>NC_136485.1:111922579-112010079 GCF_053919585.1 Euprymna scolopes
TGGGAAACGCCGGGCACCCAGGCTAGTTTTATATAAATATGAACACGTTCCGAATTTATATATCACCCCTTTTTCTTATTTCTACATTTTAAAGTATATTCCACCCCATTATCTTTCTTATTATTACCTCAATCCTTATAGTTCTTTTTAATTTAAGTAATGATTTTTCTCCTCGAAATTAATTATTTAATTGATTTATTTTTAAAAACTGAACTGGACCCTCAAATTCTAGTATAAGTGTATACGTCACAGCTATATTCTCTTCAATCTATGAAATTTTCGCATGATTTGTTTACATTGAGGATCTCATAATTGATTTTACTTAATTATTTTATTTCTTAAATAAAATTGTAATTAAAGGTTGCCCGACTCTCCCTTTATGTATAATGTGCATCTAATTTTATCTGGGTGACTTCTTATACAATGTAGCGTTTATGAATATTATTTATACATTTTACATACTAGATATCGGTAACCCTTTACAATTTGGCATAATGACTGCGTTTCTTTAGTTATGTTATTAATTAATTTCTGAATAATAATCTGATTCTCTACCGCCGGCCCAATTATATTAGGATTTATGTGTTTATTTAAAAGAATTGAAGCTTGAATAGCGGAGTCATAATTATATTATTTATCCTACTTGCGGGCTAGGTGCATATTTGTGCCTGCTTTACTCTGACCGCTTCAAAATTGTTCTTTACATTAAAACGAAATTACTCATACAAAAGTGTGTGTGGCGTTTTAATTTTCCGCTCACATTTTAATACTTGCTTCTTTTTGCTTTTACGTGTTTTCGAATCATATGCGTTATTTATTTTTTTCGTATCTGTCTTGGGTTACCGAATGAAATTCATGTGAAAAGTCTATGGTTGCTATTTCATTAACAACCTTACATTGACGGGAGTTCGTACGGTAAGTTTTTCTTACTTTGAAGTTCATTAGTTTAGATATTTTCTGATGAATATGTCGGCTGAAATAATTAAGTTTTGTAACTTTTGAGCCAGTGCAACCTAAGTAAACTATCGAATTTCTTTAGAACGTCCGCTTTCAACTTTTTAATCGTCTCGTTTACATTAGCGTGT
Source organism: Euprymna scolopes (assembly GCF_053919585.1). Lineage (NCBI taxonomy): Eukaryota > Metazoa > Mollusca > Cephalopoda > Sepiida > Sepiolidae > Euprymna > Euprymna scolopes. The sequence continues at coordinate 111,923,665 of NC_136485.1, forward strand.
GAAGATAATTTAACAATAAATCGAATCTTATTACAAATTGCCGTGCAGATTCAGTTTTTTCTGCAAATTAGTCTTTTTTTTTATTTCTACACTGTATGCAAATTTATAACTGACAGGTTCGACGAAGTGTACAGTTGTAATTTTACGCTTTCATTATATATGTTAATTACTATGCATTTGCGTACATTTTTATCTGAATTGAAATTGAATTTTCACTGTCTACTTCTATTTTTGGTTAGTGTCCTATCTTGTCATGGTACATTAACTGGCCAAGCTTCGCAAAATTTATACAATGGTTATCCGTTACAAGCATATTTTTCTCACTGCAATTTTCTGCACGGCTACCTTTGGCTATTCATAGTCCGTTCGTTCTGAAAATGTTAGTAACCGCTTTCTATTTTCTTTGTGCGGATATGACTTAACATATTTTCGTATTTTTCATTTTGAAACATATCAGTTTATAAGTGTGCTTTACTGGCATATGCTACGGCCTACACCGCTATATTTTTTTTAAGTTCTCACGCATATAAAACTGGGCACTTTTACTCAAGTCTCTGTACAGTTGACTTGAGTTCGGCTAACACTTCCCTCTAATCTCAGCATTATTTTGCTATCACTAGTCATTGAGATAAAATGAGACTGTAAAAATAATATGCCGCTAATTCTGCTGTGTTAAACTCGTTACAGTGCTTGCTTACGTTATATTATTTCTGTCGTCCCGTCTAGACAAAGTCAAACATCGACAGTTTTGTGAAACAGCGAGAGATTAGAATTTAGAATTTATCAGCGTAACTTAACCAGTTGTAACGACATCCAAATTCGTAGGCTTTTTAGATAAAGTTTTAGACTTATGTTTAGTATTTCATATTATTCGTAAAAACAGGCAAACTGCTTTCGCATCCGGTCAACTTTACAAATCGACATGAAAAGGTCTTTATACGTTACAAAGAATCTGTTGAATATTTGGACTTGAGCAAGGACGAATCTAAACCTCTCTATGATGCCACACATGTTGTTACTCTTCGGAGTTTGTTTATTGGTCAGGCTTGTTAGAAGTAATTCCTGATTTTTGTTAAGAGGTTGTTTTTTCCCCGTTGCTGAATCAATCTTTCCCCACTTTTGTCCTGAGGAACTTTGTGCTTTTCGTTAGAATTTTGTTAATTTTCAGTTTCTGTTGTTGTTGTACTTGATATTATATCTGTAACATCATCAATATAATCTTATGTAGAGTTTTCCTCAAAAGTGAAATTTCGCTATATAATATTACTAATAAAATGTTACTACTGTACGCAGGAAAAGTTCATATTTATAAATGGAAGAACACACACATTATTTTTTGAATAAAACTACGCTTATTCTATGCAATTTTGAATGGAAATATCTTCAATTTGTAAATATCTAATTTTTCAGAATATTTTTTCGGGAATCGAAAATACGATTTTATTTATTTCGAAAGACTTTCATTGTATTTTCGTAAGTTGAAATGTTATGATTAGTTTTCGAATAATACTATGCTGTTCGATCGGTCCGGTGTATAATTACTGGTTTAATTTTCTCCTTTTTTATTTTTGCTCGAATCGAATATATTTATGGTTCCTATTTTTTTTAAATGTGTGTTTTCCGTTGCGCTGTTATATGAGTATCCCTTATGTGAACTAGAGCTGCTCATCGTCGAGTTGTTTGGACTATCTCGTTCATGAATATGAATGCAAGTTACTGTGATCTACAAGAGTCACTAAAGAAACACCGACAGTGATATTGGTTAGAAAAGATAATTTGTCTTGAAACAAAGCAGAATATAAAACAAGAATACTTTTAACACATACTCCCAAAAAAGCGTACTAGGAAAGCACTCAGGCCGCACCGATTGTCGGTACTACGAAATATATGTACAGCAAGTAAGGATCCATATGTTGCTCATGGGTTTATCGCAAAAAAAACATACCTAATCATTTCATGAAAACTACTGAATTAGTTTACAAGTTTTATTTGATGGTGTTGTTTTCGTGAAAAAAAAGGTGAATTCGTACATAATTATGCATATATCCCTACAAAATGAAAACATAACTGTTATATAATAATGTTAAAAGAAATACCATATTCGTAAATTTTGCGTCAGATATTATCAAAGCTAACATTTGATCGTAATTGCTGTCATAAGACCGGCCGTTATTAACAGTTTTTTCTCCAATATAACGAAATGCATGTGCATCGAAAACTTTCTTTCGGGCCATTTATGTGACGATCGTATACTTTGTTCGATAGGTGATCGATCCTTGCTTTTCAAGTACGTATTCATAATATCCTCTAGATATTCAAAATTGCTACCTGAAACTGATGATTTGAAACTTAGACACATTTCATCATTTTCAAAAGATGATCGATTACTTCACAAGCGTTTTCAGCCACACAGCCATATTAATTTCCTGTTAGTCTTAATTGATAATGTTCTGAACCGTAAGGTACAATTAAAGCGAAGTCATTTTTTTTTACCACAGTCCTTAATAATAAGCAGAAAATACGCCGGATACAATTAACAGTTTCTTTATCTCCTGTTGTTATATCCTTACTTTAAATGAGAATACATAAAAAACACGGGCTTATGAGTGAAAGACAAAGGGATTTATTTACACGGAAATACATGTGGCATAAGAGTTACTCGATATATATTATTATTCTCTTCCTGTGTTTTTTTCTGTCTCAGTTCCGTGAGAGGGTCAATATATCCAAAGTTAATTTCCTCTATGAAGAGATCTTACGTTATTCCATTACATCACCTTCCTTCCATTTTTTTTTCTTTTTAGACTTTGTCCCAAAAATTCGGTCCTTTTCCTTTTCCTTCACTTTTCCTCACTATTTTGTTTGCCGATTTTTTTAACTTTGGAGAGTTACTGGATTTCTGAGTTACTGGTATTTCCTTGTTTGGAGGTTGTATATGAAAACTGTCATATATCACTTCTATTAGAAACTCTTAGTTTCTGAATATTTCTGTACATCGGCGTCCCAGTTTGTTAATTTTGGTCGAAAAAAGTATGTCCTGTTATAATGTAAACCGGTTTCCCAATTCTTTATGAGATTATGCATTCTTCCCCAAAACTCTTCCCTGTCGATCATTTTTGAAAAGAACTTTATCCCCGTCATTGTAAATATCGTAGCTTTCATCATTCTTCATACTTTTGTTTCATTTTTTCCTGGGATAAACCGATCGAACACCGAATGTAATTTCCTAGCAAATAATTTAGCATTTGGATTTGGTGTTATCCCATATAATGCAATTGTTGAATGCCTTTTTCTTTCATGTCGATGTTATTATTCTTTTTTAAAGCTCGTTTACAAGTATCGACAAATCTTTTCGCTGGTCCATTGGATCAGGGCTTAAAAGTTGCTGTTTTAATATGTTCAATGGTCAATGCCTCAAAGTTGTGCTTGAATTCCTGACTTGTGAACATATGTCATTATCACTAACAATTGTTTTCGGAACTTAGAACCGACTTAATACCTTGTCCATCGCTTTTATTGTGTTTGCCGCTGTAGGTGTGTTTGTATTTAAAATTTTCTGGCCATTTTGACATACTATTTACGATTACTAGGTAATAATATCCCTTCAGAGGTCCTGCGTAATCGATATAGATGCGTGTCCAGGGTACATCTGTTTTTGTGCCCGTCTGGGGGGAGATCTCGCTGCTAGTTGGCAACCTTTACAGAATTTCACCATTTTCCCAATGTTCTGATCCATTCCAGGCCAGTATGTGAATCCTCTCATTAGGGCCTTCATTCTGGAGATTCCAGGATGTCCCATGTGGAATTCTATTAGGATGTTCTTTGGTAATACTTGCGGTATTATCACTCTATCTGCGTACATCAGAGTTTCATCACACAAAGAAAATGGAAAGACTTTTCACCAGTTTCTATTCCTTTCGTCTTGTCCCACTTGTTTTTTTTTGTTTTTTTAATATATTTATCTGTTTCCACCGCTTTCTTTATTTCTTCAAGTGTAACAGGAAGTTTCCTAACAGTATTTATTAATATATCTGTTAGTTCATTTTCTTCTTTTAGTGCTGCTATAACAGTTTCTTCAAATTCAGTTTTACTGGGGATCAATCTCGATAAACCATCTGCATATACAATTTTACTAGATGCTAGGTGTTTCAATTTGAAATAGTAATTAAGCTAAATACTACTCCACTTCTGTAACCTATTTCCATATGAGTAGGATTGCATTCTTTGTAACCAAAAATCGATAGTAATAGTATATGATTCGTTTCCAAGACGAAAGCTCTTCCATAAATAAATCTATGACACTTTCTCATAGCAGACACAATCGGCAGGCCCTCTTTTTCGAGCTGACTGTACTTTCTTTTAGCGGGTAATAAAACGCTCGAGGCGTGAGAAATTTGTTTAGTAGAGTCATCTTGCATTCTGTGTAGAAGCACCGCTCCTAAACCGTATTCGTTCGATCTTCCGCTACAAATCCTTTTACAGATCGTAATGTGCTAATAACAAATATCTTTTAAATTTTGGAACGCTTCATCACATTCTTTTGTCCAGAGCCATTTTTATTCGTCCTCAATCATTCATATAACGGTGCTCTTAGTTCGCGCATATTTGGGATATAAGAATTATAGTAGTTTGCTAGACCCAGTAATGACTGTAACTTCATTACATTGTCTGATCTACGCATCTCTCGAATTGCTTCTGTCTTATTTTGGTTAGGTCTTCTACCTTTCCAAACAATTATTTGTCCCAAATATTCAATCTTCTAATACCAAAATTACAATTTTCGAGAGCCACTTTAAATCCGTAGTCTTCTATTTTCTCGAATATTTTTTTGTGTTCTTCAGCATTTTATTTCTTATAAGAATTTAGTCATAATAAGCCATTGCAAAATCCAAACCTGCTAACATGACATCCATAATTTATTGGAATACATTTGGTGCTACTTTTAACCCAAACGGCAATCGTTTTAAGGGATATAATATTTTATGAGTATTCGTTGCCAGGTATTTAAAACAATCTTTGTGAAATCTGACTTGCAAATATACTTCTGATGAGTCAATTTTTGTGATAATTCTTCCTCCATTTAACTTAGAAAATATTTTCTCAGGGGTAGGGCGTCGATAGTTATGATCCTTTAAGCCAGCATTCAGTTCCGTCTAAAAATCCCCACAAACATACCCTGTTTTTTTTTTACATAAACGGTGAGTGATGCCCATTCAGAGTAGTCAACTTTACACTTTGTTTTTTGTCAACATTTTCCTCTTTGAGACTAGTATTATCCTGTTATAAATTTTACAGTTTTTGGCATTCCTCGGTAACTTTCTGTAAGGTTATTTCTATGTCTTGGTTCATATTGGAAAATATCATAGAATGAATCTGTTTATCTTTCGAGGATGTTAAACCTTGCACAAATATCAAACATTTAAACATGTCTTCTTTTAGGTATTTCAACTTACATAACGCGCAGTGGGTATTTACTCTCCCATCATTATCGATAAATTCTTCATTATCTTGTTTTCAACCATGTAAGCACCTATAATTAGTATAACATAAACTATCCTGCTTTTCGTCAATGTTCAATAAAATTTCTATAGGCTTTTTAAAAGAAATATGTTCGTGTTTCCTTGGAAGTATAAAATTGGTATATTTGGTATTTTCTTGGGAACACTGTTTTTGCAGCAATAAAATATTTTTTTATTCATGCGACAAGACCTGGCATCGTTTCGAAAAATATTTTCGTATTTACGATAATATGCTGGAAACGTTAATACATTAGTTGATTCATATAAAATAAACCTGTCATCGAATTTGCAATACCTTCTGGAGTGAACCGACACTACTTTTTTCTTTTTCTTGTTTCATTAATATTGTTTTATTAATATTGTTTTTAATACTTCATTTTGTTTTAACTGTTAATTTTGTAAAAATTCTATCCGGCTTTGTTGGACCGGCAGTGCTAACTGAATAGCTTTTGTAAACTTGGCTTATTGTTCCATGTAGATTCTTTTCTTTTTTTAAATGCAGTAATAAAGTAAAAGGTTAACAGTACCTGCACAAAGCATAAAATAAATAGATTTTGTAAACAGCAAAAAAACCTTCTTTTGTAGACAATATTTTTTAGGGTGTTACACACAAAATTGACATCGCCACACCAGCAGTAATATACATATGTGAGTTCCTTTCCGCCATATTTTTCTTCTTATGAAACAAAAAGAAATGGGATAGAAAACTTTCTTCCGTTCCGTGAAAATTGTTCTTGTCCTTATGCAATAAAAATAAATTTGAAATAAACAACTTTTTCCCGAGAAAATTATTCTTTTCATTTCGCGAAATGCCAATTTCTCTTTTTTTCAGGAGACAGACTGCATTAAATAAATAATTTACTTTTGTATGCGTTAGCTTTGTTTTCAGTAATTTAATTTTTCCGTTCAGTTTTTTTTTCATTCTTTGTCCAATATCTTGTTCGCTTAAAGTTTCCTTTTTGTGAATTCGCATCCTGTCGCCATTTGTTATATCCTTATTTTTTATAAGAATACATCAAGAAACACGGGTGTATGAAGGAAAGACAAAGAGTTTGTTTTACAAGGGAATACATGCGACATAAGAGTTACTCGACACATTTTCTTATTCTCTTTCTGTCTATTTTCCTTCTGCCTAAGTCACGTGAGCGGATCAATATATCCATAGTTAATTTCCTCTATAAAGGGATGTTAGGCTATTTCATTACATAACCTATATTATATTTTGATTGAAAGTACCGTAAGTTTGCAACAACAGATGTCACATACAAATGTCTTATGTCTACACTACTGTCACTATCTTATGTAACTTAAGCAGGCCTTTTCAGACATATTTATTCGTTATAGTAAGATCCATAATTTCAAACTAAGAGCAACACCATTACAGCAGAAAACATCTTTAGAGGAAGTAGCTTCTACTTTGCCCTCCAAATAAAATGTCCTGCTACACCACTTGCCAATGGCACTGTCGCCAGGTATGAGATTTCACCCATATTAACTGGGTCAGATACTGATAGACATACCATGCCCTTTCCATTTCCCAATTAAAAAAAAATAAATCTATCTTCTCATATTCCGCCAAATCTGATTGACTTAGAGCTGACACTTCGTTTATTCCAGTATCTGAATCTTATTACAAAAACAAAAGCCTTCAGAAAGTTTCAAATATGACGTCACTTTCTACGAATTGAAATCATCTCTTCTCTATATAAATAAATTGAACTCATTTTTCCCGTCTGATTTTGACATTAATAGGATTAAAAATCAAGATATTTCATGCAAATATAATATGCACAAACGGCAGAACAATATCTGAGGTGTGTTATAGGCTTATTATTTCTCAAATTCCTCGATAATCTTAGATTTCTATACTTTTTCTGCTGAGAAGTCACGGCCAAAATCGGTTAAGATCAACGGAAGTGGTAAAATATTTTCTCTCTTAAAAATTCCTCCTCCCCCTGCCACCACTTAACACCGTTTGGAGATCGTTCACAAGGAACAGTTGAGAAGAGAACACCGGTTTGGCTTCGTAGTTCTTTCATGTGAAGTTATTTAAAATCACTAAACTAAGCTGCAGTGCTCTGTGGCGTAGTGGTTAGCGTGCTGGACAATTCACATTATATTTTCACGTTCGCGCCGACCTACCGTAGTCGTTTTTTATTCCTATACAACTGGAATGGACTTTTCTTGGTGGCCGAACTGTTAACGTTGCAGATGTTTTTTTTTTTCACACTTTATTTTCCTACTTTTATTAATGACTCCGGGTTTGATCCTTCCTACTTACCCACCATAACATTTTTTAAAACTCCCCCCCGTCCCGGAAACAAACACTCGGGCAACGCCGGGTACCCCCGCTAGTTCTAAATAAAATAAACCAAATACAATCATAATAACAAACTTCGAGACATGTTAATCAGCTAAGATTTCTTATACTTTTCTATTACATGTACTTTAGATGTTAATGTTTCTTATACAGTTATCTTATCGTGCCAAATCGTTGTGTTTACATAGACCTTACATGTTGTTACTTAATGCTACTCGGTACACGCTGAGAAGCCATTATTGCATTTTTTTTAAAGCTAGATCCTTTTTCTAAAGAAAGTTTGACTAGTATTCTTACTTTATGCGCTAAATAATTGTTCTTGTACAGTTACGCTACCGTGGTAAATTATTTGCGTTTAAATAGATCGTACATATTATTAAATACTATTTTCCTACACATCTAAATACTATTTTATCGACACAGGCTGATACGCTATTATTTAATCTTTTTCTTAAGCTAGATACATCTTATTATTTTAAAGTACGATTGACTTATATTCGTTCTTTAACGGTAAATAATTCATTTTATATAGTTAGCCTGCTAAGTCGTTTATGTTTACATAGATCGTACATTGTGCTATTAAATTATTTAAATTTATTTTCGATGTGTTTTTCGACACATTGACACTGAGCCATTTTTTCATCTTTTTGAAGCTATATAAATGTTTTTTTTTAGAACGATGGACTGAAAAAACTTTCTTCATAGCCAGCATAAAAATAAAACGGATAAACCAAATAATATAGACGAGACTCGGATTTTGTCGAAACCTTACACGGAGAACTATATTGCTTGACTGTAACATTTAATCATAACCAGAAATTGACAGATTATGGACTGAAAATATCCTTATATGTGATTTAAAAAAATGTAAACAGTTATCCTATTTGCATAGTCTGTGTGTGTGTGTGTGTGTGTTCCTCTATTTTTTCATTTTTCTTATCATTTTGTTTAAGCCAGGGATGGGGCATCCTACCAGATGCCAAACATACACTTGCTATTTTAGACACTCCAAGCGAGAGATCTTTTTTAAGATTCTAACCGTCCCTTTAAGTGCAATTGTTTGAATCTCCTTTGCACTTGGGTTACCTGGTATATTTTTAAGATAGTTTGTAAAATTCTTTTTCATAAGTCCGGTTGCTCCTATAATTACTGGAATGATAGAGATCTTCTTAAGGTTCCAGTTTCTTTTCATGTCATACATAAGACCCTGGTATTTGGTAATCTTTTCCCTCTCAGCTCTGTTTAACCCAGCATCATTCGGGACACCAACTTCCACCAAGGTTGCTTCCTTCTCCTTCTTGTCTCATATTACAATGTCGGGTTTTCTAGGTACGTGGCTGTAGGGATTGCATAGTCATAGTGGATGGTATATGACTTGTTTCCGACTGTTCTTTCGGGTATATTTTCCCATGACTTCTTGCTGCATTCGATATTTAACTTATTGCAGATCGTCCAGTGGAGATATTTGCATACTTCATTGTGTCGCATTGTATAGTAGCCGTCCCCTAGCAGAACCTTACAGCTAGAAATAAGGTGGCTCACACTCTCTACTTCTGTGTGGCAGACCCTGCATTTGTTGTCTTTGCTGAGACCACTCATCTTTTTAAACGCATTGGTCATCAAGCCTTGATCTTGGGCAGCTATTATAAACTTCTCCTGGTCATAGTGGAGCGATCCATCCTTTAGCCAGCTTATAGACCCTTCCTTATCAATATAGTCTTGGTTATATTCGTCCAGAAAATACTTGGCCCGTTGTTGGTTGGCCCATTCTTCAACTTTCTTGTCATGGAAAGCTTTAGTGTATTTCTGGCGACTTTTTCTGGCTATTTCAGTCGCAGGTATCTTTTCTGTTTCTGTCTCACTTGTAAGACAGTCTTTCCCAAAATGTTTGGCCAGTTTTGTGATGGATGTTGTTCTACTGGCTCTTGATTCCTGATGTTGGTGTACCATCTTGAGAGTTGGGTTTTTAGAGCTCATCAGATATTGTCCAGTGCTCACAATAGTTGCACGATGTTGATGGTCAATCTCCGAGAGCCCCATACCTCCTTTCCATCTGGGCAGATACATTCTAGACAGACACTGGTTTCTGTATATTACTTTATACATTGTCAGCATTTTACGTGTCTTAGTGTCTAGTCTATTTATGTCTTTTTGTGGCCAGTCGACAATACCAAAACTATATGTTTCCACTGGCATGGCTAGTTGGTTAATGGCAGTTATTTTGTTTCTGCCTGTGAGTTCTGTTTTGCATATCTTCTTGACTCGGCGTATGCACTCACTTCCAATTTTGTTTCTCATCTTGGCATGCTGGATGGTATCATTCTTTTCTATGCCAAGGTATTTGTATCCTTCCTGCCTTTCTAGGTCCTTGATGGTGGTATATTCATCAAGCTGTATATTTTCAGTTTCGATCTTCTTCCCAGATTTGATGGAGCACTTGGCACATTTGTCTAGTCCAAATTTCATGCCAATATCTCTGGAGAAGTTATGTACGACTTGTAAGAGTTCATTTAAGTCGGCATCAGCGATAGATTTAACTCAGTCAGGGTTGTGCAATATGGATCAAGTCTCTTGAGAGCAACATTAACCCTTTTTATTGCTACCTTTGTTGCTCTCGTGGTTGTTATTTTAGGCAGCATTTGTCTTTCTTGAAGTCCCATCCGTTGGACCTCCTCAATGATCTTACATAGTTCTTCTTCCAAGACTAACTGGTCATCATCCACCTCGGGCATTTCCTGAGGGAGTGTTGCTGGTGTTTGTTGTATTTCACCTGTTAGCATTGTTCCTCTGTGTGTGTGCGTGTGTGCCTCTGTATCTGCCTTTGTGTGCGTGCGCGTATGCGTCAGTGTGAGTTTGCTTGTTTTGCGTGTGTTTTTTATGTGCGTCCATGTGGGCGTGTGTGTGTGCGTCCGGGTGTGTGTATGTTTGTGTGTGTATGTGTATGTTTGCTTATGGGTGCGCGTGCGTATGTGCGGTGGTGTGCGTGTGCGCGGAGTCGTATATTCAATTTATATACATTGATGCAGCTGTGTGGATACACGCAGTCAAGCTCATTTAAGGACCCTGAAGTAGTGTGTGCCAAACATCTAATACTTGCGTCAGCCAAATTCAGCCATGGCAACGCGTGATCGGGCGAGTACAGTTAGCCATTAGCATATGACAATTATTTCACATATTGGTTTAAATCATGATGCGCTCTTGTATTTTGCTAAGGATTAGATATAAGCAAAAACAAATATATAATTCTGATACGTTGTTTCGTTATTTAACAACGTATTAAATTGCTTTAATAGTACAGTGTTGATTATTTTAGCAACTAGTACATTGAAAACTAAACAACAGAATAGAAAAGTACGACTTTGAATATTATATATATATATACATATTAATTATACATATAATTATGTGATGTGTTGTGTCTTGACTTTTTATATACCACTCATCTGTGATGTGTGCGTCTGTCTCTAACGTGTGTATATGGGTGTGATTTAATTGTATTTTGGGGATTATCTCTTTTAGGCTCGTCCCCGCGCATCTTTTCATTCATTAACACAAGAGTCGTATATTCAGTGTATATACATTGATGCAGTTGTGTGTGTAAAATATTTTCGACTTGTGATGGGGGGAAAATATTTAATTTTTTTTCGTAAAAAAGCTTTTTACAAATAAAAAATGTGGCACAAGGCCTAAAAAAGGGGATGGGGGTTAACGTTGACCTAACTAACATAACGTTAACTTTACTATACTCTTTCACCAAAATACCAGAATCACTCTGTGGTCATCCTACTTAATACCCGAAAATTGCAAATATATATACATGATGTGGGGGATTGGTGATAAACATCTTATTTGCAGTAATCGAAGTGCATGTACAATGAAAAAAAAGGTTAGTAAAAAGAATCCCCTCACTAATAATTGTGGCAGATAAAAAAGGTTTGTCAGTCGAAAGAGATGTAGGTCCCACGAAAACTGACTTTTATTTACAAAACACCACAAAAATAACCTACATCACTGGCAAAACAGTCTATCCGTCACCTAATGGGGCTGGGAGTGGGAATTATCGAACCAAAAGGAAAAAAAAAGAAACGTGGGGCGATGGGACAGCGAAAACTAAAAGGGGGGTTGGGACGATGACAACATGCATACTCTAAAAAATCAAACAAAAATGCCTAACTAGCCTATTCTAGGAGGTCCCATGCATGTCTATGTTTGATCAGGTCACCCAAAATCCTTAAAAACCTAAGCAAATAAAAAAAGGAATTCAAGACTAGCTCCATTCACTCTACACAGTCGCGAAACTTTCACCCACCTGTCGGTGAAATTCACAGGAGCGAGTTTCACCTTCTCTAGCTAAATTCGCATCTTAAATCGATATTTGAAAATGAGGACAAGCTGGGGAGCAGTGAAGGTCTCATCTCCGTAAACCTCCTTCTGTCGCCTCGTCCAAATCACGCCTCTCATAACTGCTAGCAAACACAGAAAAACATAGCGTTCTTCTTTTTTCATGGTCGGTGCCCAGTTGTATCACGGGGAAACATACTCACACAAAGAACCGCCCGCTCAGCATGCGAACCGTGAAACCTTCAACTAACTCACAGAACGGTCGAACGATGGCGCAGTGGAAGAAAGCATGATCAAGGTCTTCCTCCCATTCCCCGCATCGGACACAATTGGGTGTCTCCGTAAAACCCGCTGCGTAAAGTCTTTTGCCGACCCAGAGGGCATTTCGTATTACCAGCCAGGTGAGTGATGCCTCGTAATTATCGAATCAGCTCCACCTAGGCGCCCAAGGCCATACTAAGCGGCCCTCCTCCTTCGTAAAACCGAACTCCTCAATCTTTTCGTCCTGAACGGATCCCCTCACTAAGGCCCGATATAGCGCCTTTCGAGACAACAGCTGGGTGTCAGAGAGACTTTCTTTGACCCGTAGAAGAAATCTCAAGGCCTGCCGACACTCGCGATAGAAAGGCCACTTGTTTCGGGACAAATTGTGTGCCTCCCCCTCAGCCGAATGCACACTCTTCAAAGCCTGAAAGGCTTTCTTGGTGTTTATATCCAGAGAACACCGTTTCCCTCACTTAGCGTACACATTCGATCCAGGTATATCAGCTTAAGAGTGTGTTTACGTATTTCCACACTAGACATACCCAGGCCACCTTCAGACGGATGCAGGTAACAGCCTCCCGGGTAACCATGGCTTGCTTTCCGCGCCACAAGGACGCGAAAAGAGCATTCATCAGTTCAACTAGTGTGGTCCCCGGGAGTGGAAGTACTGATAGACGGTAAAGGATCAGGGGGGGTAGATATGATAATTGCATACCTCCGCCCGACCCTTCAAAGACAGGTTTCTGAAGGCCCACTAATGAGATGCGACCTTGACCGCTTCCAATACCCCCGACCAATTTTTCTCCAGCTGGAAATCGGGGCCAAACCAGACGCCGAGTAGCTTGCACGGCCGATCAGTCCAACCAAAGGCTCCCTGAAGGGGCATACCACTCCAGGCACCGATACGTAAGCCAATATACTTAACGTAGTTAATTATGGCCCCTGAGACCTTGGCATAGCGACTTGTTTCTATGTCGACGACTCTAATCTCCGCACTACTCGTTACAAGCACGGTCACGTCGTTGGCATAGGCGGTATACTTTACCGGGGTAGAGCCACCTGGCAAAGTAATCTCGCGAAGGACCGGATTCACCCGAAGCTGGCGCAAATATGGCTCCAGCGCCAGCACATATAGCATTGGGGATAACGGACAGCCTTAACGGATCGATCTTGTGAACATGAAGGGTTTCGACCTCACCCATTCACTTCTACCATAGTTTACCGGGGTTGGCATACAAGAGTTAAAATCCAAGAGCGAAACTGGGGACCAACTCAAGCCGAGCGAAGAACTGCCTCTAGGTAACTATGGTCTACTCTGTCGAATGCTTTGGACTGATCTAAATTGATCAGCGCGGCTTCTGTGTCGAGTTTTTCTAGGATCAAGCGTATCGTGTGCAAATTATCTTCAACCGTCCGGCCCTTAACATAACAAGTCTGTTCTGGACTTATTAGACGGTGTAAGACAATCTGCAGACGATTTTCTAAAATCTTGGCCAAAATCTTAAAATCTGTGTTTAACATCGTTAAGGGCCAGAAATTACCTATCCCATCCCCTCCATTTTTATCTTTGCGTAACAATTTAATGATCCCCCTGGTAAAGTACTGAGGTATGCACACGTTCCTAAACCAGGAGTTAAAAAGTACAGACAGCAAAGGAATAAAAATGGGCGACAACCTCAAATACACCTCGTAGGGCAGACCATCAATCCCAGGGGTCCTGTCTAGCCAGACCTGTTTCAAGGCCTCAATGACTTCTTCCTCTTTTATTCTACCTTCACACCGAGCTGCTTCGGCCGCCTCCAGGCGAGAAAAGTCGGCTTAATAGGTGTCAAACTGTTCAATATTCAGACCGGGCTCCTTGGTAAAAAGTTCCTGAAAATGATGTCGAAAACCCTCTAAGATTCTGTCTTTTGAAGTTACGGTTCGTCCGTCCGGCAATTTGACACTGACGATGTGTCGATCTGCAGAACGTCGAATTTCCCTCGCACGCAGTGACGCGGCCATATTTGTTGCCTCGTTTGGCGCTTTTTTTAACTTAGCCCTAACTAATAATCCCTGGTCCTCCCTGTTATCCAAGGAGTCCAGTTCAGCCTTAACTATAGTATTGCTAGCACTATCCCCCTCCTCCTCCTCCACCCTTTCTAATCCATCTTCTAGCGCCGCTTTCGCTGCTCTAGAACTACGGTTGAGCCGGCGATTAAAATCAGCAGCGAAGGACCTAATGACTTTTTTAAGGTTGCCCCACCACTGATAATAGCCCCCGTCAATTCCCTCTGTATTGTTAGTAGAAGCTGTTCCCGGAAGTCCTTCACATCGAACATTGACATGTTGAACTTCCAGAAACTATCCATCCTAGGTTTAACACTACTACTAGGTTTACCCGAACCCGGACAAGCCTATGGTCCGAATAAACTATACTATGAACACTTGGGCAGTCTAAAAGCCCTAGGTCCACTCTCCTAACTAAGAACCGATCGATGTAACTCGAAAGTTGCACCGGATCGGAGACGCGTCTACCTGTCCAAGTCCATGCTAAATCCCCGGGTTTTTCGTTTCGAAATTTATCATCAAGATCAAACTTGTCGACAAAGTCTCGAAACGCTATAGCATCCCGGTTCTTGTGATATTAACCCCGCGATCTAACTCGGGATCCAGGACCGCGTTCCAGTCTCCCGCTAAAACTAACCGGCGAAACGAACTCATGAAAGGGTCGATCCGCCGAAAGAAGGAAACTAGCTCAGTACGGTTATTGGGCGCATAAACCCAAATAAAACGAAATGCCACATCCTTGACGGTAACATTCAGAACGAGCAATCTTCCCTCTGGATCTGCATAGATAGGGTCACATGACGCATCAAGAATGCACTTAACTAGCCAGGCAACCCTCTTGCGTGGGTATCATAATGTGCTGAATAGAGCTGAAAGTCTCTAAGGAGCACACCCTGATAATCGCTTGGAATGAAGTGAGCTTCCTGTATACAACAAATATCCACACCGAGGCGTTGCAGGTCACGTGCAACTCGAAGTTTACGAGAGGCGCCCCTCAACCCTCGGACATTTAAGCTAGCTCATTTTAAAGAAGCCATCTTGAGTTACTTAATCCCGATCAAACATAGACGGTGTCAAGACACCGACAGCCGTCCCCAATGATCCGATGGCTATCCCAGTAGTGATAGACCCGTCAAGGGACTGACCTACGATGTCTAGGGGGAAGGTTAGTTTAACTGCCCTATAAAGTGAAGGATGGAGTTTGATGGGGACCCGTCATACACATCGTTTTCTTATCTCGGCTTAGTCATTGTCGTTAAAATAGGCTGCTGGAGGATAAAGATTGAAAGCAGAGGTTGCTTCCTCCAGCATAGTCCATAGTCCTTTGGCCTCCTCGCGTTTCCTGACAACTGTTACTACTCGGTTTGCTTTAAAATTTTCAGGGTTAGTAATGTCTTTTTTGGGGGAATGATTTGAACGCGAGGAGGTTTCTGAAGTCTTTCCTGCGATGAGATTTCATAATGTTTTCTACCTCCGCCAAAATCTTGCATACATCCTTCCCATTAAAGAAGGCTTGTTTTTTCCTGGATTCGGTCTCTACTGAGGGGCTTCTTTGTATTTTCTTGTCTGAGGGAGGATGAGGGGGCATGCATGTTTTCATTGTGGATGGGGGGGTGTATTCTTGGGCGTGTTGTTTGGTGAGCAAACTGGTGACGGTTTGGGGGTCTTTTTAGAGGGAGAAACGAGGGATGTCATTTTTGTGTCTCTGTGGGGCAGAGAAGTTTTAGTGAGAGGAGGAGCTTTGCGAGGGGGTTGCTTTTCTCTGGATGACGGGGTTGGTTTCTCAGGGAAAAGGGATTCAGGGAATTCTTTTTCCTCAGATTTTTTTCTTTTCTCATCTAGTGTCTCTTTAAGTTTTAGTAGGGCTTTAAATTTATTGTCCCCTGGGTCCTTGCTTGTTCTTATTTCTATTTTATCCTCTTTAGAGAGGGACTTAGCATAAGTCTTGGGTGGGGATTTTTTTAAGGGGACGAGTGTCCAGTTGTCTTTTTTTGGGGGGAGGAGTGTTTCTCCGTGCTGAATGTCTTTTCATACTCCTCAGGTGTGATCTCGTTGTTTTTTTGTCTCTGCTGGTGTCTTTTGATTCTGCATAACCTATTTTCCGATCATTGTTGTTTGTAGGGATAGTCTTTGCAGCTGACTTTCTTTTAGGCCACGATTGGCAGTTTCTCTCCACCAGTCTTTAGGTAGTACGGCATTTATAGAAAGGCTTCCGCGTTGAGAAGAATGTCGAGGGAGCCATACTCCTCTATTCCGGTTATATCCCCAAACTTGAGTAAGAAAGCGGCTAGGTATTCCCCGGGGACAGCGCCTGGAACTTCGAAAATGGACACTGTAGTTCAACGCCTTCCTAAATATTCCATTTTTTGAATGTGCTCATTGGTAATCATTTCTTTTTTGGTCATAGCAATGCATTCATCTTCTGTCTTGAACAGGGCTGCCCATGTGCTGTAGCCTTTACACATCGTTATTCGTTCAGCTCTTAATCCTACTGATGCAATTAGCTTTGTGACTGTGTCTTTAGTTGACCGTATCAATTTCTTAGTTTTGTGATCTATTACAAACAAAGAAATAGTTGTCGAACTCTCGTAACCGTGGTTGTTCCAGCTTGATTCCGGTGTCCGTCGTAAATTCTACGCATTTCTTCGTTTCTTCAACAAATTTTGCAACGTCAATCTTGACTTTTGGTGTTTTCGTTCATCCAACTGGTGCTTCGTCTTCCTTCACCTCAACCGTCGGCACACAGCTGGCAGACGCCATGGCCGGCGGATAACAAGAGGAGGGAAAAAACATTAAAAAAAAAGAATCTGGTAATTAAAAAGTAGTGCCGGGGGAAGAAGAAGAAGAAGAAACAACAATAACAAATTTAACAAGTAAATAACAGTAATGAATAACAATAAGGCGCATATAATAACAATCCAAACCCGCAAGACGCAGTGATGGGTGGGTATGAGACGAATGGATTCGCCAATCATTTTTATAAGCAACGGCTGTGCTAAACAGCCAATCCAAACGTCGCAAAATTATTATAAAAATTGTCGAATTTTGGATTCAATCAGTTCTCCATTTGCTACGTCACGGACCGCATTTAATTCTTCGCCGCCATCTTGGTTACTGATCTGAACTACGCCGCCATCTTGGTTCCTGATCTGAACTACGCCGCCATCTTTGTTCAACATAATATCTCAGAACTTAAGAGGTTACCTACGCGACGGACCGCATTTGATTCTTGGTCGCCATCTTGGTTACTGATCTGAACTACGTCCCAATCTGTGTTCAACACAATCTCTCAAAACTTAACAGTGTGTATACACGCGGTGAACTCATTAAGGGACCATTAAGTTTTTTTTTATCTCCTGTATTGTTTCTTAACTGTGCGTGTCTGTGTATGTGCATATATAGGCGATAAGTGTTTGTCATACCGATTTTTTTATCTTGTTTCTTCTGCGATGAAATTTCTTCCGTCACTGATCGATAAGCTCTTAAGAGCATCGAAGACGAAAACATGACGAACGTTTAAGGTAAGGATCATTGTATTTCGTCTACGAGTGACCTGGGGAACTCCTCGCACTGTTTACTCAAGCTTTATTGCGTTGTTTTTATCGAAGGATCTTTTCTCTGTCATTTCTTGCTATTGGAAACTAAGTCATTTCTTGTCATTGGAAACTAAGTGAAGTCCGACTGTCTACTAACTTCGACTCAAAAAAAAACCCTTCTCAGTTTGACTCTACTCAGAATCCTCATGTTCGTTTCAGTTTATATCAATGCATGTTGGGATGAGGTAACCCCCCTTAACTAGCCTTCACCTAAAATTCACGATTAACATTCTAGCACGCAGATGCATGCTCTATCAATGGAGTCACTTAATCCTATGTGCGCCATTGATAACCTCTTTCACCTTTCTGAACCTACGCGAAACAAGTAAGCTGGGTTCTGAACCTACCCTAAACAAGTAAGCAAGTATTTATGTAAATGAAACACAACACCCCTCCTCCCTTTTTTAAAAATATGTATCATACATTTTTTCCTTATTATTCACTTATGGTTATTCCTTTTATGATATTTATGTAGAAGGTCACAATTTCTGCACACACCGCCGAGCAAAGAAAAGGTCAGAAATTCTCCATCACTGTTTCGCTATTTCCTCCAAATTATTTAACTTTGTCAAATATCTTAACTAACTACTCGTATCACAATTAGTGTAACCGCCAGCATTGTGCCTTTGCGGAAAACCGTCTCTCTTTTTCGCACTTTTTCGGTGACGGCGGCTTCATAAATTGGCTATAGCATCGCAAAAAAAAAAACACAGCTTTTCATGCAGGAAGGTTCTGCGTTTCCGACAGTTCTAGTAAACGTCGAAGTAAAAATTCTACATCACAACAGAGGCTTTCAAGGCCGCTTGTCTTCTTGTCCTATGACAGCTCTTTCGTCCACTGGATTTCTCTGACTCTCCTCGTCTCCTGGTGTCAGGGCTAAGTCCTCATCTCTAAGTCACAAACTCACATTATTAAACACAAAAATACTATACTTCAGAGAAGCAAACCACGAAAAATAAAACAAAACTCTTACAAAATCCACAAAAGACATCACTCTAATACACAAGATATCTCCTGAGGTAATGAGTTACTCGGATAACCAAGCTACGACACCAAAGCGCTCGCCACAGACTTGGTAAAAATCTCACACCGTTCATTTTTACTCGTAGGCGCCCGGTGAATTGGCACCCATCAAGCCCGTTACTATCATCCTTTTATTGGCACTACGAATGTCCACTAACCGTGTTTGGAGGCTATTTGTACTCCGAACATTAAGTCATTTTGTATATCGCCGCAGCGTACCCGAGCGATGTTGCACTCATGTTTCGCTATGCAGGGCGATCAGTGAGCCAAAATTAATGCAATAACCTGTGTATTCAACATACTCACGGGAACAAAACTTAACCAGATGCAGGGAGCACGAAATCTTTCCAATCAGCCACGGGTGTCCCGAACAGAATATACGAAAACCCTAAACGATAAAAAAAAAATACAAATAGAAATACGCGAATCACTTCCGAAAAAAATCATAAACTGAACTGACGATGGAAACACACTCCCAATTAATCTTTGCCCTTTAACTCGCAATTCTAATTTTTAAATACCTTATTTCGACATTTCGTTTTATTTCTTCATCAAGTACTCATTCTGCAATATGTATTTTTTATATAATTTCCTTTTTCGTTAAGTCAACAGTATGAGAAGCCCCACAAAACGAAGGTTACACAAAATTACATAAACATGATTTCAATAGAGATTAGATTAACAAAACACAAAATTCAAGTATAAACAGGAGCAATCAGTCTCCGAATTTTGTGCAACACAACCTTTGCCCTAGTAATTTACATATTTTACAAAACAACAACAAAAATACACTTTCAAAAGTCTTTCATAAAATAGTTCAACTGGAAAACAATCATTTGTTAAAAAAACCGGGAAGAATAATTTGTTGAAAACAAACACAAAATATGCTAAAATCCAATTAAAACTTTTTTTCTGTACATCGCATCTCTTACTGTCTTAACAGTTCGTGTACTCCAACTTGCTTGTCTCTTTATTTTTTCTCTCTATTCGCAGTTCTTTTA
Organism: Euprymna scolopes; assembly: GCF_053919585.1. Taxonomy (NCBI): domain Eukaryota; kingdom Metazoa; phylum Mollusca; class Cephalopoda; order Sepiida; family Sepiolidae; genus Euprymna; species Euprymna scolopes. The sequence goes on from NC_136485.1 coordinate 111,943,778, forward strand.
CAGCAAACCAACCCCTTTTCTTTAATGTTTACTCTGTAAACCCGAACCGAGTTATATTCAATCACTTTTCTTCTGCTGTTCAAACAGATAATCTCAATCGTAATTCAAACATATTTAAGACATATTTAAGGACAACCTTTCTATCCAATTTTCCCCACTCTAATCGCCGCGTGCTTCAATATTTTTCGTTTACCTAATAGAAGTAGCATTTTCTTTTCACTTTTTTTCAACACAATTTTAAGCGAAATTGTTTCTATGAATTTAAAACACATATCCTTTGTTTATTTCCCGCATAAAACAGACATTATCTGTGCGTATACTTATATATATATATATATATATATATATATATATAATTATATATATATATATATACTTGTGTGTCTGTCTTAACTGTGTGTATGCACATTTTGTCCATACTACAACAGCATTGCTTTACTCCACTATATACGTTTTTTTTTAAACTTTCCTTTATTATCTTTATTCGTCTTTTGTTTCTTTATTTTTGTTTTTCTATTTTGTTATATTTCCTTTTCATTTTTTCCTTTCTTTATTTGATAACCTGTTTTCCATTTTCTATAACGATCGCTTTCTTGTTTCACCCTCGTGGTCAAATCAAGCATAAGATTTTTTTTTTAATCGAGACTTCCTGTCACGACTGGATCGGCAAATAATTTGTGATATATCGTGTCTTTCATTTTAACATATAATTATGTCGAAGTGAGTGTGGCTATGTGCGTCTTCTCTAACATGTGGCTGAGCGTGTTCTAATTAACTTTTTGTGACCAGCACTTTTAGGCTCGTCGCATGCATCTTTCCCATTTATTATACACATATCTTATATACAGTTTATATAAATTTGTAAAGTCGTGCATGTATAGACATGATCGAACCTCTTGAAAAGACCAATCAGTTGTGTATATACTTTAGCAGTTCTTAACTATTTGTGTGCCTGTGTGTGTGTGTGTATCTGTGTGAGTTCATATAAACGCGATACATATTTCTCATACCAGTTTTTTTTTTATCATGCCTATTCTAGAATGTAGAATATTTCGCTTGCAAGCTCGAATTAATTCGACCAAGTACATTAATATGTTGTCTGAGCATTTTCCACCCTACTTTGGTCGGAATTTGGATGATAATCCCATCTTCATGCATGATAATGCTCCCATTCACACAGCTGGCAATGTCAAGAGGTTCCTTGAAGAGCATGATATTCCGTGTTTGAATTGTATGGACAATTCTCAGACCTCAATTTTATCGAAAACGTATGCTACTACACCAAGCAACAGCTACGCAATGATAAAATTCCAAATTTAGAAAAAGATTGCAGGCTAGGCTACTGAATATTAACTAGATCATTGTGTTTCTGTTATATTTGCGTTGCATTAATGTCCTAAAGTTACATTTAAATAACAATTTTCCATTGTGCGGACTTTCTTTTTGCATCCTAATTTTTTTTTAATTGACGTGAACACTAGAATATTTCAAGTAAAAGTCAAATATGAGCAGGTAAAATTATAGAAGAATAAGAGGCCAATAAAATGAGGTATAGTTTGTTTAAACGGTTACAATAAATTAAGCTTAAATTTGCAGTTTTTGAAAATAAATACAAGTGGGGGCTTTCTTTTTGCTGCTCGTATATATATATATATATATATATATATATATATATATATATATATATATATATATATATAATAATAAAAACTCTTTTCGTACTATTTTCCCATATATATTACTAGACGTTGATTTTATAATATATACCAATTTCTGAAAAAGATCAATGCCATCTTGACATTTGTAGAAAACGTCTTCAATATAATATTGATATTAATTGAGTTTGTGAAGCCATTAGTGATAATCTTGTTAAATCGATTTCTAATGATTAACGAATGAATTTAATGTGAATCTGATAAAGCTAAAAACATAATGTTTATAAAACATTGAACATTCCAGAAAAAAAACTAAATTCATATCTATTAAAAAAACTAGATTTAATTTAAATTTACGATGATCGCCTAATTACAATTAGATATGAAATATTTTGCCCTATTTTTATCATTTATATATGTATGTATATATATATATATATATATATATATATATATATATATATATGTATATACACATTTATAAATATATGTATGTATAATATATATATATATATATATATATATATATATAAATATATATACACTATTAAAAATGAGAAATATACTATATGCCTTACTTTATTATAGCATCAATAACATGGATTACTGAGCAGTAAAATAAGAATAAAACTCCTTAAGGCCGTGGAAGTTTGTAGCGTTATTTCTCATTACGATGGAAAAATAAGAAGAAAATGCAAATACAAAAAAGTAATGACGTAATAAAATTTAAATATGAAAACAGAATGAAGAAACAGGATAATATAGAAAAATAATCAGAAGCAAGTATGATCTATACGGTTAAATCGAATGGCGGTGCATATATATATATATATATATATATATATATATATATATATATATAGAGAGAGAGAGAGAGACGAGAGAGAGAGATAGATAGATAGATAGATAGATAGATAGATATTAGTTTAAAAATTAGCCACTATAAAATATTGGATCATAAAAAACAAAAAAAAATGAATGGGGATATTTGAGAAAGTGGAAAAAGAAGGAGAGTTAACGGAAACAGTAAATAAGTGATAAGGAAACAACTATGTTTATAGATGGAAACAAAATAAAACGATCTTACAATGAAAAAAAAATGAATTAGAAAATTCCTTCTGAATCGTTCAGAATAAGTTAAAAATGCAATAATATAAGATAAAAAATAAAACAGTGCGAGTGCTAGGAAATGTTAAGGTAAGTGTTCTGGAAAACGATTAATATAGAAACTATGTATTTGTACAATAAGAAAAGGAGTGGCTGGTTACTTTTAATGCATCTAAAACCAAGCTTCTATCTTTACATCATCAACGTTCTGATCCCCATCTGGCATCAATTAAATTGAATGGCTGTCGTCTTCTCACGTTTTGACAGGCTTCTAGGCATGACCTTTACTCCTGATCTTAAATGGAATACGTAGATCAAATCTGTTGCCAAGGCCGCTGGAAAAATGGTCGGATCCTTCTATCGATCCAGTAGATATCTCACTGCTGATGCAATTCTCTATCTATATAAGAGCCAGATACGTTCAAGGATGGAATACTGTTGCCACATATGGAGAGGAGATGCTAGAAAAGACTTGCCCTGCCTTGATAGGGTTCAAAATAGACTCCATGGCCTGGTGAGAGATGTCCTTTTCTCTTCCCTGCAACCTCTATCTCACAGAAGAGATGTTACGAGTTTGTCTCTGCTTTATCGTTATTTTCATGGAAAATGTTCGACTGAGCTTCAGTCTATGGTCCACCCTCGCCAAACTTTCACAAGAAACACTAGACTAGCTGAAAACATTATCAATAATGTTCCCCACTTTTTATCTGTGCCTAAATTTAAACATAGATTCCATGATCAAAGCTTCTGCTGCACGCCTGTGGAATTGTCTTCCGTTTTCCTGCTTTCCAGCTGTCTATAATATGGTTGTCTTCAAGTCCTGATGAGCCGTTCCACTTAAGTTAACAAATTTACCAAACTTCCATTACTATTGATTACTATATTGTCCTTTTGACTACTCTGCACTCTTTAACCCTTATCCTTGAGTGGCCTATCGGCCTTGATAAGCGGTGACGCTTATGTAAAAAAAAAAAAAAAACTATTTACGGTTCTACCAAAGTAAATTGGTGTGGAGCATTTAGTATTCGTTCGGTCGTTGTAAATCTGGACACATTTTTGTAGCTAAATCCGTTGAATACCGGAATAAACCATATGCATTTATTGTGGAAATAGACAGATTCAGGTGGGAATTCTTAGACACGTGAAGGTAATTTGTGTAATACCATGATTCAGAAGGTTCATTCATATCAAATTAAATATTTATATTGGGATATAAACGTGGCTGTATCAGACCAGAGACAAATTTCAGACCACATCAATAATGCTGAGAGAGGTCATAAATATAATTTCAAAAGCCGGGGAAGTCAGTTTTTTAAATAATCATTAACCTAGAAAATCCACAATCAGAAACAAGATTTAGCAATTATAAACAGAAAAGATCCTTACCAAAAATGCAATATTATAAAAAACAAACTTTTAAAAAATTTAAATTTCAAAACAATTGGAAATTGAAGATGAATTAAACACCAAAAGTAATATTGAAATGTATATGGATGAAACTGAATAATATGCGATAAAAAATAAAGGTTTCAAATTTAAAGGTTGACTAAGTAATAACATATTTGAATAAAAAGTTTAAAAAATATATATTTTTATATTTTTCTATATATAATTCTCCCTCTCTCTCTCTTTCTCTCTCTATCTCTCTCTCTCTCTCTATATATATATATATATGTATATATATATATGAACTCATAATATATACAAAAACTATAAATACATATATATATAATATACATACATATATATATCAATCTATATATATATATATCCATTTCACTAATATATATATATATATATATATATGCATATGAACCATTTAGATTATATATATATATATATATATATACACACATATATATATATATTGTATAATTGATCAATAAAATGATAGTTAAAAGAAAATATCGATTGCTTGCGTCGATTACACATCTATTCATTAAACGCATTTAATGTCAAAATCTCCAAGTCGACATAAGTGTTGATTCTATAAATTGTGAAAAATGATTAACGACTGTATATGAAAATTACATATTTATACCGTCACTTGCTAAATATTAGATAGATCTATATTTTAGTTCAACAGAATTTGAGACCATGAGAGATACGTCATTTCACATTCAATATATAGTAGAACCTCGGGATGCGGTGGCTCAGAACACAGTGCTTCCAGATTCCGATGTGAAATAAGATGTTTTCCGCCCCATGGATACGGTATTTGCCCCAGTTTACGGTGTTGAAAAATTATTTTAAGATTATATACATGTATTATATAGTGCCCTCTATTTTGTTAATGCCGTAATGGGTTCTACTGAATATTTCTATTTTATTTAAGAAAATTGCAATTGTTGAATCTATAAATTTTAATTTTTTAGAAAAGTTCAATTTTCTGCATACATTTTGATAGTTTATAAAAGTGCACTTAATCTAGCTATTTTAATGTCTTTCAAAATGCTTATATATATATATATATATATATATATATATATATATATATATATATATATATATATATATATATATGATATAAAGCTGAATGTATGTGTGTGTGTGTGTGTGTCTGGTCACGAATAAACTCATATATGGTTGACTATTTTAAAAAAAAACTGATTACATATAATGATAGAGGATCTATCGAGACAGAGGAATTGGTACGTTTGATCTAGCAGAAAAGTAGTTCATTAAAATTGTGGGGTCTGCGTTCAGGCCTGGTCATAAAAGTATGGAAATAAAAAATGTAAAAAAGTTTAAAAAATAACGTTTACAAGTGTGTTTGATATAGATGTATTTACGAATACTTTGATAAGTATGTTTTAACTTAAATGGGGATGGTATAATAAAATTGTGGATCTGCGTTCCCGACTGGCCCTCATAGAATGCAAATAAGCAGAAGCTTTAACTCTTCTCACCATTAAGCTATTAGGCTGATATATATATATATATATATATATATATATATATATATATATATATATATATATATATATATAAATTCATATCTATCTGCATAAGTATAATTTGATAATTATGTTTAAGTTTGCAGAAATATGATATAATAAAATTGTGTGTTCGTTCGCACCTAACCTCCATAGAATGGAAATATGTCACAAAGTTTAACAAGGTTTTGTAATATAGACCCACAGAATATTGTGATCAGTGTGAACATGTATGGTACAAAGAATTATTTTATTTTTACTTTCACCTATTTTGCTTTGATTTTGATACTCCCAAATTCGGAGCTATCTCTTTACAACCCTTCCTTTTCATAACCTATCACATTTTCATAAATCAGAGTCCAGTTTTTGTAGGCTGTTTTTTAACCCAGTCAAGACGGGTTCTTTTGCTAGTATATTATATATATATATATGTGAAACGAATTTTTAATTGAATTATAATTTGATTTTTTTAAATTTTAAATTATCAATCACATTACTTAATATATATATATGTATATATATATACACACACACACACACACACATATATATATATATATATATATATATATATATATATATATATATATATATATATATAGCAGCCTAATAGCTTAATTGTGAGAAGAGTTGACTGTCGTTTGGGCGGTCGGGTTTGGGTCCTGGTTTGAGCTAGTTGCCTATGTAGCCGCACTGATGAGCAGTGATACAGCGAAACAGTACTGTTTTTATCCTCTATCTAGCCATATAAGAAGACTATATATATATATATATATATATATATATATATATATATATATATATATATATGAAAGTGAACATGTGTGTGTATCTGTCTGTCTGTGTATCTGTGTACATTTCCCTACGCTATAACTCTGTCAATTTTTAGTCTACAGACTCGATATTTGATATGCAGGATACTGAGACTTGGGAAAATCCATGTGATTCGTTTTCAGCCAGAAAAGTGCCTGTTAAGGGGTCAAAGTTCAACGATTTGACCTTTGATTACTCTACCAAAATCCCCCTGCAAGTTCGGATCTAAACACGTGAAACTTTAGATATAGGTTCCTTCGACATGGATCTAACTTAATAACTTAATTTGAGCCCAAAACAATACATTTTAAGGGGTCATAATTGGGGTCAAATTTTAAAAAAAAATTACCGTTTTTTTGTGCTGAGCATACACATCCAAATCCCCGGGCAACGCCGGGCCGAAATGCTGGTATACCTATAAAAGTGAGCGTGTTTGTGTGTATGTGTGCGTGTCTGTGTGTCTTTGTGTCTGTGTACATTTCTCTTGGCAATAACTCTGTCAATTTCTAGTCTACAGACTCGGAATTTGATATATGGGGTACTGGGATTTGGGAAAATCCATGTGATCGGGTTCGGCCAAAAATTTTTCTGTTAAAGGGTCAACGTTCAACAATTTTACTTTTGAAAACTCTACTAAACTCCTGCGAGAGTTTGTGGTCTAAACACTTGAAATTTTAGATATAGATAGCTTGGACATGGATTTAATTTAATACATTGATTTGAACCCAAAACAATAAATTTTTAAGGAGTCATAATAGGGGACAAAGTTGAAAAAAAATTAACCGTTTTTGTTTATTTTTTATTTATTTTTTTTTTGCTCAGCATACACCTACAAACACCGCGGGCAACGCCGGGCACCCATGCTAATATATATATATATATATATATATATATATTTATATAGGGGACAGAGAGATTGCCCCACAGCTGTATTTCAAATCCCAATATATTATTCATATTACTATTTATTTCTGTCAATATAGCAGACCGTTCCCTTTTTAGCTGTACCTGTTTCGTAGCGCATAATATTTAAATGACTGTTTCTGCGCTAAGCAGCTATATTGAAATTGCAAGATGTAATTTGTCTTAGTATATATTTGGGTGAAGATGGCAAAACGTGCGCTTTTCATCAGCACCTCTTTCGTAATGCATAAGAGTTATATGATTGTTTTTGCGCCAAGAAACCGATGCTGTTAAAAAGAGAACGTTTTGCCATTTTCATCGAAATGTATAGTAAGATGTATCTCATCTTGTAGTTTGGAATATAGCTCTTTAGTGATCTATTTGTATATTTAATATACACACCTCTCCATAAATAAAATCTTTAGTATAAATAAAACATGAAATATTGAAAACGCATAGTTTCTCATGCGCACACTGGAATCAGGATAATGAACTAAAAATATCAGAACACATGCAGCATAGTAGATGATACGGAATCAACATTAACAAATTGTTTTCTATTCCAAAGGGGATCGTTTTATTTGTTGTTACTTCTCAAACTATATTATTTTATTACAGTTTTTAATGTTCAGTTATTAAATGTTAGTTATTAAAAACTCCATTAAATCTAAAGGCTATTAATCAAAAGAACAAACATGGGTTTTTATTTTATAACTGAAACATGGCGCCGTAAACCTTACAGGTATAAAATAGCACGAATGTATAAATCGGTAAAAAGTGGCACAACTAAGAAATGCAAACGAAAATCTAAGAGAATTGTCAGCAGAATTTAACATAATGTAACTGAAAAACATAAAAAAATATCTGTCACAAATATATTTACATTTTAACAAAGATATTAACTACAAGCTATTTTAAACTTGACTTGAAAGGAGATTATATTTTTTGTTACGTAGTTCTGTATGAACAGACAGCAAAACATGGAGAAACTTTCTTTCATTTTGAATGCGGAATGTGGTTCGAGTATACATTTGAGTAAAGTAATTGCTAATTTTCCTTTAGTAAAAATAATTATAATATATTACTTTTTCAAGGTAATGCATTTGGTCTTGGTTGGTTGGTTGTTTTTGTTTTACGGCATATCAACTCTTTTCGGGTTATTTAATGCCGAATCCAAAGATTTTGAAGAAAATCTTTTTAATAGAATGTATTTGTTGTTTTCAAGTCTGTTTCTATTTAACCCATAGTTAGGACCCTAACAGCATCTACCACTCCGGGTCAGAGTGGACCTAGGAGCAATGGTAATTAAAGGGTGGCTCCACACTCTCCAAAGCACGCAAGCTGGGGCCTCACCACTCGATATAGTTTAAGGTCATATCCAGGACCATATTTGTTTTTGTCCTACTTAATGATTCAGGATATAATAGGTGTAGATTACTGTCTACTTATTGACTATACATGTATACTGATATGGGTGAGATTACGAAGCAAATTATCTTCTCTAAGTGACATTTAATGAAACACCTGGGAATATACACGAAATCACACGAGAGCCTTTAATAAGTTTCACCACGAAAATTTCCATGCGTAATGCGTTTTTGCTTTCAGCTTTAAGTTATATTAAATAACCGGTATAAAATTACCTGTTTGAAACATCTGCACTGAAATAAGATGAAATAAGTCGTTTCAATTACAAATGCTATAATGTATAAACACCGCTATGCAAGCAATAAATAGCATGTATCCATGCTTAGTGGACACATTTCTAAAGGTAGATTTCTTGAAGGATATACGCTTTCTAAACACTTCGTTTTAAATGTGTATTTAAAGATTTGGGAAAATATAAACTTCTTGAAGACATGATTAGTTGTTTGAATTACACTACACGGACGGGAGTTACGTAACCATCAAAATATGACGTACAAAGATATTACTGTATTTAATTTCATATCGTTTTCTTTAAGCGTAATGTGTTCAGTATTTGCAAGCTGATGTAACTAATGTAATAGGATTGTTCGAGTGTTTCCTTATAATAAAAGATAACGATTTCACAGAAAAGAAGACATATAATGTGTCTAATCAACCCGTAGTTTGGAAATGTGTAAATAAGAAAATATCTTCTATTGTGACTGTCTGTGCGTACCTGGGCGCTTTAACATAGACCTTTGTTTTAGCAGACAATTACATCCGGTGTTAACATACAAGTTCAAGCGATAATACATTACTACTACAGAAACTGTTTTTCAACGTCCTTCTCTCTTTATTCATCCATTTGTGCAGATATGTGTGTATATATCAGTGTTTTTACACCTATTTGGCTAGTGCGGAAACTATGGAAACATTCACCGAGTTCATGGAATCCTTATGCCAGTCTTGTCCAAACATTCTTTTTTATTCGGAACCCCTGGGAAAATCCCCGGGCTCATGGAAGCCCTGTGCAATAATTAGTTGTAAGAGGAAAAAACTGCGCTTAAAGTATAAAATAAACTGAAAATACTCATGTTCAACGTGTTGTACACGTTTATTTTATATGTAATGGAAAAGAATTCTACATGTTTGAATACAGGGTGGCCGAAAAGTCCCAGTCGAAACATATTTCTGGGCTGTGTTTTATTAAAAATACATGTATAGTGTCCTGGGACTTTTCGGCCACCCTGTAGAATACTTTTATTCTTCTTTATATATTCTCATAAACAACTCAATTGGAAACTTGAGCTTGGTGTTTCTTGCACAACGCTTTAATACAGGGCCGTGTTTTTGACACACGCACACAAAGTTCATTTTCTTCATGCCACAATTGTGATATGGTTGTCACAGCTGCTAATCCAGTCACACAAATAAGGTGCTAAAAATTGCACAAGAACTCGTAGCGTTCTCTGAGCAGTTGCAAGATATTCTTTTTTTAATCAACAACTAAAATGTATTCAGATTAAGCTCGGGATTCTTTTGCTTGAATGTCCTGTAATTGGACTGTTAGGCAATTTCTCCCCACAAATAATACACAAAGGTTAATGGTACTCTGGGTTTCCCGTCCAAGTAAATGTCATGCCATTGTAATTTTACCAATATTGACGAACATTAAGTTTTAGATTTATTCAAGCATTTCTTGATAACTTCGACGGGGATGCATCGTGTGTAATGGCTACCGCTTCAATAGACTGCTCCGTATCCCGTGCTTCTGCATTCACATCTACCTCGCATCTAGGCATGCTTGTAAATATGTACGCAAAATTTTACATGTACAGTTAGCACAATATAAAATTGCATTAAATTAAGTGATAAAAAAACGAAAGAGAAGGGAAAGGGGATAGCTCCTCTCAACACACGTACGGCATGCACATAGAATTAACAAGATACGCGCAGAGTGAGAATTTTGTAAAAATAAATTTGGAGGTAACATTTAATACTAGCTAAGAAACGGAAAGGCGTTTATGTAAAGAGAACTCCAATCTAAGGGAGATAATCAGCATAGATATAGCAAAATAATAATATTTTTCTAGGTATAATCTGGGAGGCTGTAATCATCAGGAAATGAAAGGTATAATCTAAGAGGCTGAAATAATCAGAAAATGAAAGGTATAATCTGGGCGGCTGAAATAATCAGAAAAGGAAAGGTATAATCTGGGAGGCTGAAATAATCAGAAAATGAAAGGTATAATCTGGGAGGCTGAAATAATCAGAAAACAAAAGGTATAATCTGGGAGGCTGAAATAATCAGAAAACGAAAGGTATAATCTGGGAGGCTGAAATAATCAGAAAACGAAAGGTATAATCTGGGAAGCTGAAATAATCAGAAAACGAAAGGTATAATCTGGGAGGCTGAAATAATCAGAAAACGAAAGGTATAATCTGGGAGGCTGAAATAATCAGAAAAGTGTTCATTTTATTTACGCGTTGCAGTTGCTTCTTTCACGCTGGTTTATTTCCCCTCTCCCCCTCTCTCAGTATCATGTTACGCTCTCTTTCGCTACCGTATAAAACTGATTCGCTTACAAGACACAAGACACGTACTGTAATAAGAATATATGAGTTATCAAAATTGAATTTAACTTTCCGTTTATTTGCTCCTTGATCTAATTTTGAGATCGCGGAACCCCTGGATTGTATTGGCAGCACCCTAGGATTCCGCGCAATCCTTGTTGACCAACACTGCTATATATATATATATATATATATATATATATATATATATATATATATATATATATATATGCACCCAAATATATATAGGTATGAATATTTTTATATCCATATGTGCATACACATGTGGTTTAGAAGACTACATTAAATGAATGTGAGGAAGTTATATAAATGTAATTTAGCCTGATAATCGTCGTCGGGAATGTAAAAGGTAACCTTCTCCATAGATGTGTAGCCATATATGATGGTGGCACCAAATACTACCGTTTTTCAAATACATTGTGTTTAAAAAATATTTATCATATTTTCTTTTTCGAGAGAAAATTAAATGATTTCTAACGAAAAGGTAATAAAACCCTTCTTGAATTTTCAGAAAAGTTGGGAACACGAATGGATGAACATCAATAATTATATAGCTTATATGGTCATATTTCACTTTTAAAAATGGTGATAAAAACAACAGCAAAAACAGTTTTCAACTGATGATATTTTTTGCGATAAATAGGAATTATTCACAAATTGAGCACTGTTTAATAAATACTGAAAATTAATTTATTTATCACCTTTTACTATTACATGCGTACATAAACTAAATAATAAAATGATATATAAATGGACAATTGTATGCAGGTCTATATATGATACACACACACACACACACACACATATATATATATAAGTGTGTGTGTGTGTCTGTGATAATAATCATGGGGGTAGGATGAAATAGCGAAATTAAAAAAGTACAAACCAAGTCACACTTCCATCAACATTTTCTCTTTATTGTAACACTTTTTTAGCGAAGAAATCTTACAATAGACACGAAACATCGATGGACGTGTCACTTTATCAAACTACGGTATGTGAATATGAATAAAATAGAATGTGTATAAACACCATTTTTGCTGTATGAATACTCATTAAATAAATTGGATAAGATAGGTAGAACATATATACTATAAGAATACCCGGAATTGATTGATGTGTTTGTAATTAAATAATTATCTCAGGCAACATATCACAGTTATTATTTAAGTGAGGGGGTGACATAGTGGGTTTAAGTTATAAAAATAATTCTCGAAATTAGTAACATATCCAAGAATTATTAAAAATGATGAAAGGTGAGTTATTTGATTGTTGTGTTTATAATGAAATAATAAGCCCAGACAATATATCAAAATCTTATATCAGTAGGAGGGGGGCATAATGTGGGTTTTTAATTTAAAAAAAATGATTGCCGAAATTAGTAACATATCCAAGAATTATGAAATATGAGTTATTTGATTAATGTGTCTGTAATGAAATAAGCAGTCCAGACAATATATCAGTTAGTATTTAAGTAAGGAGAATGCTATAAGGTGTGTTAAATTATGAGAAATCAGTAACATATCCAAGAATTATGAAATGTGATTAAATGGGAGTTTATTGATTGGTGTGTTTATAATAAAAAATCAGTCCAGACAATATATCAAAGTTATTATGCTAGTAAGAGAGGGCGATAAGGATAGTTTTAATTATGAAAAATGATTGTCGATATTAGTAACATATCCAAGAATTATGAAAAATGATAGTATGTGATTTAATGTAATGTGTTTGCAATGAAATAATCAGACCATACAATAATTCAAAGTTATAATTTAAGTAGTGTGGGGTTATTAATGTGAGAAAAATATTAAAGTGATTGTCGACATTAGTAGCATATCTGAGAATTATGAAAACGTATGAAATGTAAATTAATAAATCGTTGTGCTTTTTATGAAATGACCGGCCCAGACAATATATCAAAGTTATGTTTTATTAAGAGAGGGCGATGAGGATGGTTACATTATAAAAAATATTGTTGAAATTATTAAGATATCAAAGAATAAGGAAAGATGGTGAAATGTGTGTAAACTTATCGGTGTGTTTATAATAAAAAAAATCAGTCCAGACAAGCTATCAATATTATTTTTAAGTAAGGTAATAAGGAGGGCTAAAATTATGAAAAATTATTGTTGAAATTAGTAACATATCCAAGAATTACGAAAAATTATGAAATACTAGTTGATTGATTGGTGTGTTTGTAATGAAATAATCAACCCAGACATATCAAAGTTATTATTTTAGTAAGAGAGGCCGATAGGGATTGTTTTAATTAAAACAAAAAATATATGGTCGAAATTAGTAACATATCCAAGAATTATGAAATCTGATTAAAAGCAAGAATTATGAAAAATGATTGCCGAAATTAGTAATGTGTTCAAGAATTATGAAAAATGATAATAGGTGGTTTAATGAAATAATGTGTTTGCAATGGAATAATCAGACCAGACAATATATCAAAATTATTATTTTAGTAAGAGGGAGGGGTGATGGCGTTGGTTTAAATGATAAAAATGATTGTAAAAATTAGTAACATATTCAAGATTTATTAAAAATGATGAAATGTGAGTTAATAGATTAGTGAAGTGTAATGGAAAAAATCATCTAAGACAATATATGAAAGTTAATATTTTAGTAATGGGGGGGGGGCTATAAGATGTGTTTACTTATGAAAAATGACTTTCGAAATTAGTAACATATCCAAGAATTATAAAAAATGTGTAAATGTGAGTTAATTGATTGGTGTTTTTGAAATAAAATAATCAGCCTAGACAATAAATCAAATTTATTATTAAGAAAAGGGGGAGATGCGAAAATATGGGTAAACATTATGAAAAATGATTGTTGAAATAAGTAACCTATCCAAGAATAAAGAAAAATGATGAAATGTGATTTCATGCATGCATAAGTGTGTTTTTAATGTAATAATAAGCTCAGACAATACATCAAAGTTATTATTTTATTAAGGAGAAGGGAGATAATGTGGGTACAAATTATGAAAAATGATTGTCGAAATTAGTAATATATCCACGAACTATGAAAAATGATTAAATGGAGGTTAATTGATTGCTTTCTTTGAAATGAAATAAGCAAACCAGAAAATATATCAAAGTTATTATTTTAGTAAGTTTGGTCGATAATGTTGCACAATAATATAACAAATAAAATCGACGAAATTAGTAAGATATCCAAGAATGAAAAATGATAAAATGTGAGTTTATTGATGTGTGTGTTTGTAATGAAATAATCAGCCTATACAATATAATAAAGTTATTATTTTAGTAAGGTGTGCGAAATAGTGAGTGCAAATGATGAAAAATTATTGGCATAGTTAGTATCATATTCAATAATTTATTACATATGAAAAATGCAGCTGTGGGATTTCCACAGGTCCCGCTAGTATGATATAAATGCGGATGCACGGCAGGGGTCGGCCGTTGGGCCATTTTTATTCCTGTTATTCATAAATAATCTCGCATATAAAATTGTCTCTGAGATGGGTATCTTAGCTGCGGCAACTCTATAATTATAGCCATAACATGATACATTACCTGAACGTATCACGTAAAAACTGCTCGGCCTTACGTTCACGGCGAACATGCATTGGAACAGATATATTGAGTGCATAGCAAAGGCTGCTGCAAAGAAGTGTAACGTGATCGACTTGAGGGAGCGAATTGTCCTTAATTGGGGAGCTGGGTATGCTAAGATAGATTTAATAGATCCCGGGCAACGGAAGATATCCCAAATACTTAAAGTAGAAGATATAAATAACGCCTTTTTTGTTTACCTCAGTCTAGAAGGATATATTATATATATATATATATATATATATATATATATATATATATATATATATATATAACTGAACAGATTTAGTAGGAATTCGCTTCAGAATAATTAAAAGTATCAATTGCGCGATTAATGGACTTTTGTAAGAAATAGCATCTAACCTCAGTCGGGAAGGATCTCTTAATTGCGAAATAAAGGGGCTAATTTAATGACATTGATTGAAAATAATTAGAAGTATCACTAATCGAACTAATAAATTATATGGAGTGCACTCCACTTAACACGAAAAGCGACTTAAATATCTTTTTTTATTCCACTTTGGGATGGCCGCTAAAACATTACGCATTAAAAAAAATGCTGATAGCGGAGAGGAGGTCGTGGGTCGTTGTAATGATTGTACGGTTGCCTTCGGTTTCGGATCAGACCGGGAGTGATCTGATACCAATGGCAATGCCTCCGCCCTGCATTGGCCCTGTAGTCATTCATAGGTTTGGTGCATGGGAATGGGATGGAGAAATAGGTGCATTATGTCGATATGCATGTAACGCGTGGTAACGATAATTGTGCTGTTGCCGGTCATTGTATTCTGCATGAAAAGGGCGTGAGGTGATGAGCATCTCGAGGATAATTGCGTAGATGGCAGGGGAGAGACTGGTTCGAACCCTATGTGTTTCTGGAAAATACGGCTGCTGGTGTTAACGAAAAGGAGACGCAAATCGAACGCCGCGGAAACCCAAGTAAACTGAAGACGACTTAAAGATTCTCTTCTTTTGTGTTGTTCCTTTCTTCTCCTTGTTTTATCAAAATTCTTGCAGGGCGCTGAGCTGAGAACCGACGAAAGGAAATCACCACGATAGCTTGAATGGGCGTCTATTGAGGTGAGAAGTCCTAAGTTGAAAGAACTCCTTACAAGATGCTTATAAAAGGAGATTTGAATTGTGAATTAAAAGGTGAAACTTCAACTACGACTGCTTCAGGTGAGAAGATTCTCCTAGCCTAATAAAAAGCGGGACCTTGACTCTGATTACTGCTGCATACCTTTTATTACGAGACCGTGCTATTGATAGCAGCGAAGCGAACAACAATCTTGTGGATTATGACTGAAACTCTGTAAGAAACAAAAATTTGAACCATGATTGAATTTCTGAAGAAAGAAATGGAAAAGGGGGGCCAACTCTTATAAAACCCTGAAAAAAGGGGGACAAAAACTTTTTAAACAAGGGAATTAAATCTTGTGAACTAATTAGTGAACTTTTCGCATTTTATTGAGTGACATTTATACATGGTGATTATCTTCGAATTATTAATGGGAATTGAAAAAAAAAAGAAAAAGGGAAACTTGTTTACCTGATAAACTCTGAACTTTTACGTTACTTATAAAATTTTGATTTTCTGAAACCAATAAAAAGATTTTCCTTTTGAATGGAAAATGGGGGAGAACCCTGATTCAAGGGTGGATATTAGATTTTATGTATGCTACTTTTTCTTAAGAGGTAATTTGATATGGAGAGAGGGGTCTGTGAAAAAAAAACACCTGAAAGAGAACTGTGCAAGGCATGGAGCTGTGTGTTGAGGGATTAGACTCCATTGTTTCCATAAAAGCAATGCAATCTAATGGGGCGAATGTAACGGGATCGACTCGAGGGAGCGAATTGCCCCTCATTGGGGAGCCCGGTATGCTAATAGATCCCAGGCAACGGAACATATCCCGAAGACTTAGAGTAGAAAATAAAAATATATTTTTTATTTCATTGTCAAAAGAATATATATATTGTTTGGTAGTCAGATATATATATATATATATATATATATATATATATATATATATATATATATGTATATATATATATATATATACATATTAAGTTATTCAAAATTGACGAGAGGGAATGTTAGAATGATCGACTGTACTTGTCTACCTACAGGATCTTTAATACTATGGCGGCCTGGATGATGGCACGTGACCTTTTGAGGTCATCGGAATGGAATTTGGATTTTGGCCCCAGATTTTAAGAAGTCTCGACTATAAGTCGAGCTGCACGCACGCAATCAGCACCGCGTGGCGTCATTTGATTGGCTTAAGAGACTTCCCAATCAGACGCTCCCCAATGTGGTGCTGAACCGCTAAGATTAAGCAGATTCCCATTTAATTCCAAGGGGCACGCATTGTGTGGAAACTCGCCGTTCCACGAAGAGGTGACGAACGCGCCCCTCCTCCGACCCATCTGAAACTATCTCCGAAGAGAAGAGAGATTTACGACTTTAAAACTTACTAAGAACAAAACCATATATTTGTAAAAAAATCTGTAATATATTTTGTGAAGTAGAATAGAATTCAAGATTCTGTTATCCTTCTTGCATGCGTGAGTTTTGCTATTCGCTTTCAACATACCAGATTCAATGTGACGGCCTGTAGAAATGTCAGATGACACAAGCCAAGTTTTCGAAGATCAGGAGTCCTTAAGTAACTTCAAAAGAGAGGGGTTACAGAAGGTTAGCTCTATCTATCGTGTCAGAATACTAATTACGCTTTAGAGTATCCTGTCCCTTTTCAAGCTCACTATTCGCCCATGTATTGAGTATTGCTCTCAAATGTGGGTGAATACATTTGCTACTTATCTCTTCCTTTTATACAGGGTTTAACTAGATTCCCCGGCCAAAAAGATCCTGCACTATCAGCTCTGCTTTAAACCGCTGTCCCATAAACGAAACCTTGCATCCCTCTGCATTTTTACAAGTACTTTTTATGGTAGATGCTCTGATGAAATACCAGTACTATACACACTTCGACGTTAATATTCTCGACAAACCGGAAAAAAAAGCAAAATCCCACCCTACACAGAATAAATTTCTAGATATAAACAAACCTACTACTCTAATAGTTTTTTTTTCTGTAAACTTGCTAGCATTTGTAGTTGTCTTTCAGGTATCTGACGGTAGTGACATGCATGATTTCAAGTGTAGCGTAAACAGACATTTTACTACTTGGTGCAAGGGATAGAGTCCGGGCGATCAAAGAAACAATAACTCAATCCAAGGAAAGGTGGCCTATAATAGTGTTACGGATCTGTATCCAGGCAAATAAAAGAACACAATGGGAAATCCCGGGATTTTAAACGACCTATATCCATGACGTTAATCGGCCAGGAAAGCTAACCGATATTAAATGGGTCAGAACAAAACCAACAAAAAAGTGCAATAAGAAAATACTATCGGAAATAATGTTAACGGGTCAATCAACAGGATTATGTCCCAGGGAGTTGCAAAAAATAAACAAACAGGCGAGAAAATGACAACATGTCAAAGTGATATAAATAAAAAGAACAGTGTGAAAGCAGCGAAAAGAAGAGGCACAAGCGAAAATACAGGTTGACACAGAATTCTGCAACACACTCTGTCCCCTAACCTTCGTGGCGATGATGATAGTTAGCACTGTTACTTTTGAAGTGTAAATTATAAATAAACCAAATCTGTATTATAAATAATTAGTATCTCGTATTCACTTTTAAACGAAATAACTGTCCTTTTATATAAGAGAGACGATCATAAACCATTCATATATATATATATAACACTCAGCTCCTTAAATAGTACCTCTACATATGTCCTAGAAAAGCGTTCCACATACACCAAAGTGGTCCTGCTCTTTTTTGTTGTGGCGAAAAAATTCAATAAAAATGCCATTTTTGAAAAAATGCATTTAGCAACTATGATTATTGATGTCATAGGTTTTACTAATCCGCTGCAAGGATATATTTATTTATTGTAGATATGGAAAAATATATTTACAATCAGACATTCTATTGATTTCATATCTCTGGGGCAAATTACTGTTACACTTAAAGGCTACCAACTTCCTTTGTATTTTAAATGAATTATTCATTTCTTCGATCTTTAAAGCTAATATAATAACCTGCTTTTAATGTGTTATTTTTTGTATTGATTTATATTAGCTTTACATATAATATATATATATATATATATATATATATATATATATATATGTATATATATATATACACACATTCGGTTTCCTATGAATTATTCATGTCAATATTGCTGGAGAAATTATGTCGATGACTCGTGGAAAGACGTTTACTTAAAAGCAAAGTTAAAGGAAGTGCACGGAAATGTAATGGAAATATATATCATTTCAGGTGACCCGTTGTTATTAAGATGTCTTTATCTGAGGTTTTATTTTTTCTGACATGAAAAAAAAATTGCGATGTAGCCTTCGAAAAATTCTATAAATCTCCTACGTTGTTATTGCTAATTTTATCGGATGTCATTCTCGCCTTACTATAGAACTAAGCGGCATAAACAATCATTTTATTTCGCTTCTATTTTATTTGAAAAAAAAAATATAAATGGCTGAGAAAGATTTCGGTGTGAAATATACATGCGCATTGACTGGTGACCTATGCGTCATAAGTTCTTAAGTTATCAGTTAACTAGTACTATTTTCACAACAGATATTATCGACATTATGTAGTCAGTATTTTAAACAAGAGTACACGTAACCGTTGGGTCTGTATGTTTTATGGCTAGCTACGAGGGGCGTGCAGTAAGTAATGCCCCTGACCAACTTCCCATAGAAGTAGAGCAACGAAACTTGGCACAGTTATTAGTCTTCCTCTATATTTCTCCCATCGTTGGATGCAGCTCTAAATACCGTTTTTGTAGAACACCCCAGCTTGGTCCTCCAACCACAACGTGACTTCAGATATCAAGGCTGCCTCATCTGGGAAACGCTTTCCTTTCAAAAACAACTTCATGGTTGGGAAGAGGTGAAAGTCAGAGGGTGCAAGATCAGGAGAGTAGGGAGGATGGGGATTAATTTTATAACCACACGCCCTTACTTTTGATCTGGCGACATGCGAGTTGTGGACCAGATCGTTGTCCTGCAGGAGGAAGGTACCTTTGCTGATCTTGCCCCGCCTCTTGATTTTGATAGCTTCCCTTAATTTCCTCAACAGTGAAGCAAAATTGGCTTCTGTAATTGTGGTACGCTTGGCCAGGAAATCTGTCATCACTACTCCGTCCTGGTCACAGAATACTGTGAGCATGATCTTGCAAACGGAGGGCTGCATCCTTGCTTTCTCTGGGGGTGGTAATCCGAGTGCTTCCGCTGCATTGACTGGATTTGGTTTCTGGATCATAGTGATGAACCCAGGTTTCACCTTGTGTAATCAGTCTTTTGAACAACTTTGGTTCATCTTCTTGCCACATCTGCAAATTCATCCTCGAGCACTCGACGCGTTCTCGCTTCTAGAATGGTGTGAGCAACATGGGAATCCATCTGCCAGACACCTTATACATAAGAAAATGCTCATGAATGATAGCTTTCACAGACCTTGTACTAATTTTAAAATCTTGGGCTATTTTGCGAATAGTAATGCGCCGATCTTCCGAAATGTCAACCTCAACTTGACGGACAGATACCTCATCAATGGCAGAAGGGGACGACCAGGTCTGGGAGTTGTTTCCACAGAATTCAGGCCATGTTTGAATTCACGATGCCAGCGTTTTACAAGGTCATATGGTGGGGCATAATGACCATAATTTTCTTTCATTTTATTATTTTCTTTATATTCCTTTCGAATACAAAAACCAGATTACTCCTCGACATCCAACAGGCTCCATTTCACACCTGACTCAGTTCAAAACCTGTAAAACAGAAATCACAATTATTTCAGATCTGTAATTTGCGACATAACCCATAGAGGTAAAGATCATTGCACATGCAAAATAACAACTGGATCAGACAACCGCAAGATAGTCAGAGCCATTACTTATTGCACGCATATCGTATGAAGTGTAAGTATATTAATCATGCCAAAATAGTATCCGCTTGCGCATACAACAATGCCCACAATATTTTACACGAACATTTACATTGCTAAATATCCGGAAAACTAATTGGTTATTTGCGTAATAATTCTAATGCGATGGTCGTTTTCACCATACATGAACACCTTTAAAAGCTTTAATTTTTAAGAAGATTATGGAGATGGAAACCAAGTAAAAGTTTACCAAAA
This sequence comes from Euprymna scolopes, assembly GCF_053919585.1. Taxonomy (NCBI): domain Eukaryota; kingdom Metazoa; phylum Mollusca; class Cephalopoda; order Sepiida; family Sepiolidae; genus Euprymna; species Euprymna scolopes. The sequence continues at coordinate 111,965,021 of NC_136485.1, forward strand.
CTTTTATTTTTATATTTGCTTGTAAAAAAAAAACATTATATACAGTGTTGGCCATCTATACCCTAAAATTTGTCTGACGTTACTTAGACCGCTTTCCAAACAAAGTGCAATTCTTAATAAAAAACATATCAAACGTTAATGACTACTACTTTTACCGACGCTGTCCCATATGCTGTCACTGATCTGAGGGAGATGACTTAGACATCAGCGTAAAGTGAGCACACATTTTTGACCACTTAAGCTCCTTATTTTGTATGTTTGCTCTTTTATTATTAGTTCCCGTGAAAAACATATTTTAATTTTTATTTTATTTAAAAAGACAGAAAAACTGATATTTGACAATGAAATCTCTGGAAAAGTATGCGATGCACATAGCAATATTTAATATAATATTTATTAAACAAGTTCGACGAATGTTTTTAATGCTATTTTTTCGTTAAAAAGCAAACATATTTTACTTATTTTTTTATTTATTTAATTTTTCTTTCATTTTCAGTTTTAGGTAAGTTATTTAGTCATATCAGAATAATTCTATTTGATTGAAAAGAAACTGACAAACTGATAATTGAAGGTGTTTTCATGCGAACACTTTTATTTATAAGTTCTTAATATCAGTTTCGTTTTTGACTAATGCATTTGTAATGCAACATGTTTTGCGTTTGTTTTAGCGTCTCAATTTTAATAACAAATAAAATAAACAGTTTTAAACTATTATAAATGTAACTGATTTTTTTTCATTATCGTATCGTATTAAAACTTTTGTGACATTTTCTGAAACATCTCGGATTGGGTCCAAAGTGTTGTCTCTTTTAAATAAAACATGATTGTTGAAAAGTATTCCAAACTTGAAAGTACATAACATAAGATAAAAGTGGAATAACTCTTAAAAAAAGTTACAGATTAAAAAAAAGTTTTTACAGATGATTCTTTTGTTGGCCCTTTAGAGCACTTTTATATAATGGCGTAAAGCTTGTATTTTTCTTTTGCATTAAAAAATAATTGTTTGAAAAAGATTGCAACTGTCTATGATCAATACAAGTAAAATACGTACAATTCCGATTTAAAAATCTTACAAGAATTTAGCTGTGTTTATTTGAACATTTGAAACACTAAAAAGTCTGTCGATGGAAAAATAAAACTTACCTCTTTTTGTTTTTGCGTTATTACGCATGCAAATAATTTTTTACACAAGAGGTTGTAAACCGATACACGGTTCAACGACCAAGTAAGAAAATTTGAAGCTTATAATGTAATAGATAATTACATTTATCTAAGAATCAGAAAGTATAGAGGTAAGTATTCGTGTTTCTATTGAAACTGGCCGAATTTCTGAAGAATATTGTTTATATCGTTAATCATTGCGAGTGCTGTAAATTTGAATAGCCCCTCTTTTTTACGTGATTCACCTGACATCTTGCAGTAACGTTCCGGTGCTACTAACAATAATACCTAATGAAGGATGTAAATATCTCTATTTAACTCTCTGCCAAAAGTTGGGAATCCAAAGTAATAAACAGTTCTGGGAACCTTTATCAAAAATAACAGTTGTAAATAAGTAAGACACCATCCCTTATCATTATGCAATTCAAAAAGTTATATCTTTCTTAAACATACCTATAAAACCATGCGCATTCATATGTAAGAAGGAGAAGATTGGAGAAAAAATATTGTACCCTATGAATATGCGTTAAACAAACCGTACACGCAAAAGATCAGGAAATGCAATGGTGTTACGTACACCATGAAAGAAACAATTTAAATCTTTAAATGATCTATATTATTCAAGTAATTATAAGAGCTACCGGACTCAGGAAATACTATTTTAAAGATTATTTGCAAATTATCTCTGGTGAACCAAGTTCAAGAACGATGCGAATAATTGCATTAAAAAATCTTCTATCGGTTAGAATGTTTGAAAAAGCAGTTAGATGCCTTACTCCGGTAGGATGCCATATTCCAAGTGAGAACTAAAGAAGAACATTAAAAAAATCTCGAAACGGATCCATGAGCCATGTTCTATTAAAATAGACTCTTAGAAAAGACTGAGAAACCTTTGTGATGAGTATGTAATAATGGGATTGGAAATGACTTGATTTATGCATGTCTATTATTGCAATCTAAGCATAGGAATGGTGATTAGTTCGAATAAAACTGACCGGTTGAGTAATATGTTACCGTTAAATACTTTCTAGTGCATTTTTGCGTAGAAATGTTAGAACATAACGTGCGAAAGAGCTTTGTCAGACCGACCTGTGTTTTCAAATATGAGAGAAAGGCATAATATGCTGATCGATATAAGGGGGATCAGTTTACTCCGTATAAAGCCGTCGGATTTAATACTAATATGTATTTCAGTATTTAGTATGGCCATTCATTGTATTACTTTCTATTAATCATTATTAAACGAAAAATTATTAATTATAAAATATTAAATAATAATTTAGTATTTATTTCTAATTTTACTGGACATATATAATTATGACTGTCAATTTACGTTTCTCCATATTAGAAATGTCTGTAAATATATGTCCTAAGTTTATGTGTATGCCTCGTTATGAATAAAGTACATGCGTTGAGTTCAATATAATATTCCATCTGTTTTTTTCTTATAAATATAACATTTGTTACAAGTTGGTGCTTATTGTCAATCTATTTTGCACAACATTAATTAGGGATTTGGCTTTCGTGAGCAGTAAATATAGTCATCTCTTCTCATGAATAACACCATAAGAAAACTAATTATTTCATGAGAATCTGCGTAGGTTGACCTAATCTTAGATTCATCAATAATATTTAGTGCTGTTGTTGATAGGGAATTAGTCTCTAAAGAAAGAATGTTATATTAAGAATTCGCAAAATATATGGAACGCAGTAACTGTATTCCATTATATATACCAGAGACTCCTGAAAGGGCATTAGTGCACGAACAATTCAATTTTCTGTATTGAGTTGCAACATACATATTGCAAAAGATATTCATTATATACAGCGTTCATGGAATTATAATCACCATATTGTATACATACGAAAATAATATTAGTGTCCCTGATATTTGACTATTTAGAAATATTTCTAGAAAAACATGAGATTTTTACGACATGGACTACGTAACCGGTGACAACATGCTAAGAGAATGTGATATTTGCGCAACGAACTGGATTTTAACTTGAAACACCAAGCTCGTCAGTCAGTGTCGTTAACCATTTAGTCCCAGTCACCTCTACTTTTTATAAAATAACGATGTACTGGACATGAACTTAAAATACATCCAATGCTGAGGACCCATTTCAAGCCTCTGTGAATTTCGAGGTTTCTCCTTAGGAACCATTGCTACAAGGTTCATTTGACCCAGAGTTGTAATATCTGTTAGTATAGCTTGTACTACCTGATACTGGTGTTTGAAGATACTACCTTCTTGTTTAAAAGTGCACTTAACTTTGATGTTATTCTTATACGCTTTGACTTTGGAAAATACAGTCATGTTCTGGAAAGCGAAAAATACAAGGAAACACTTTGCTTAAATAAATAAATAAATAAACCCCATGAATACAGAATTGAAATATAAAGAACTTGAACAAAAATTTTGTTCCACAATTACTGTATGTGGTATTAAATAATCCCAAATCGGTTGATATACCAAAATTACACCTACCCTCGACAGAGAAAACAACGCAAACTAAATCACCGGGGAAGGAGAGTCGGTGAAGTAACAAGCAATTAACCCGAACATAATAGTCGATTTTTACAAATGCAGCATGGACTTTCAATTATCTAAAATTGGACAAATACAACGCTAACTGACATGAGGTTACAATCGACCTATAACGCTAAAAATGGATAGTTACATTTAATGCGTCGGAGACAATTCTGCTTTCTTTAGCAATTAAATGTTCTCAACCACTGATTACCATATCTGATAGCACTATTACTGTGAACACAATGTCCACATCTCCCGCCTTACATTAACAGGCAGCATAAATTGAAATTAATGTACAGAAGATACCATCATGTTTGCTACAAAGAAAGCGGTTTTGTTTAAATTCATATTAACATTTCTCACACATGTAAATCTATTTAATTAAAGTTCCCCAGATATGTAAGAAATTATTGCAAAGTATACGCTGGTCATCAAATATTCCCCTCTTGGACAAAATGAAAAACATGAGTCTCTAAAAATATGTGCTTTTTCAACCAATATCTCACTTTAAATTCCATTGCATGACCGTTTCTTAAGTAGTACGATGGAATGTTCTAGGACGAAATTACCGCACACGTAACTATTAAATGAACGCCTTTGTAAATGTAAATTGTTCAGACTAACCAAACAAACAATAAAATCAACAGTTCCATTACGCAAGAAACCAATGTGACCAACATTACCATGCATCGTTTAACTTTAATCAGAGAGTTATTTATAATTCGGTTATATGATAACTTTTAGCTTGTCTGTCAGTTGAAATGTATTTATGTTAGATTTGTATTTGATCATGAATCGTCATTATTAGTATTAATAGATGGGCTGAAGTGAAACTATTGCAAGGATCACGTCAAAAGTCATAAAAAAATGTAATTCTATTCAAGTGATATGCGTACTGCATCAAGGAGATCGTATTTTTTGTGTCCACATATATTAATAGTATAATATAGGATAATGCTTTATAGTTATTGAATACTGTAACATTTTAAATACCGTCTGTTCAGCGCATGATTTTATTATTCGCAAAAATCAGTGATTTACTGCCCTTATTGAAACTACACCAAAGGCAATAGTCCTGGCCGAAAACATCATGGAGCTGTACCCTTAAGTTGTCAACCGAAAGAATATGCAATTTTAGGGTGCTGACGATGGTCCCGTTGTCATAACTTGTGTTGGTAGAGAGCATGAGTTATACAGCGGCGCATCTCCTTCCTCGTTGAACATTGTGCCATGTTCAGACATGATAGAAGTCTCATGTGGATTTTTACACAACTGCCAAACTAGAAAATGCTTAGCAACAAATAAATACCAGTTTACATCACATGGAGAGGGAATCGTATCATCTTTTCTAGAGTTACAATTTTATCCTCCCACCTTGTAAAAGTATGACTAATTGCGAATAAGTTAATACCCGTAGTTATGATCATAGTAAGGGATCTAGACCGTGTGTTACATAATCTGGAAATACACTCTTGCAAATATACCACGCATGCATCTTAACTGCTATAGGCCAATAAAGTTCCAAACACTTATGATATGATTCGGAAGTTACATCGCAGTGAACTGAAGATAAAGTACTCGGATTTATTCAGACAAAATTATACTTTGGGACGTATAAATCGAAGGTTAAGTCATAATCTATCAAACACAACGCTCGCAAGGAAATGTCGGATGCGTGTATTCATGTAGGATAGTTGGTGTTTTTAAAAAAAATTGGTAACATATTCTGTATATTTGTTGATTATAACAATGTGAATATGGTGAAATCATCAAACGTGACGTGTAACAAGCAAAACAGATACAACGTCACAAAACTGATTCCAATAGTTGTCGATAGCTTAGTTTGAGTAAACAATGTTCAAAATCCATATTTGGGAAATACAATCATTAAAACCCGGATAGAAATAGAAAATCAGTAAATTATCACAAAGTAAATATATATATATATATATATATATATATATATATATATATATATATATATATATATATATATATATTGTTTTGATCAGAAACACGTAAATAGAATTTGGTCGGGCATATATTTGTTTACACTAATAATTACTTAAATTATTCTCACTAAATTCTTTCGAACACACACACACGCATATATATATATATATATATATATATTTCTGCAATGATATATATTGTATATATTATATATTGTATATTTATATAAAATGGGTTCAGAAATTCCAACGAAAGAGAGATGTATATTTAAATAAGGGGGTGGTCACCAAAAATCTGTATTTTTTGACATTATTTTATTATTCCGTGTCTTGGTTTTTCATTGAGAATTATGTTTAGATCATTGTAATAAATTTTTTAAATCATTGACATCGTTTTTTAACGTGTTTCAGACGTTTTGTGAAGCATCCTCTTCAGAAATTATTTTCAAAATGTGTTGGAGATGTAAAAACAGCATTTTCGTAGTTCATTTGAGGTGTTCCAAGGGGTCGAGACGTGTAAGTGTCTACTATACATTGGAATGTTCAATTCTTATTGCTCTGTTATTTGGCTGTGGCGAGGCCGCCGAGATATATTGTATCTCAAAGGCCTCGGCTGTGGTCACTCCTGTGTCGTTTTTCTCTCTCTCACTCTTTCTTTCTGCTTGTGTTTTTTTCTTTTTCCTTTAGGGTAGGATGTGTGTGTTTTTTCTTTTATTGGTTTGAAAATGTGTGTGGTGTTTTATAGTATTATGAGTTTTTTTTTCTTCCCCAGGAAGGTGACTGTGATCCAAGGTCGTTACTAATATGTATGTGTAAGGAGAGGGGAAGAACCAGCTCTTCTGAAATAAGGGTAGGAGTGCTTTCATTCTATTTTGATATTTATTTTCGATTCTTAGATTTTAGTATTGTGATTTTTCGTTTCAGTCTTTTCGGGTATTCTTTATTTTATGTTTCTTTAGATAGGGGGTGTATTTAAAAATATGTATAGGGGTTTTTTTGTTTCTATTTATTTGTGTCCCCATGTGGGTATGAACAGACTCAGGATCGGTTCCTAGTGTGGGGAAGAACACGTTCCCCAGAGGGAAATGGCCAATTGGAGGGGTATATGTATGGGAAGGAGATGATAGAAGGAATGATAGTTGTCTCAGCCATAAGAGATTTCTCCTCCACTAACTGAGGGGGGAGCGAGGTATTGGAACAGATATTATACTATGGTTCTAGGTGTTTCCTAGTGCTGTTGGTTTCGAGGTTAAGTAGGGTTGGTATTGTTTAGTGTGTTGTATTAGAGATAGGGGTGTTATGTATGTGTGTGGTTGTATGCGCGCGCATGTGTGTGTTTTAATGTGTCGGTTCTGATTCATGTGTGGGTGTGTATATGTATGTGGATGTGCATGCGAGTGTGTCTATCATTTCATGTTTTTCTGTGTTGATATTAGGCTCTGTTCAGTTAAGAAGTGAATCTTGTGATGGAGTTTTTTCCTGTGTAAGTAAATAAAAATAATTGTCTGTTTGGAAGATTGGCATTATTATCAAGCTGTTTCCACTGCATGTGTGTACGTGTTTTGAGAGATAGAGGTGTCTGTTATCTGCAATGTTGATGTTGCTCTCATGTAAGGCCACTCTATTGCTGAACTTTTTGGAGTATGTTGGATTTATTACATGCTGTGCATCTTAGTGCATATACTACATTTCTGGAGGTGCAATTTAGATCCTTTTTTATTTTAAATGTTGTTGCTGGGTTTTTGAATGAGTAAATGGTTCCTTCTATTATTATGTCACATAGTCCACATCTCGGTTTGTTGCATTTTGTAACCTCTTTTGCACTGTTTAGATGAGTTTTGAGAAATTTAGAATGTGTTTTAAGTTTTTGGGTTGGCGTTTGCTTTGTATTATTTTTGGTGTTTTAAGAATGTTGTTTATTTTGTCGTTCTGATTGAGGAGGATAAGGTTATTTTTTATCTGTGTGAATAGTTCTGGGTTGTTTTTGTTGTGTTTACACACGTATGCTAAAATGTGTTCTTTGTTGTGTTCTTTTGGGATTCTTTGTTGGTCTATTGGATTTTTTCAGCCAGTTCAATACCTTTCGGTATTAGTGGTAGGGTATATCCTCTTTTACGCAGTGTTATTTGTAGTTAATTCAGTCTAGTCGAACAGAGGTGTCTGTCTGCTACTATGGTGCACACTCTACATGCTAGGGAGTAGGGTATTGGTTTTAGACAGTTTTTAGGATGGTGGCTTTTGGAGTGGAGGTATAGTTGAGTGTCCATGGGTTTGTGTTAAATGTCTGTGATTAGGTTGTAGTCTTTGATTGTTACTCGTATGTCAAGGATAGGTACTTCTGTGGGGTTTTGTTCTAGTGTGAAGTTTATTTTGGGGTGTAAATTTTGTAGCAAAGTATGGAGTTTTCTGATATCCCCTCATGTGGTTTTCAAGAGGATAAATCAGTCATCTAGGTATGTTTGTCAAGATTTTTATGAAGAGTATTTATATATTGTGCCCGTACTTTTGCTCTATCCTTTCATAAAGGGTCTCTTCTAGGAAGGCGAGTGTAAGAGTGGCATATTTCGATGCCATTTTAGTACCCATTGCTGTTCCTAGTGTTTGGATGTAGTTTTCTTTATTGAATTGGAAGGAGTTGTTATTGAGGAGTATGTCGATGCTATCAATCACGAATTGTTTATTGAATCTGGGGTCAAAAGTCTGTGTATGGTTGTCAATCCAATATGAGATACCTTCTTTTCGTAGGATTTGTGGGATTTTGCTATATAGGCTGCTAACATCGAATGTGGCTAGTATTGTCTCATCGTTTACTGTTTGTGGAAGGGAGCTAAGGAAGCGTGTGTCATCTCTTACAAAACTTCTGACTAGATTGGTGAAGGGATGTAATAGTATATATATTAGGTTCCTAAGTCTGCTTGTTGGGCATGATGGTCCTGCTACTATGGGTCTGAATGTGAGGCCGTTGGGGTTTGTGGTGCTTATGTACTCCGACATTTGTATATTGAAGGCATGTCTTACCTGGTTAGATTTGTGTATGTTGGTAGCCCATAGAAGATGTTTGTTTTTGTTGTGAAGTTTGTAAGGAAGCCCTTGCTTTTTTAGTTGATGTACTAGTATATGTTGTTTAGCAGAGTGTTGTTATTTTAGATATTGTTGTGTCGTTTATGTTAGAGCTAATTGGTTTGTAATAATTTTCGTTCCCTAGTGATTATAACATTTTTGTTTCATATAAATTCTTATTCATTATAACTAGTGAAAGTATCTGTGTGACTATGTATCTGTGTGTCTGTGTACATTTCCCTACGCAATAATTCGGTCAATTTTTAGTCTACATACTCAAAATTTAATATACAGGTTACTGAGATTTGGCAGGGTCGATGTGATAGGTTTTTGGCCAGAAATTTTTCGATTAAGGGCTCAAGTTTAACGATTTGGCCTTTGAGAACGCTACCAAACTCTTCCGACAATTGTAGGGCTACGCACTTGAAATTTTTGATATAGGTTCCTTGGACATGAATCTCACCTAATAACTCGATTTTAGCCTAAAACAATAAATTTCAAGGGAACATAATAGGGGTCAAATTTTAAAAAAAATGACCTCTGCGGTCTCTTCCAAATTGCTCAGACAATTTCTCGTCTTAATATTTGAAATTTTACATAAAGGGTATTCAGAAATAGGGCAAGCTTTTTCATCAGTTTTGGGTCGAACATTTTTAGTTACCAATATATAAATGTATGTATGTATGTATGTCTGTTAGCATATATGCCTTAAACTTTCAATGGAGGCGACAGGTTTTACTAAGATCAGTATCGTTTTAAGTTCCACCTTCATTCGACAAATATGGAAAAATTGGCTAAAAACATTAATGTCTTCCTCTTCAACTAGGCACTTTTCTACAGGTGGGGCACTTTTATCGCCGATATTTTTTACAGTTATCCTCTCCTTTAGATTGTCTAGCCTTAATTTAAAAAAAAATGTCGCTTACGGTTTGGTGGTGGTCGTAACATCATAAACGTTAGGTTTTACCCCGTTCTTTTCCTCCTTTGCGGTACGGGTTGGAGTTTTCCTTCCGTCTACCACTTTTTTTTTTTTTTGCTCAACATACACATCCAAACACCCGGGCAACGCCGGGCGCCCATTCTTATACTACCATTTTAGCTGGGTGTTACCCGGGTGTTTCGATGTGTGTGTTGATAAAAATAAAGAAAAGTGGTAGTAGGAAGGCAGGCTTGAACCCGTACCGCGAAGGAGGAAAGGAACGAAGAAAAAACCTGACGCCTTTACTGTTACGACAACCAACTAACGGGAAGTGGTGTAGGTTTTTAGTAAAACGAAACGAAAAGGATGGTTTTCAAAAATATTGGAAAAAAGCGAATGCCCTTTATGTAAAATTTCAAATGTTTAGACCAGAAATTGTCTGAGTAATTTAGTAGAGACAGCAGAGGTATTTTTTTTTAATTTGACCCCTATTATGACCCCTTAAAATGTATTGTTTTGTACTAAATCAAGTTATTAATTAAGATCCATGTCCTAGCAACCTATATCTAAAATTTCAAGTGTTTAGACTCAAAATTGGCGGAGGAATTTTGTAGAATTTTCAAAGGTTTAATCGTTGAACTTTGATCTCTAACAGCGAACATTCTGTCCGAAACCCGAACACAAAGATGTTCCCAAATCTCAGTCACCTGTATATCAAATTTCGAGTCTTTAAACTGAAAATTGACGAACACACACACATACACGTTGACCTATATATATATATATATATATATATATATATATATATATATATATATATATGGAAATACTTTTGTATTTACTAGAAATTTTTACGCAAATATTATGCAAGTATAAATCATTTAGAATATCTGCATTAATATAATTACACGTAATACCTAACCAAAAATGAGTATCCTATAATAAAACCGAAGAAACTAATAGGGGATTAATTAAAATGAATGTTTAGAAAGAATACGTGAATCAGCTAGATCGTTTGCTAATGAATGCAGTTCCACAATCCATATATAACAAAGTTGTATTTTCTTTTAACTAAAAGGTTAGTAATGCGAATATCAACGCACACTGGACGAATTTATAGGAGTGCATATATATATATATATATTATATGAAAGTGAACGTGGGTGTATGATGTGTACATTTTCCTACGCAATAATTTTATCAATTTTCCGTCTCTAGACTCGAAATTTAATATACCGACTACTGAGATTTGGGGAAATATTGTACTCCATTTTCGGTTAGAAATGTGGCTGTGTTCAACGGTTTGACCGTTGAGAACACTACCAATCTTCTCCGATAATTTTGTGTCTAAACACTTGAAATTTTAGATATAGGTTCTTTGGACATGGAACAAACTTAATAACCTAATTTGAGCCCAAAACAATAAATAATAAGTGGTCATAATAGAGGTCAAATTTAAAATATTGACATTTTTTTTTTGCTAAACTACACCTCAAAATACCCAGGCAACGCCGGGATTAAATGCCAGTATATCTATCTATCTATCTATCTATCTATCTATCTATCTATCTATCTATCTCTCTCTCTCTCTCTCTATATATATATATATATATATATATATATAAATATATCTATAAAAGTGAAGGTGTCTGTGTATCTGTCTGTCTGTGTATATGTGTGTACGTGTATGTGTGGACATTTCCCTACGCAATAACTCTGTCAATTTTAAGTCTACAGACTCGAAAATTGATCCACAGGGTACTGAGATATGAGGAAATCGATGTGATTGCTTTTCGGCCAGGAGTTTGGCTACTATGGGATCAAAGTTCAACGATTTGATCTTTAAAAACGCTCAAATTCCTCCGATGATTTTGGGTCTAAACACTTGAAATTTTAAGTAGAGGTTTCTTGGACATGGATCTTACTTAAGAACTTTATTTGAGAACAAAACAATAAATTTTAAGGGGGCATAATAGGAGTCAAATTAAAAAAAAAATAACCGCTTTTATTTTTGCTCAACATACACCTCAAATAGCCGGGCAACACCGGGCACCATGCTATTATATCTATAAAAGTGAACAAGTCTATGTGTCTTTGTTTCTATGTGTTACTACATTTCCCAACGCAATAACTCTCTCAATTTTTAATCTACAGACGCGAAATTTGATATACAGGGTACCGAGAAGTGGCTCAATCTCTGTGATTGGTTTCCGTTTAACGATTTGACATTTGAGAACTCTACCAAACTTCTCTGACAATGTTGTGTCTAAACACTTGACATTTTAGATATACGTTCCTTTGACATGGATCTAACGTAATAACTGAATTTGAACCCCACACAATAAATGTTAAGGGGGTAAAATAGAGGTCAAATTGTAAAATAATTGAGCTCTACGGTCTCTACTAAATTAGTCAGACAACTTCTGGTCTAAACATTTGAAATTTTACATAAAGGGTATTCAGTGATAGGGCAAGCTTTTTAATCGGTTTGGGTCGTAAACTTTTAGTTACCGACGTATAAAGGTACGTATGTATGTATGTATGTATGTATGTATGTATGTATGTATGCCTAAAACTTTCGGCCGAGGCGACGGATTTTCCCAAGATCTATATCGTTTTGAACTTTGACCTCTCAGACGACAAATATCGAAAAATTCCGAAAAACAGTAATATCTTCACCTACAACTGGGCATTTTTTAAGAGGGGGATAGTTTTTTTCTCCGATATTTTTGAAAGTTATCCTCTCCTTTCGATCGCCTTGCCTTAATCACTTAATTACGTCACTTCTGGTTTGGTTGTGGTCGTAACAGCAGATACGTCAGTTGTTTTTTACGTTCTTTTCGTCCTCCCCTGTACGGATTCGAGCCTGCATTCTCACTACCACTTCTTTTTTTCTCAATATACACATCTAAAAACCGGGCAACGCCCGGCTGAAATTCTCCTATATCTATAAAAGTGAACGTGTCTGTGTGTCTTTGTGTGTATCTGTGTACATTTCCCTACGCCATGACTCTGTTAATTTTCCATCTACACACGCGAGATATGCCATACAGGGTAGTGAGATTTGGGAAAATCTTTGTGATCGGTTATCAGCCTGAAATTTGTCTGTTAAGGAGTAAAAGTGCAACGATTTGACCTTTGAGAACTCCTCCGAGCGCCTCCGCGAATTTTGGGTCTACACGCTTGAAATTTTAGATACAGCTTTTTTGGACATGGACCGAACTTACTAACATTACTTTAGCCCAAAACAATAAATGTTAAGGGGTCATAATAGGGGTCAAATTAAAAAAAAATATATCGACCGCCTTTGTTTTTTATCAACATACACTTCCAAAGACCTGAGCAACGCCGGGCTTAAATGCTAGTATATCTATAAAAGTGAACGTGTCTTGGTATCTGTCTGTCTGTTTATCTATCTGTCTGTGTGTCTGTGTGTGTACATTTCCCTACGGAATAACTCTGTCAAATTTATGTCAACAGACTCGAAAATTTATATACTGGGTATTGAGATTTGGGAAAATCGGTGTAATCGGTTTTTGCTCAGAAATTTGGCGACTAATGGGTCAAAGTTCAATGATTTGACCTCTGAGAACTCTACCAAACACCCCGACAATTTTTGGTCCAAACACTTGAAATTTTAGATATAGGTTCCTGGGACATGGATCTAACTTAATAATTTGATTTGAGCCAAAACAAAAAATGGTAAGAGGTCTTAATAGGGGTAAAATTTTAAAAAATCGACCGCTTTCTTTTTTTTTATTTTTTTGCTTAACATACACATCAAAATACACGGGCAACGCCGGGCACCCATGCTAGTATACCTTATAATATAAATCTCACCTCTTTGTTTGAATGTATGTACATATGCGTGTATGTTTGTCTGTCTAAAACTTTTGACAGGCGACGGATTTTCACGAGATCGGTATCGTTATGAAGCCGACCCCTCAGACGACAAATAAGGAAAATATTCTTAAAAAATTAATCACTTCACCTTCAACTAGACGATTTTTCGCCGATATTTTCGAAAGCCATCATCTCTTTTCGATTGGCTAGCCTTAATTTAAACTTACATCATATGCGATGTGGCGATGGGCGAAACACCAAATACATCTCGTTTTATTTTTTCGTGTTCTTTTCCTCCTTCTTTTCCTTCCTTAGGAGAAGTTGGGTTTGCTATAGAATTTGCGTGTGGGAACATGTGCTTCAATTGCCACTTTGAACCATTCAGTAGTCTCATTTGCGAAATGTGCAGCAGGAAGTGAAAATATATTTTGCAATGGAGCGCCCCTTATTAGGTCCCTGATGGCTCCCTTCCCAGTCAGCTTTTTTATAATGCCTCGTTGTTTTGAGCAGTGGCTCTTCAGTTTTGCGTCTAGAGTTTAGGGCGATTTCAACCATTACCATTTCATGATCGGCGTTCCCAAGACGGTTGTGGGCATCTGTTACACAGTTATCGGGAACTGTGGTCAGAAACAGATCTAGAAGTGATGCCAGTTATTCTTGCTGGTCTGGGAAACGGGTTGGAAACGTAACCATCTGTGATAGGGAATGAGATATACATAAGTGACCTGTTGTGGTACTAGCTGCGTCTGTGTAAAAAAAGAATACAAGCCAGTTGCTGTAGTGGACATTGCAGTCACCAAATAAATGCACTTGTGCGCTAGTGTCGAGGGAAAGTGCTGTATCTATGCTGTCAGAGAATTTGTTTATTAGGGTATAGTCCTGGGTCGAGGTAGAGCGGCAGAGAAAATATAAGTAGCTAATGTAATATTGCATGTAAAGTCTAAACTACATACAGGCTTGGTCGTCCGATTCTTGTTGAGTTTTTTCTAGTTAATGGGAGGGTGTTTCGAATGTAGACTCCTAGCCCATGCATATGTCTCTCAGTCCTTACAGCAGAATGGAAGGTATCCAGGCATATTAAAGTAGATACAGGGGATGGAAGAGTGTAATTTAGTCTCACTTAGTGCTAAGATGCTTCCACATCATTTGAATTTGTTCTAAGTCCACGGATATAGGTAAATGCGACTCTCAAAATAGAAGGCAGGTTGTTTTTGTTTGAGTTTTGGCCTGGTTTTAGCGTAAATGTACTGCCATTTTTATTTTTAAGAGTTTCAGCTAAGGTAATGGGTGCCGAGCAAGTGGTTATGCAGAATATAAGACATGCAACCCATGCAGACCATCTACTAGGGTTGTGGCCTCAGGATAGCCCACCGGGGATTAGTGCAGGGTCCATTTACATGCACGACATGGCACTACAAACATCCCGATATTATACAACTTTTGATGGAGCAGCCGCTCTAAACGCTACCAAAGAGGTAGGGTCCCTGAACTACCAGTCAGGAACAGCAGCCAGGAACTGCCTATCCGGTATTCTCAAGCCATCAGATGATGGTCAACCCAATCTGCTTGCGCTTGCATTACGGTATTCAAGCACTCCCAAGTGCCCAGTTTAAGGGTTGGGATGTGTCGAGAGTGGGGAAAAACGGCGTTCATTGCCCTAGTCAGGAAAAAAAGATCGACCACCGAGTGTTCCTGTCGACTCCCAATGGTACGACCTCTACGCCTGGCTAATAGACAAAGACGTAGTATAGCAGCCGGGCGACAGACAGTACCTATCTACCTCTTAAACAGTTAAGGTTTGCAGACCGGTAATTTGTTTGACTCATCCAAGACTGGAGAGGCCTTCCTCCCTTAGGTTAAGCTTCAGAGTTTTCCTTCTCCTATACGGGTCCGTCAGTACCGAGAGAGTGTGTTCCATGCCTGGGTCCTTGTCCAGCTATTTCTGCGACCCCTCGAAGGTGGTTAGTGTTGTTACTGGGCTAGTTCATAAAAGGTTATATATCTACTGAGAGATTATATTCCTCAACGTGATTTCGGGACATTGTTATTTCATTATTTGTCACTGGAGGAGGGGGTGAGTAAGAATCCATGCAGTGGAAGCAGCTATAATGGTAAACAGGTTTGTTGGAAGGAGTTTATATGGCTTAATGTCTTTTCCTTTAAATTTATAATTGAAAATAAATAAATAAGTAAAAAATAAAAGTAAAATCAAATTATCAAATTATATAATTTGAAAATATTCACAGGAACAGCCTCTTTCCAGACATGAAGAAAATTATAACTAAAATTATTGCAACATTAAGAATTGATTATATAATGTTATAAAATTAATTTTTAAAAAATCTACTAAACTCTACTAACCTACTCCAACAATTTTGGGTCTAAACACTTGAAATTTTAGATGTAGATTCCTTGGACAGGGATCTACCTTAATAACTTAATTAGAACCCAAACAATAAAGGTTAATGTATAATAATAGGGATCTCAGTTTTAAATAAATTAGACCTCTGCGGTCTCTACCAAATTACTCAGACAATTTCTGGTCTAAACATTTTGAATTTTACATAAAGGATATTCAGAGATAGGGCTAGCTTTTTAATCGGGTTGGGTCGAAAATTGTTAGTTACCAATATATAAATGTATGTATTTATTTTTGCATTCCTGCCTAAAACTTTCGACAGCTGCGACGGATTTTTTCCTAAATCAGTACTGTTTTTAAGTTCGACCTTTCAGACGATGAATATTGAAAAATTGGCTAAAAATATTCATATCTTCATCTGGGCACTTTTTCTACAGGGGGGTCGCTTTTTTTGCAGATATTTTTGAAAGTCGTCTTTTCTTGTCGATTCTATTGCCTCAATAAAAACCTACGACACTTCCGGTTTTGCGGTTGTCGTAAAAGCAAAGACGTCAGGTTTTCCCCTCGTTCTTTTTCACGTTCGGGGTACGGGTTGGAGCCTGCCTTCCTACTACGACTTTTTGTTTCTCAATACACACATCCAAACACCCGTGCAACGCCGGAAATAAATGCTAGTATGTATATACACACACACAAACACAGACTATATTTTACCCAGCAACACGTAAATAGGATTTGTTCGATAAAATTTTTGTGTACAGTAATAATAATTGAACGTATACTCACTAAATTCGTGCACACATACCAAACATACGCATGTACACAAGACCCACACACGCATATCTATGCACATTACAAAGAAAAAAAATACCATGGTTATGGAATGATAATAAATTGAGTAATTACAAATGCAATTATATAATTTGATTTTAATCATAAACATTATTAACTCCAATTGCAGACAGAAAACAGAAATTGAATGCGTAATAAATTCGAATAGAAGAAAATTTTAAAGATAACACGGCGTATGTCAAGCAAAATTAAAGTAAAAATGCGGAAATAAATTTCACTGTATATCTCTTTACATATAACAGGAACTGAAAAATGTGTTCCTTACCGAATACATTTTTAAGAATAAAAAATGGAGCGTAAATGAGACGAATATTA
The DNA here is from genome assembly GCF_053919585.1 of Euprymna scolopes. Lineage (NCBI taxonomy): Eukaryota > Metazoa > Mollusca > Cephalopoda > Sepiida > Sepiolidae > Euprymna > Euprymna scolopes. The sequence goes on from NC_136485.1 coordinate 111,982,018, forward strand.
TAACGTCTTTAACAAACTGAACACAACAGAAAATGCAACTGTTTGTTTTGATTTAAATATCTTGGAACGGTTTAATTTCTTATATCAGAAAACTAGAAAGAAGAATTGATTTAGTTCATTAATATCTAATTTGAAATCTGTATGTATGTTAAGGTTTTAGACAGTTCAGTTCGTATATGAATTTCTTTTATAAAATAAAAATATGTTTTACGTGTTACATGAAGGGCTGTCCCCTTCTTATGTAAGTAAGAAGATGTATTAGATAAGCGAGCATTATATTAGGATAAGCTAGGATCGAACGAGTTTATAAGATAATAATGGACAATGGAATGTTAGAAATAAAGTCCATTGTTAATTCTAAATATATCAGTTAAAACAATGGATGATTCAAATTAAAAAATATATTGGTTAAAAATAGGTTAGATATAAGAATTAAGGATTCTTTTGTTTGACAAAGTGTGTTAGGGCAAACATATGTAAAACCACGTGAAAATTAGTCACGTTTATAAACTACACTTCTGACATATAAACAAAGTAGATTTCTCAATATAAGATTCTGTGGGTTCGGAGTTAGACGAGTTGGAAGACAGAGTTGAGAGACAAGAGTTGACGAGAGATAGTCAGTTTGAGGGGAAATCCCCTTTAGAAGCGAATGTTAGAAGATTAGACCATGGAGATTCAAGTTGAATTCCTGGCGTTACCGATAGGCCGATTGAATAAAGGACCAAATATATTTGAAACTATTCGTCTCGTCATTCCTTACAACAAAAGGTAAATGTGTTTTATCATCATCTATTACGAATTTTGTGTAAACGCTTCGAAGTTATGCATTCGCCATCATCATAAGTGAAGTGTCTCTCCTCCTCCATTATATGTGTTCTGAGAACGGTAATGTCTATGAAGTGTGTCCCTCATTATAATCGCCAGTTTTTCAAAGTACCCGTTATATATACCCCGTTAATGTGTCCACAATATATACCTGCTAGACAACATAGACATATATTCATGCAGCACAAAATAAAGTACTTCAGTGTTAAACGAAATAATATATGTTAGTAATTTTATTTTAGTAAGAATATTGAATCGAAACGTTTAAAGTAAATTTGACTTACGCTTCGATTTCTTAAGTATATATTAAAGAAATTAAGTAAATGAAAAAACTGATTTATTTTTGAAAAAAATAAGAACGACCTAAATTCAATTCCAGCGCAAAATAATATTGCATGGACACTACAAGGAAAATATTTCAAATTGAAAATATTTTTGGTGAACAATTCAATAAACTGTTTAAGAGAATAATGAATGAAAACAAAATTAATCTATGAGTTTGCTTACAAATTTCTCCAACTAGCATATAAAATAGCTTTAGATTCTGCCACTGTAAAAATACAAAAATGAGTTGGGAAATGTTTTTTCAGGAAGTTTTTCCCCGTGACATCACCCAATAAAAAGGACGATCCACAGCATTGCGATGAATCCAATTATGCATTCAATCTTAAAAATAGAACGAACTTTAATTTATGTCAGTTCATGAAATCGACCCGGAACTAAATAGCTTGGAGAAGATATAAATGTTTTTACACTGGGATTTAGCCAATAATATTCACCTATAGTCGAAGTAATGGTGATTGATTATCACCATTATTTCGACAAAAGTTACTAACCTTCACTAGGGTTGAGGGAGATGAGATCCCCCTCATTTACGGAGAGACAAAAATATGCGTCTTATCTCATGCAGTCCGGACGAATAAGAGGGCGAAAAAGAGAAGAGTATTATGGAATGCATCTCTGTGCATCCTTGTGCCTACGGCAAAATCACGGCCATGCAGGAGGAGGTTCCTAACAACACAAAAACCGGGGCACTAAGATATAGTGCCACATGTTTACTTAGGATGAATGATTTATCCCAAATTTAATTTCCGATCAGTATTGCAGAACTACTAATTCCTATAAATATTTTGAATCTCTAGTTGTGCATTACACAGATATCATAATAATTATGTCACTGTAATCTATCATAACAAGAATCATAGTATGATCTGTATTTTGTATGTTTATATATATATATACGTATATATATATATATATATATATATATATTGTATACAATTTTTTAACATGAATAGTTAATTGGATTTCACATATAACACCTGCGTTTTTTTTTTTTTTTTTTTTTTTTTGCCGTGCGTCGTTTTTTTGTGTTTGACATAAATGTCTGCATTAAAGAATAAAGCGGACCTGAGGACACGGAAGGTTCCAACCAGAATGCAACTAGAGACAACACTTTTCCTTTTAATACTTAGACCATAATGACTGACTCATAGTCACATCATCATGGGGCCGTTTCTAATATTTAGTGTAACTAGTGTGTCGGTAACACAATAGTAACGGCTGATCGTGTTATAAAGAGGTTATAACGTTTGCTCGTTTATAACGAACTAAAAATTATTGTACATTATATTTTTCAAGTCCATATAACCTTGTAACCACACACGGCAAACATTTGCATACTTATACATTTCAGGATGACCTCATAATTTAAATGAGGTATGGTTCACATATATTTTTGTTTGAACATGTATACGAAATAATCATTGTAGAGTTTAACACTCTTTCCGAATGTGATAGAAGAATAATGTATTTTATTGATTCGACATGATAATTGATGTAAATTGTACAGCTGCCGCCTCGGTGTGAATTACGATTTATTCTGCTTCCTCCATGAGATACGACCAGATGTTTTAGGTGCAATTACTTATATTGCCACTGTTTTATAAGAACAGTAATGTTTACATATTGAACAATGGAGAATTGGTTTATTGAAAGGGATCGATGAAAATGAAATAGATATAGGAAGAATCATGGGGTCGTCGTGTGATTTAATCCTTCCATGGTAACATTTGCGGACTATGTGGAATTCAACTGGTTTCAAATGAACAAAATATGACGCAGTATTATAAATTTCTAGTTAAATGATATATAGTACAAATGTAAGATTGATAGTCTTAATTTTAAATTCAACAATTAAAATTATATAAGCGAGTGATTCGATAGGATTCCAGACGCAAGGGGTAAAAAAAAAAAAAAACGTTATTCGAAAACTTGATGTAAGGCGGGGTACACGCAGCAAAGTCGATAGTGCAATATATATATATAAATATATAAAAATATCGATAGTGCAATATATATATATATATATATATATACCTTTATGTATATATAGTAAGCTAGTAAATATATATAACTATTAAGCTGCACAGAATATTCCGCGTTTAATTCTCGTGAGAGTCCATCAGACAATATATATCCCTAATAAGCCTGGCAAATACACATGAGAACGAGACACGGAATATTCTGCATTGCTTAAATGCCACATATATTTGAAAAACTTACTAGTTTGCTTTACCTATATATTGAGAACTGCTGGAGTTAATACTGTAAAATTATATCTCCCTATATTTATTGATGTCATTAAATGAGTAGTAATGTATATATATATATATATATATATATATATGTATATATATATATATATATATATATATATATATATTTATATATATATATATATATTCCCACGAGTAATTGCCTGATTCTTCGCCATATTGGTGGACTGTGTTGATTACATTTTAATGGACAAAGGATTGGGGTATTTTACTGTTGTTTTACAGCGGGTTATCAACCGAATAGTTGTAGAATCCTATATAATCTGCAGTGTTTATTACATCTTTTAATGTGAGCTACTTCTACAGTTTTACAAACTTACAAGGTGTATATACATAACTCAGTAACATTTGAAATTCACTTGTTTAAACCACGTACATTTTCTGTCTTTACCAACCACCTTGTAATATCTATCTATCTACAAATCTTGTTCCAAAAGTAAAGGCTCCTATTGTTTAAGTAAAAAAAACAACTTCCAACTTCCGAAAGTGGTACCGTAAAAACATTAAAATTAGCGATAATTTGTTTACACATAATTTTCCTACTCTATCAACACTATTTTTAATGCAATTGTAAAAGCCTCGTTTGACGCCTGCGTTTTAACATTCTGATTGCGTTCTGTCAGTTACATCCATGCTACCTTTTATCGACACACCCATTTTGTAGTGTGCTGACACCAATTGCACTTGTCTCATAAACGGTCCAAAGGGGTCGGTGAATGTTGATCAATTTTCCCGCATAAGAAAATGTCAATGACGCATCTAATCTTCTAACTCCAATTCATTAACGATAGTGCTTTTCGGGAGTTTCATATCGCCATTATGTGCACACCCCACAGATTAAGTCATGCTAAAAAGTAATGTCCAAGCTTCTCTTTAACATTCGCTCGGAATAAAATAGAATACATTACTTTTGGAACGCCATATGTAGAATCCCCTTATTCACATGTCTCTCTCCCTCTATCCCTCTGTGTATATATATATATATATATATATATATATATATATATATATATATATGTTAAAATAAGGGAGAAGTCACCAACAATGTGTATTTTTTAACATTATTTTATTATTCCGTGTCTTGGTTTTTCATTGAGAATTATGTTTGGATCATTGTAATAATGTTTTTAAGTCATTGAAATCGTTTTTACGCGCGTTTCAGACGTTCTGTGAAGCGTCCTCGTCAGAAATTATTTTCAAATGTTTTGAAGATGTAAAAATGGCAATTTTCGTAGTTAATTTGAAGTTTTTCCAAGGGGTCGAGGCTTGTAAGTGTTTATTAATCATTGCCATGCTCAATTTTTATAACTCTTTTATTGGGCTAGTCGAGGGAGGCCGCTGACCTGACTTCCGCCCATTATATTTAAAACTTAATTTAAATTCTGTACCTCTAAACATTTATTTAAATTCTGTACCTCTAAACATTTATTTACATATCTTCGGAAAAGATACAGTCAACATCAAATTGACACCTGCAATACTATCATTCGAATAATGGGGTTGAATTAGATCTACCAACACCTCTATAGTTTTTTTTTGCGTTCTTGTCTAGAACAAGATGTGGCCCCACATTATATCAGTAAACGCATTGCTGCATCTCGGGTGAAACGTAGTTTGTCTATTGAGCGAGCGTTTATACGAGACGATATTAATAAGTTGAGGGAGATGTTAGAGGTGTATATTAGTAATCATCATTACCTTTGGATTTTTGTATTCCCCCAACCAGTATAAATAAAGAGCGAACACTTTCTGTCTTTGAAGTTTTGTTTTCTCAACTGAGACATAATGCCCCTATTTCCCCTGAAAGAATTTCCGGGATTACATCTAGTTTAGTTGCCTTAGCTCACTGATACAGTAACACACTTGTTGATTATAGCGACTTTGTCTGGACTATAACAGAATTTAAAACTATGAAAGCGTTAAACTCCAATGCCGATATTTATATATGCAAACCAGACAAAGGTGCAGGAGTGGTGATTTTGGACAAATCAGACTACGTTGAGAAAATGGTAGTTATTCTCAATGATGTTTCGAAATTCCGTAAACTCCGTCCTGTCGAGTTGACGGATAATACTTGCAAGAACGAGGCAAAAATGCAAAGACGTCTACTTGCATTATTTAAAAAGAAAGTTTTTTGCAAGGCCTCTATGACAGGATTAGACCCTCTTGTTCACAACGCCGTAGAATGTATGGTCTCCCCGAAATCCACAAGCAATGTGTTCCACTGAGACCTATTTTATCAATGGTTGGTTCGGCACAACATTATTTGGCTCAGTGGCTTGTGGAAATTCTGCAACCTGTGCGCGAGTTGTATACCACGCACTGTATCCCTGATTCTTTTCAGTTTGTTTATTTTGTACGTGGGTTGGATTCTAATGCAGAGACATCTTTTATGTGCTCGTTTAATGTCTCTAGTCTCTTTACCAACATACCGTTGGATGAGACTATACGTATATGTACCGACGCGCTCTACGATGGTCGCCTGACTGCTCCACGTTTTTATAAAGAGATCCTTATTGAACTCGTGTTAACGTGCACAAAATCCGTGCAGTTTAGTTTTTGTGTTTTATGTACTGCCAGGTTGATGGGGTTTCAATGGGGAGTTCGTTGGTTCCAACTGTAGCGGATATTTTCGTCGGGTCAAATGAATCCATTTTGTTTAATTCTATAACAAAAACCACTGCATATTTCAGATATGCTGACGACACTATTTCTGTTTTTTCCATCGCAAAGTGAAGCGTCGATATTTTTTGATAAGTTGAATTATTTGCATTGAGCTCTAAAGTTCACTATGGAAAGTGAGAAGGACAATTCACTTCCCTTCTTGGACGTTCTTGCTGAACGTTCAAGGGGGGGGGGCTTTATCACTACAATTTATAGGGAGCCGACATTTACTGGCCTATATGTGAACTGGTTGTCTTTTGTACAAACATCACATAAGGTCAGCTTACTTTATACTTTGGTACATACAACCCTGATAATTTGTTCACCTAACAGATTGGACATCGAACTCGATAAGATCAGGGAAATAGCCATCAATAATGGTTATCATGTTGACCTTATTGATGACTGTATTTTAAAAAAAGTTGCGGATTTTAAATCCCCCAACCAGTTTGGACCTTTGAAATGCACGGTTTCTTAAATATTTCCGTGGATTGGGGAAAAGAGTAACATATTTTCCCAACAGATTCGCGGAAGTATTTATGACTGCTTTCGTGTCGTTGCGTTTGGTATATACTACGAGACCTGCATTTCCTTCTTTTCGCAAGGATAGTCTGCCTTACATCAAAAATAGCAATATTGTATATCAATTCAAATGCCAGTGAGATGATGGTTATGTTGGGCGAACATCCATACATCTTTTGACTCGTATAAGCAAGCATGTTCCATCGAAGATCAGAGAATGGAGGATAGGGTCTGGTAGTCTACCTATTTCTGCAGCCTTGGACTCTGCTATTGACCAGCATTTGGTTGATAACCCGTGCTGTGCCGATAGATATAAAATTAAATGGTTCGAGGTGCTACATAGAGCGGGCTCCAGAAACCATTAAAGATTTTGTCGTCTGTCTCTATTGCGGCACGGAAACCTTCTTTGTGTCGGCAGAAAGAAACATCTAACGCCTTATTTCTCTTTGGAGAACTGTGAAACTTTTCTCACGTTTTTTTTGTTTTGTTTTTTGTTTTTCCCCTCGTTGTTTTGATCGTCTTTTTTTTTAAAGTTAATAAACTTTATTTAAGTGCCGCCGTAATTTTTGGCACATTCAATAGTTCCCCATCAGAACTCTTTATTTTCTACATAATATTATTATTTTTACGCTATCGATTTTCTCCTGATGAGATGATAGTTTAAAGAGCTCTCGAGGGACTTCCGCCCATTATATTTAAAACTTTATTTAAATTCTGTACCGCGAAAGATTTTTATATATATATATATATATAAGCTGACATATATTTGTTTTTAAATTTGCTTCCCTAACTCCTTTGTAATTTTTGGTGGAGTAACAATAAACATATATATATATATATATATATATATATATATGGTACTCGAACCCATGCAAATCTTTATATGTAGTATTAAGAGGGAGAAATCGGTTCAAAAGTGTGAAAATTAAAATAAAGAAATTTGCTCGCTGGACTCGAACTCCAGGCATACCGAATATGGATTCTTAACGTCATCGGTATTGATTAATGTTTAAATTATTAGCCTAGCATCGAACGTGTCTTCATCGCACGGACATTAACTTCAAATGAAAAAGTAAATTGTACCCTGAATGCATTGGATTTGATCCTCAGTTGTGTCGCACGATTTTTTACAACGTTTTAAATTATGTTTCAGTCGAATATAATATAATAAAACATACGGAATCTGTATTAATCAAAATATCATATTTACACGTATTTTACGACGAGCCAATACAAAGTGCCCTTCTAGTATATATATATATATATATATATATATATATATATATAAATATATATATATATATATACATATATATACATATATATACATATATATATATATACATATATATATATATATGTATATATATACATATATATACGTATATATATATATTTATATATACACATTTATATACATATTTGTATATATTTATTTATGTATATTTACATATACATTATTATATATACATTTATATATATAGTTATATATAGTTATATATATTTATATATAGATATTTATATATATTTATATTTATATATATATATTTGTATATATTTATTTATGTATATTTACATATACATTATTATATATACATTTATATATATAGTTATACATATGTATATATAGATATTTATATATATTTATATGTGTATATTTATATGTATATATTTATATATATATTTAGATATATATTTATATATATATTTATGTATATACGCATTTATGCATATATATTTATGTATATATATATTTATGCATATATATATTTATATATTTATATTTATATATATATATATATATATATTAATATAAGAGCAAATAGTTAATAAAACATGTTAAAAACACTTTGAAAAAGAGTTAAAACATTTAATCTGAAAAGAAACACTTGATAAGTGGATAGTCTTTAATCTGCGGAGTTCTGAAGAAATACTTTCTCTTCTCATGAAAGGGTTGGGATAAGCAAAATGCGAGATCGGATTTTGCATAAAAAAGTATTTTATGAAACATCAAGTGAGTCAAATATCTGATTTGATAACAAAAACTGAAGCAGAGGGAATATGGTGAAGTATTGGTGATTACACGTGAATGGAAAGTCTGGTGAAAGGTAAATAATCCAATGACGGTAAAATAAAAAAAAATATAAATCCAAGAAAATTAATTGAATTTCCATTCGCACAAGTAAAATCCAAGGAAATCACGTAATTTGAAGATGGTCCAAAATAAGCCAAAAGGCCGAAATCCAATGAATTATCCACAAATATACACAAGGAAAAAGGGGAAAAATTCCAATAACATTAATAAAAGAAAAATAAGATATTCATCTCACACGGCTGCCGAGACATAATTGTATTTTTTTTATTTAATATATATATATATATATATATATATATATTCATGTATAAATATATATATATATGTATATATATATATATATATATATTAAGATATACTTATATTTTATATATATTATATACATACTTATATATTTATATACATATTATATATATGTAAATATATATGTATATTTACATTTATATATATATATTAATATGAAATTAGAAAATAAATGCACATATTTTCAAATTTCTATTCAAAATAAGTTTCTGCAAATAGTGTGCAACTATTTTCTTATTTCATATTCCTGCTCGAAACTGGGGCGAAAGCACACGTCAAAAATATACAGCTCCTACTTTAAAATTTCTTCTTCAGGTCGTACCTCCTCTATAACAAGAAAATGTATATCGTTCGACTGATATTAATCGTGACACCCTGCACTGAAGATTTCCTAAAGGATGAAACACTAGTGTCTGTAGGTATTTAATTATTATAGCAAAAATAATTATTTCAGCTCCTTTTAGAAATTCGTTTCTTACCGTTGAGCACTTTCAGTTAAATTAAAGTTGGCCAATTTAGCTCTTATGCATGGATCATCGTATAATGATTATATCACTGTCTGACTGACGTAATAACATTTAAAATTCAAATATTTAAATTCAACTTTATTTCACGCGTTTAATGGTCGACGAATGTATTAGGTCTTCGCTGATCGAGCGAGGGATGTATTGTGTTGAGGGGTTCAAATCGTTGGACTGGTATTAATCGTGACACCCTGCACTGAAAAATCCCAAAAGGGTGAAACACTAGTGTCTGTAGGTATTTAATTATTATAGTAAAAAATAATTATATATATATATATATATATATATATATATATATATATATATATAACTACTTCATTTACTCACATAAAATTAATATACGAAAGTATAGATTTATGCGTAAACTTTAAGCATTCACTTCAAAAGTGCTCAATACGTAGGTAGAGCCAGTTAGTAATTTATAAATGTATATATACACGAAAGTCCCAAGTGATCGCCACCTTTTTTCACTTCAATTCTTTTCATAGACACGACCATATAATTTAGATATATCTGTTGACTAATTTCGCTATTACCATAAACCAACAAAACAAATTTTAAACCAGTTACAGCGGCTATGGGTTTCACGACACAACTCTGAAAGTATGTTGTGCTATGTTCGAATGTAATGCATTCAACAGGAACACTGTAATAAAACTATCTATTTTACCTTGTATCTTACATCCAGGATGAGATAAATGCCCTAACTAAATAAATGAACACATTTTCTCACAATTACAATTACGAAGCAAATTTGTATATTGTCTAATTTTATATGCGTTTAATGTCGGTACAAAAAAGTTAATATTCGTCAGATAAAACGGGGAGAGCTTCTTCCCAGTAAATACTGAGAGATATATCAGATACCATTAGCTTATGCATGAAGGAAGACCCAAAAGCGTCTGAGAAATTAAGTTTTACCCATGTGATATATACGTGGGTTTTTCATTTAGTGTCGAATTAATACAAACTGTAGTATCATTTTGATCACCTATGGCCAAGAATCTGGTATATCTAGTATGTATTATCTTGTAATGGCAGTACTTAAGAATAGACACATTGGAATAAAAAATATTATAAACGCAAAACGATTTAATACGTAGTTTATAAATATATTCGAGTATTGAGCATCATTAAATTTCCTCAAAAATAGGTTTTAGAAAGCGCAAGTTGCTAAAATAAACTCAGTATGCACATAGAAATCAAATGCACTCAAATATATTTATTTTTTACTTACAAATATGTATTGTTGGTTTAAACGTAATACAATTTCATTCTTTATACCTGATCCAAGTTGTGCAGCTGTTGCCTTGGTATAAGTAACCGTTTATACTCTGAACTGACATAGATATCACCAGGTGGTGCCATGCACTTATGTTGTCAATGTTTGTAAATCGATAAAAACGGAATTGCATGCAAAAATGCATGCATATGTATCTGTATATATGAGCACTCTTAATGCAAGTATATGCATTCCTCATTCTATCGCACTACCTTGACTTACTAGCGAGTATTGTATCATGACGACCGAAAACGAGTCTCAATGGATCAACAATCAAGCAAATGTAACAATTATTTACGCTATAATATCATTCGCACATCGCTACTTGTTCGATCAGAAACATCTACTATTTACTCAATATTGCGTCCTAAATAGCCACATAAGTGTTAACGAGTATGTCTTATACAACCGACTAAATAACTATTATAATATAACAAATACATACTATTTATCACGTACATTTTGTTCAATATTACTTCATAAATAGACTTAAGTTTTAATGACAAGTCTACTATCACCAACGAAACAATTATAATAAAATAACAAATATACATATATGTCATTAGTCCATTTAACAACTCTATTAATACCAATCTATGTAAAATTAAATAATGATTTTATGATAGGTGATTTAGATGGGTGTGGGGATATATCCTACACGCAGATCAGCCCATATATGTATATGGATATACGCAGGTGCGTTGATATGTACTCATGCATGTGTATATGGTTGAATTGATTTATAAAGAGGTTTAAATGCTCATACAAGTTAGTATGTTCTAATTGATTTCTTAAAATAAGGTTAATAATAATTGCACAACAAATAAGCCATCAGTCATTAAATACATAAATTTGAATAAAGAAATAATTGAAATTATTTCAACTTATTTAACATAACCAATTGAGTAAATAATTTTAATAAATATAATAGAACTATTAAAATTAAATTAAACAATATAAGAGTCAAATTAAAAGAACATACAAGATAGCTAATTTTAAAAAAAACAATACATACAAACTTTTTTTTATTACATTTTCACCCCAAACAAGGCACATTGCCACTTTGGTGTAGGGAGCTACTATTAGGGGCAACAGTTACTGGGGTACTATGTAGGGATTTGGGCAGCAAGATGGCTGTTCACGTTGCACTTGAACTTCTGCACGTCAGTACAGTTGGGGAAGCAGGGACCTGGAATGTAATTCCAAAGTCTAGCGGTTCTGGGAAAGAAAATACTGGAATAGAAAGATCTTTTACATCTAGGGATCTCTACAGTGTTGGGATGGGATTTTGCAGCCGGTCGGGTCTGTCGAGTGTGTTCACATCGTGGGTGGGCACAAGTGCTTGCAGTGCGTTAGAGCATTCACCATTAAAATAATTGTAGCACAGGCAGAGGGATGAAACGTTTTGTCGATGGGACAGAGGCTGAAGCTTAGATGCCAGTTCAGGGCCTATCAGATTTGCGATTCTCTTTTGAACCTTGTCAAGGAGCGAGAGACTAGTAGCCGATGCACCAGCCCCAATATGACAGCACTACTCCATACAAGCGCGAATGGTTGCCTTATAGAGGTACAGGATACTTTCAGGTGTTAGTAGTTTTCTAGCACGGCAGAGAGAGCCCACCTTCCTCGCAGCAGCCCTGGTAATGCCCTCGATGTAATTGTTCGAACTCATGTTTCCTGTGAACGTTAGGCCAAGGAGCTTGAAAGACGTACTCTCAGATAAAGAGTCGTTGACCATTGCTATAGGTGGTAGAGACAACTAAGAAGAAACATCTGGATTAAATCAGAACTCCCCCTATATAAAAAATAGCATGTTTACCACCCTTATATCAGCTCAATAAGTAGTCTTCTTTTATTAATCAACTTAAATTAAAATTCTATGGGTTTAACCATTTTTCAACTAAAACGCAGAAAACAAAAACAAATAAAGTATTAAACGATAATTATAATTAAAATAAAAATCATTCATAAGTCCAGAGGAAAATAAATATAAATGATTTTGAATTTACGAATGCCTCACACTTACAACATCTAATTATATTAAAATAAAATAAAACACTAAATAACACTTTTCTGGCTATTGTTTACAGAATTTCGTTCCCACTAAAAGCAAACACATATCTGACGAAGAAATATTTCTCGAAATATTATAGAACACGGATATTCCATCAGACCATTAGACATAGGTAATCAAGGTACAAATATAAGTAAAATAAGTATATGAAATATATAAATATATACACATGCACTTGTAGTATTCTTAATAAAACTATTCTTCATCTACTTAAGTTTGTGTCCTCCCCTTAGAGCTTTATTGTACTGCCGTCTAATTACATTTAACTGCATACTATACAATGATTAAAACAAAATTGGTAGGTCCTTAGCACTGTATTTTATTAAAATCTATATGACATCATAACATTCTAGACTTAAATACAATCTAAAATTATATTTTCTAAAAAGATAGCTTTGTGATTTCTTAGATAGTCAACATATACATTTGCTTACGTTGGTTGAGTGGTTGTTTTTGTTTTACGGTATATCAACCCTTTTCGGGTTATTTAATGCCGAATCCAAAGATTTTGAAAAAAAAATTAATAGAATATATTTGTTGTTTTCACGACGGTTTCTATTTAACCCATAGTTGGAACCATAACAGGTACTACCACTCCGGGTCAGAGTGGACCTGGGAGCAATGTTAATCAAGCTCGGGCCTCACCACTGGATATAGTTTAAGGTCATATCCAGGACCCCATTTGAGGGACTTTTACCCTTTGCAGGGGGCAGTCGGCGTATTCAAATGATCCACCGACAGGGACGACTTGCTTACGTATGTATGTTCAATGGGGTTTAAACGAGCTAGCATACATAAATGCATTGCGTGTGTGAGTTTTATATTTTTCTTGTTTTCCAGTATTAGACCACGTTTTGTTTTATTGTTCGTTTTCTGGGTTAAATATTCTTTCAGTTCGGATGGCCCCGTGTCGGGCTGCCATTATATGAGCTAATTTATATGTTTGGATATGACAAATAACTGTCACCGGTGATATTATATTTAGGTTGAATCATAAACAACTTGACCTGGGAAATCAAATACCTGAAAAGCAAGTTTAACTTCGTCAGACACAAGTAAGTTGGTCGACAGGGATAAATACGTTAAATTTGTAGAGTTGACAAAGAAGCCAAGATTTAAGAGAACTCTTTTTTATGAAATTTAAGTGGACCATATAGTTCATGAAACTAATAATTGGCTGGAAAAATCTGATGAGATATATCGTCGTCATGTCAGTTTATTTTTTGGCATTGTTTATCTCACCATGTACGAATACAAAACTATTTTAATATTTATATCATGTGTTAGAGTATTATCTAAAAAAATTAAAAAAATAACTCACACATCCGCCTTAATGTCCTTTTATCTCCATATTATAATGCTATGTTAGACTAATAATAGTAATGAGGCTATAAACATTCATGCATTGGAGCGAAAGTTTACAAGAAGATCAGAATAAAAGCAACGGTGGCCACAATGAAGTGGAAAATAACAGCGAAGAACATATAAGAGACTAGCAGGCCGTCGTACATTGCTCAGTCGTAAAGTATATAGTTTAATAATTTATGAACAGTTCCTATTCAGTATTACATTACCAAAGTATTAATGACTATTGTATTGTACCCATATCCTACGGTGATTTCGAAAAGTTAAAAAAAATAATGGATGTATAATTGGCTCGAATTGCAACCAAAATATACGACTTGGCAACCTCATTCCTAAGCCTCAAAACCACGCTCGTATATAAATCTTTAAAAAATAGCGTTGTTGTACCTTTAAATATAGATTTGTACAGACAAACAGTATTACATAACTTTTGCTGTTGCCAAATGTTATGTTTTTAATTTTCACTTTTCAGTAGAAAATTCACCTTGCAAAAACAAAACAGGACGTGTGCTACAGGTCAGGTAAAAATTCCATATATATCTAATTTCAAATCTATAAATAAAATGTTCACATAGAATTTTCGGGAGAATTTTTACATGTAGAATGTAAAAGTTAAGCGTAAGTAAGACAAACGAAATGATCTATAGGAAAATACAGAGCATTATAGGTAATTAATTAAGGTTCGATTTTTTTTACACAGTGATCACCACTTATCAAGGCCCGGAAGCCACTCAGGGATACGTGTTATTGCAAATACATTACGTTAGTGTGGAGATTTGATGAAGTGTTTACTTAAGGGGGCGATTCATTAGGAATTTGTTAACGTTGGACTTGAACACATCCACGTTGTAGTCCGGTGGGAAGCAGGCAGACGGAACAGAGTTCAACTGGCGTGCAGTTCTCAGAAGGAAGCTTTGTTCAAGGGATTATGAAACTTAGTAAGGCTTCCTGAAGTTGCTCGCATATCTATGACGGGTATATTAAGTAGCTTGTTTTAATAATATAAAATAGATAACAGTAGGCATTTAATATCAATGTCAGAGCGCTTACAAAATCAACTTAATAGGAATATATATATATATATATATATATATATATATATATATATATATATATATATATATATATATATATATATGGGGGTTGTGTGTGTGTGCGTGCGTGCGTGCAGAAGATTGAATAGCATAAACCCATTTAAAATATACAAAATACGCAATGTAAACATTATGGCATACAACTTCTTATATACCTTTAAGGCTTTGCCTTGGCTATTACCGAATAAAGGACAGAGGAATTACTTGCTGTATAGATATCATATAAGAGTTAATAACAACGCAAAACTTGTACTTAAACACATTTATCAACAGCAATCGTTTACACTCATCAAGATCACCGGATCACCGAAGTAGGCAACGTTGATCCTGGCTAGTACCAGATGGGTGATC
Source organism: Euprymna scolopes (assembly GCF_053919585.1). Taxonomy (NCBI): domain Eukaryota; kingdom Metazoa; phylum Mollusca; class Cephalopoda; order Sepiida; family Sepiolidae; genus Euprymna; species Euprymna scolopes. Next base: position 111,997,738 of record NC_136485.1, read on the forward strand.
ATTTGGGAATTCTAGGTCATGTATGTGCTCTTCGCTCATCTCGGCTCTGTCTTCAGTCATCCTGTACCTCAACTTATCACTAGTATGCGACAATGTTGACTCAGGAGAAGCGTGATTGGAGACACAAATTTAATGCGCAGACACCCTTACAGTGGGTATCCATATTCTATTAAGCCCGAAGGAAACCACAATATATACATTCTATATATATATATGTCCTTAGATACAATGATAGCGTTACATATTTTGGTTTTGATTCTAGATGATGAAACCTGAATCAGGATTTTTTCGAAGTACGATATCATCTCCAATACAGTAATGGTTCTGCTCACTCTTTGTCTGTGCCTAAGCCTAAATGTAGATTCACTGAACAATGTTACTTTCTTAGAACTTCACACCTGAGGAAATCCTCAACGTGTCCCCTGTTTTCCAGCCGACTACAATCAGATTGTCATCAAGTCCAACGTAAACAAGTCATTGATGGACCGTCCTTCTAAGTAATCCAATTTTAACAATTCCTATTACGTATATTCACTACGCTATAACCACAATAACTAATGTATACCATTAACCCTTATCCTGGAGAAGCCTCCGGGCTTTCATGAGTCGTATTTTCTGTGTAAAAAAAAAGAATTCTGTATGAATTAAAATGAATTTAAGCGTATTTTCCTATTGCTTACAACCGGGGGCCCACCACTAGTAATTTATAAAATTAAAATAATTGCTAAGAATTTTTTATAAAGGTAAACAAATCAAATCTACTCAAGTTATGCGTTCCTCGAGTCAATCCATTCATTCACAGTCCAAAGAACTAAGTAAGAAAAAATGAAATGCCGTGGTCTCTATATCACGTGGTAAATAGTTAGCTTTAAACAATATATATATATATATATATATATATATATATATATATATATATTAGCGGCTTTAATCTTCCTTTTTTTTTCAGTTTAGTCACTACAATTTAACGGACACATATACGTTCAATTTTTATTAATTGAAATTAAAATAGCAAAAACTATGTTTACATTTAAGATCAGCAGTGTAGAATTTTAAATGATTTCATTCCAATTCCATATAATTATTCATTCAGACAAGTCCTACGTTTAATATCAAATGAGCGAGTATACACTTATATATTAGTAATTACAACTATTTTAATAAAACATATAATGTGTAAATACTATTTTCCTGTTGCTCTTATATCCATCTTTCTCTCTCTGTAGTACTTGTGTTACTATTACTAAAAACGATTAAAATTGTTTAGTGTCATTTTTTGTTCCGTAATACCTCTTTTTGTTATTTTTTTTTCGTCGGTCAATAAAAGAAAAGTCCACCTTGATTGTTGTACTTTTACTTTTATCTAAATAAAAGCGTGTAGCATTGTTGTGTGGACAAATTTTTGTTAGACTAAATACTGGTCTTGTTTTCTTACTATTTACACGTAACTAATGATATTTTTATATGTAATTCCTACAAAGACAATTATTTTTTTACAATAGAAACGTCTGTATTCTGAGTCAAATTTTCCCTTGAAACAAACGTGAAGGTAAAAACGCAATATTTTCTTTCACATAAAAATATAAAAGATAATTTACCGACATCTGTTGTTTTTCTTTATGCTTGACAGCAGAACAAATCGACGACTATAACAACTATTTATAAATGTATTGATTTATTTTATAACGAAAATGGTTTTCTCTTATATTCTGTTAACAAAATATAAACTAGGTCGCACAGCCACTATTTTTCTACAAGAATAAGAAAACAACACATTAAAAATCGATGCATCTGTATTGATAAAATTGTACATAGTAATTCTGAGACATTTAGTTGACCATTAGCATTTCGAATCTGTTTGTAACCAGAAAAAATGCATTTTGCATTTGTAGAGCTACACATCTTTTAAAATATATGCTTCAGATGAGTCAGTTTTATGACTTTACAGATTATACAGATGAATGTGCCTTTTTCTCATAAGAGATATGATGCAGTTCGTTGCTGTCTATTCTCTTTCTAGTCAACTTCTGCGCGTTTCTACCTTACTCATACATCTTGACGTCAATCAGCTTTCTAGTATCGGGGGATACTAGAAAGCTGATTGGCTAACTAAAATCCTCAACATATGAAACGCCGAATATTCAGTGTAGCTTAATCGCCATATATATTTTATAAATTACTATATATATATATATATATATATATATATATATATATATATATACAATATTAACATACAATTGACATATCCTACAATTGATTTTCACCATTACTTCATTAAAACTAACTAACCTACCTTAACTAGTGTTGAGGGAGAGAGATGCTACCCTCCCACATTTACAGAGAGAAAGAAGTATGCGTGCTCACCTCATGGCGGTCCGGACAGAAAAAGATCGATAAAAGGGAATTATGGATTGCGTTTCTGTGTATCCTTCCGCGTTCGGCCAAATTACCACCTGATCCTGCTTAAGGGTGTGTAAGCAACTACCACCACGGCATAGTGCCACAAATGTAACAAGTAAAGAAAATACATTTTTTTAAATAATTGATTAAATTATTATTACAAATGTCATTTATGCTAAAATATTGTATTTTTAGCATTATGATTTTTTCCTTCCTAATAATCGATCAATCGACCTTTAATTGTTTCTTAATACTTGTTAAAAGAAAAGAAAACTGCGTCTTTTCTATTTTTATATAGGACCATAATTTATAGCATTATATTCCTTAGTTTTAATGTCACCTTTAGTCAGTTTTTAATTTTATGATTCAAGCTATTTATCCTTTCTTATTTTGTAATAATTAATAACCAATGAACTACACTCTTTTTCCACAGAATAGATATTGCAGTATTTTCCCTAATTTTTTATTGCATGAATCAAGTTGAAACAGACATTCATTAGAATTTGATTGCCCTTAAAATGGTTGTTTTCTAACTCTCTGGGGGGATGCAACTTGTTGGGGTGTTACAACTATCATCTACGGAAATCTATGTCTTCACAGATCTAGTTAATTTTCAAAAAGGGAGATAAAAACATTTTGTAAATGTAACGGGCTACCTTATCTTGATAAAAATGGATGTAATACGACACAACGATATAATCAATATTAAATATTTTCACACCCTGTTTTTTTCTGTATCGATTCTTTAAAGCACTTTCTATGTACTGGTACATGGAACTTTTACACATTCGAAAAGTAAGTTTTAATTATTTTTTTTTACTGATTTAAAAGTATCTATATTTAAGCGTTTTCGTAAGAAAATATGTTAAGCCTCACCTGAAAGATAGTAATTATTGATAACATATTCAATGAATACCACACTTCAAATCGCAAAAGATTAAAAAAAAATACATTCAAATTTCGGATTTTAATCTTCGATATCGAAGGCACTGTCTGAATTTTTTTTTTTTTTGCTTTCGTTTTTCTATACTCATTCATCCTCCTATCACAAAATGAGTGTGCTTATGTGATTGCTTGACATTCAATGGATCAAACAAAGGACAAATGAGGGAGGGGATATTAAGTCCACAAAATATATATATACTACAAATGAATATGAAAAAAATACAGGTATAAAAAGGGCATACTTTACTTATTAATCGGTGAAAAGTTGATATTGATAAGCCATTTTTGGTAGATTTTTAAAGACAGACTCTGTTACGAAAATCAAAAACATTCCATATATTTGGCGGTCACTGTTTCTCTCTGAATCGCTCCCCCTAACTCTCTCTCTCTCACTCTCTCTCTCTCTCTCTCTCTCTCTATATATATATATATATATATATATATATATATATATATATACGTATATATATATATACGTATATATATATATATATATTTATTTATATATAATTCTAGAAGTAGGAGTATATTATTGTTAATCAGAGTAATTTTCCAAGCAGATGAAAATCGTCTTCTAAGTAGAACTCGGGGTTCTGTAAAATATATGCTCCATCCAACATTTTTACAATACATTTCCGTTTAAGGAAGTAAAGCATAGTTTTGTGCATCAGTTCAAACGTAAAAAGGCGCATAAAAGGAATACTTCACCTGATAACTATCTGATAAGAATAAATCTCACTGCACAATCAGTAAATCAATTGGACAGCTGAGCTTATAGATAGCTTGATATATTCAATGCAGAACATTGCAAAACACTGTGTGCATAAATTATTTCAGATCTTATGTCCATCGTTTAGTCTGCTGTTACTACTAGGTACAGATAAAGAAATTACCGGTACACAAATTTGTGGATATGCTATGAGTTCGAAGATTGTTTAAAAAGAAATCTCACAGAATAATGTTTAACTACGGCCCTGTTTATTAAACATGTTTAATATCTGAAATAGACTTTATTATATCAAACTACATTGTTTGTTGAATCATGTTTGTAAAAACTGAATAATTTGTAGAAGATTTTTCCTAAAATATCGCAGAAATTTATTTCATATTAAATAAATAGGACCACTCGGCCATATGTCACTATATGGCCGAGTGGTCCTATTTATTTAATATGAAATAAATTTCTGCGATATTTTAGGAAAAATCTTCTACAAATATAGTGACATATGGCCGAGTGGTCCTAGACGTTGTATCAAAGTTTACAGTTACCCAAAGGTGCTGAGTTCAATCCTGAACGAAGGCAGTGAAAAAGTAACATTGAAAAACAGAGAAATCAGCAACTATGTCCCAAAGCCTAGCTGGAGTCCGAACACGGTACCCCCGTAATAATAATAAAGGGTTGGGTTCGAGACTCCTAACAAACCGTTCACCTGACGAAGGCCGGAGGGCAAAACGGCCGAAACGTTGTGACAATAACAACCAAGATGAGGAAGTCAGTCTGACAATCTTAATCAATAAATATGGAGTGTTTTATTAAAGGGCACTGGACGAATGAAAAGAGTGTGTTTATGATATATTTATATATGCAAACATAATAAACTACATACGTGCGTACGTGTTTCTGTTGCAATTTCTAGTCAGAGATTGCCGTTATGAGCTTCGCAGATCGAAATCCGTTCTAGAAGGGTCAAATCAAGAAAACATATTTATTTATAAGAAAAATGCTCTTTTTAGAAGAGAATGTTTTTGATATCTAAACATTCTAAGAGAAAAAATGAAATGGGAACAATTAAAGTAGTAGAAATCAAGGGATGTAGGGGGAATAAGGGCTAGAAATATAAAAATTAGGAGAAAGAGGGGTTCAGTGGCCAGTAGAATCAAACGAGCGTTGAGGCAGGGCGTCTACGGTTTGGTGTATCAATTTTGTCTTTTAACTTATTGGTCGGAACCTTTTTATTGGTGTTGGGAAGCTTTTCACACAAATCTAACTCATATATATATATATATATATATATATATATATATATATATATATATATATATATATATATAAGTACATATCACCTCCAAAAACTCTGTGGACACTCATGCACACACAAATAAATCGGTGTTAAGATACATACAAATAGATCGATTTCGTCGACAAAGGTTGCGTATATATATATATATATATATAAATATATGTATATGTGTATATATATGTATATATATATATATATGTATATGTGTTATATATGTATATATATATATATGTATATGTGTATATATATGTATATATATATATATGTATATGTGTATATATACTATGTATATATATGTATATGTGATTATATATGTATATATATATTGTATATGTGTGTATATATATATGTATATATATGTGTATATGTGTGTATATATATATGTATATATATGTATATATGTATATATATATGATGTATATATATATGTATATGTATATATATGTATTTATATATGTATATGTATATATATATATGTATATGTATATATATATGTATATATATATATATATATATATATGTATATATATTATATATATATGCATATATATATGTATATATATATGTATACATGTGTATGTATATAGTGTCTGTATGTATGTATGTATATATGCATGTATGTATATATGTATGCATATATATATATGTATATGTATATATATATATATATATATATTTATATATAACCACATATACCCCCCAGACACAAACACGTGATTCTAGTAGATAACGATTTTAAATGATCGTTAGTGTTTTTTTATTTGTTTTTATTTATTAACACATTTTAATTTTAATCTAGTTTATTAACGGCAAATACTCTATCGCAAAGCTAATTCTACAACGTGGAGTTGTGCATTAAGTAAATTTATAACTATGAATAAAAATATGAGATCGATATATATATATATATATATATATATATATATATATATATATAAATTCCTGCCCATTCTCCTTAATATAAAACTTTTTACTTGACAACACATCTATAATTGAACATGACAATGACAAACGAAAAGCATTCATAAAAAAACAGTACATTATTTTAATAAAATAAACTTTACCGATAGTAGTAAACCTCTGAAATGTTTGTCTATTTAACAGAATTAATGATCTATACCGAAGTACGAGGTTGAAAGTTTGATATGTTAAAGAAATATATCCACTATGTGTGCTAGTGATTTTTGTATGAGACTGTAAGTTTTTGTTTTTGTTTTTCTAACTTTTTTACTGTAATGTAGTTTAATAATCATGTACAAGGATCATATATATATATATATATATATATATATATATATATATATATATATATATATATGGGTGTGTGTGTGTATATATATATGTGTGTGTGTGTTTGTGGGTGTGTATGTTTGTGTGTGTGGAATTATATAAATGCAACATTGTTCGAGTGTGTGAGTTCGGTTCTTATAGACTCTAAAACGGCTGAACAGATTTTCTTTAAAATCTATAGAACCTTACTGTATAATTCGGGGAGTGATCTTAGTTAAGTTTTGCCTTAGAATGCCCCCCAGGCCGTACAAATTCTACTCTAGGTGAGTTGGTAGCATTTTTTAAAAAAATTTACATGACGTACTCTATAGCACATAAATTTTCTATATTTTTTACATGACGTACTCAGCACATAAATTTCTTAAGTTTTTTTTTCATTAACTTTAAAGATTTTATAAGACGTGAAAATGTACGTGATTTTCTTTGTTAGTTTTTTTTTGTATTATTTTTTTGGGGGGGTTGCATGTGGTTGTATGTAAGTTCGCACTCCGCACGTAAATTCCTTAATGTTTTCTTTCAGTAACTGCAAAGAAGTTTATTTATAAAATTTTGAAATATGTGTGTGTCTGTATATTTTAAATATATCTATTGTTTTTGCAATATAAAACTGGAATATTACGGTATTTTAATTAAACTTAATGACAAGTAACTTATCCCGAAGAAATTGCAGAGGATCTACAGACATATTCAGTGAACATGTGATTCAAAGATTCCTTACATGTCGACTGAATAAAACATAAACTCCACCAAGTAAGCACAAGTAGTAAACCGGACAGCATGAGACGATGGTATTTCCGACACTTTGGCTAATTGTAGAACAATACAACGACAACCAGACACATTCTTACAACGAATAGATAGTGGATTTTGATCCTGCGTTTTTTTTCACATACTGTTCAAGAAACTATGGCCTCCACAACCTCTCCAAATTAGTTGGCTTTGAGCTAGAAGAATATCTGCTAAGAAACAAACAGGAATAATTGGATTTTTTTTTGGCACGGTGCATTCATTGTGTTGGGGCTACGTGGATCAGTAAAGTGTCAATATAATCAAAATTTACTAAAATAATTTAGGATTACAAAAAAAGCAAATATTGGAATTACCAAAGATACATATCAAAATAAAAATAAAACATGCATCAAAGCAACCATCGAGCAAGGTCGCGTACATACCAGAATAAAATTTACAATAGAAAGCGTGACTGGTGTAGTTTTATGGGTATTGTACAAAGCAACATGCATTTTTTTTTAACTTACTATAATAAATCAATTCAACTATCTTGCTTAAAGTAAAACATATTTACAACTTTCATAGAACTGGTTCTAGACTTTATACCTGTTTTTTTCCTTCACACACACGCACACACACACACACACACATATATGTATATATATACATATATATATATATATATATATATATATATATATATATTCATAAAGGAAATAAACGACTGAAATATATTTCTATTGAATTTACTGTATTTAATATAGGCATATATTAGAGCGTATCTTATAAGATGTTTGCAACGAATTACTGGTTCTGATTTGATATTTAATAACTTTTCACAATATTTGAAACGAAACGTTTTAAGATCATTCGCCAAGAATCAAAAACAAAATGAGGTAAAATAACTACGGACCATCCAACTTTTTCTTTTTTCTCCGAGTAATTTCCACTAATAGTGATAGTGAATTATCCTAATAATATGTAATGTTATTCATCAAAAGTGTCTGCTCATATTATTAAATATCATAGCTGTGCTAGCAAACTAATATTTTTCAATATTTGGATTTTCTTTCGTATATATCGTAACTTGGTATACTGCCAAATGTGTAAAACATTTATATCGTTATGGGCATTCGTTCGGTTTTAGTCAATTTAAATTCATAGTGTTATTAATCTTATATTATAATATAAATATGTCGTTGTACATTTTATCAATATATTGTGCAGCACTACCTCAGATACGTCTCTGGCTATAGTGTGTACTGAGGCCTGTTTGGGTTTGCTTTTTTTAAACTTAAGCGATCGATATATTTTATAAGCGATTACATGACATCGTGTAAAAATGTAATTTTATGAACTATTTTGTACGTTCATTTTTAAATTGCGTTGCCTTTTTTAAAAACAAAACCAAATTATATTTTCGATTTTTCCTCCTGTTAAGATATGGCAAGATTGATTTTGAACAGTCATAATACATTTTTAAATCAGATTATTTTCTGTATTAAACTTAACACTAAATATTTCAGTTGATCGGTTTTAAGTAATACCTAGGGGTCTGCATTCACGCCCAACAATTGTCAGCGGCTACTAATATAGCTGTAAACAGTTAGGTTCAGGATTTATTTTCAAACAAATTCTCCGGGCAACGCTAGAACATGGGCCCCTAATAGTCATATTAAAATGATACACAAACCTATTTATCTTAAGAGTTTAAGAAATCAAGCTTAATTGAAATAAATGGTCTTATATACGCAGGGAAAATTCTGCGCTTATATTCTATTAATGATATCGTATGAACATAGTTCGAATTATTTCGAATCTTGGAGTGTGCATCACGTTATTTATAGTAAACGTTATCGTCTCGTATCTCGCTTATTTAATTCTTATTCAACGCCATTAATCATCGGTTGCGTATCCCATGTCATAAATCCGCCATCTTAAATCTTAGCTGACCACTTTTAGATTCTCGTGAGTTCTTCATCAAACGCATGAAATATTATCTTAAATACTTCTAAAATCCATCTTATTGATATTCTCTCTGCGGGAATCTTCTACTAACTCTGGAATGTGTGGGAAATCGAAATATCTACACATAAGTTACATAATTTCATGACATGCTGACAGAGATTATATATATATGTATACATATATATATATATATATATATATATATATATATATATATATATATATATATATATATATATATGAGTGATTCACACTGGAAAGACCAAATGATCGGTTGAAAATGATGTGTATTTTAAAGTAACTTTTTTCCCGCACGCAAAAAATAGAAAATATATGCAGAAATGATATAAACATTTATATATTTTTCGTACTGATTTTTATCAATACATAATTAAATACATACAAAAGAAATACACGTAGATACAACATGAAGATACACACAGATATATCTATCACACACACACACACACACACACACACACATATATATATATATATATATATATATATATATATATATATATATATATAGCTAGCTATGTAAATTGCCCTCTCTTAATTTTTCGATCGAAAAATATTTATTTTTTATGCTCATTTGTAATTTTTAGAATCTTTTATTTTGAAGAGATCGGCAGGATAATAATGCCCCATCGAGTGAAACAATTTATAATGATTTAAATAAAAAAGGTTGAAATAATAAAAAAATAAAATATTTACCTCTACTTACGTATAGACCATTTTCTTCCCTGTTGTTTTTACCAAATATACCTACTAATATATATATATATATATATATATATATGTATATGCATAGTAAAAAAATAATTATATATATATATATATATATATATATATATATATATATAAAAGCGTGTGTGTGCGTGCGTGTGCATTTGGTATTCTAAGAAACAAATAAAAATTTATAATAGGTAAATTTCTTGTACTAAGCTGGGCCTATGATATAATATATTAACAAATGATAAATATATATATATATATATGTATATGTATACATATATATATACATATATATATATATATATATATATAAAGAATAACAATATAGTTAGATTCCAAGATCAAATTATTAGTTCTTATTAAAAAAAAATCTCCCAATGCATATTACAATTACGGTACAATTTTGCAGACCAGTTTCGTTATGTAGACAACAACAATATGACAATAATGTCTCTTTTCATGGATATACTCTTCAGGAATCTTAGAAATCTTTTTCTTGATAGAAACATGTATAGAAATATAATGATGCAATAAGAAGAAGTCTATAGAAGACTTTACATTATGTGTTTGTTCTGGCAGATATGTTTGTTTCATTTTTTTAAAAATTTTATTATATATGCAGTGTTTTTATATTTAACGTACACTGACATTCGAAGGAGAATTTGTTTTATATAGAAGAAGAGTGAACAATAATTGACAAGCCATATTTTACCAAGAAAAAACATTTTTTTATATTACCGGCGTCCGCATTTAAAAAAAAAATATTTGCAAGTGTAGGGTTTAATCACATAATTTTAAAGATAGACAGAATATTCTAACTTTTTTACGATTTTCTCTAAAATTAATCACATTGGGTTTATGGAAGCAGCAAACACACCCATTTTCGTCTAAAATAAGTAATGGGAAATAGTTCTTCTAGCTCAGTCGAGAAAACACTGACACGGCTTAAATACATACAGCTTCTTTTGTTGTCAAGAAATTAATAACAATTGAAAATTAAAATAAAACTAATAATATTTGAAAATAAACTGAATATAAATTAAATTAGTAATTAATTATATAAGTCGACTTTAAATAATGCTTCTAAATGGAACAATTAAAACAATTCTATTGCTAAACCAATTAAGATGGAGGTAATTAGTAAAATATATAGTTGCAATGTAATATGCAAATGAGGTTTCGTCTTGCGTAATAATAAAAAAAATGGTTAAAATATAATTATTAAATTCACACCCAATACTTCGATTACTACTAACTACTATATTTATTAGAAACGCATATTCTCGACTTATTTATGTATTGTTGGGGCCATTATTCCGAACGTTTAGTTTCAGAGAAATTTGAGACTAATTCCCGATTGCCGAAACGATCTTTTAATTTCTCTATTGGCAAAATATACAAAATGTATACATTACAAGAGGATTGTATATTTATAAAATAATTATGTGGACAAAATGCCATCTTTTAATCTCAGATTTTGATTTTATTCTCCAAGTCCAAATTATGTGTTTTTTATAATTTTATTACGACTTCAAGTAACTATTCTAACGTTCACTTAGCCCAGTTACTAAGTAAATCGCCTGAAATGTTGAAATATCTTTCCACACTGTTTCATAAACATTTATATGCCGCCTCTAAGGAAGTTCACTGGTTAATATGAATATTTAAAATGCTCTAGAAATCGTTAAATTTCGCAAGCGTGAATTCATCATGTCCGGCCGTAGTCTTGTGACTTTGTAGATTGTATTCAGCTTTTAACAAAATTAAACATATAAAAGGAAAATCACACACTATATTTTAAAAATATATGTTTACAATTTATATTTATATACATATGTGTAGGTAAATAAACACACACACACACACATATATATATACATATTTATGTACATACACGCACACAATTATATATATATACACATATATATGTATGTATATATATATATATATACATATGAATTTAGTCATATACACTTACATATATACATTTATTTATAAATATATATGCAGCATATAAGAAATATAGACTCTCGTATATACATAATATGCGAAATAGTGTGTATACTAACGCGAAAACATACTACAAAATATCGGGATAATATTCTGAATAATAAAAGGCAATGTATAATAAACGATTTCACCTTAACCCTTAACTGTGTATGATTCATCTCGGTTGATCACTGCAAATCAATAAAAAATAACTTAGCACTAGACCAGATGACGAACAGCGTACAACGCATAAATAAAG
>NC_136485.1:112015079-112027579 GCF_053919585.1 Euprymna scolopes
ATAAGGTTTACTATGATTTCAAAAACAAGAGAAAGAAATGTATCATAGTACATACTAAACTAAAAAAAAATGTGTAAAAATTACTATTACTTCTAAAAATCTGTTATTCAATTTTATACAACTATCCACTAAAAATTCTAATTAAAAATAAACGTGACAATTTGAATGTTTGAATATTTTTAAAAAATACAATCTGCAACCTTTTGGTAAATTCAGTCAAAAATATGGTATTCTGGAATCCATTATTAATAACAATGCCCATCATATAATGAGTCTTAGTAAAGATGCTAGTCTGCTATTCAAGAAATTATGTGCCTGATGTTCGTGTGTACAAATTAAGCGGAGCATTGTGATGAAGTCAGCATATGCATAAATACAGATATGTAACTTTTCAAGTTGGACATTTTTATTTAGAATTGTACAGGCTTAAGAAGAATTAAAATTATTCCACAAGTTTAAACTACAGTATATCACGTTGTTTGTTTTAAGACCAAACCTTTACATTCTTTGGTAGAGATGATTGCGAATTTGCAGAGAGAAAAAGAGTAAACTTTTATATGTGTACATTAATAACGTAGTCCCTTTAACATACGTTCGCACATGCGTCCTGGTTTCCAGAATATAAATTATTCAATTATGGGTACCTATTTATTAACAAAGAGGATGGTAAATGAACCCATACTAACAGAATTAAATAATTAATTTATATGTATATATATATATATATATAAATATATATATATATATAAATATATATATATAAATATATATATATATATATATATATATATATATATATATATATATATATATATATATACAGAGCCAAGCAAAAGTATTGGGTACATTAGATTTTCTTCATAACTTAAATTAGGGTTCAAGATGTTACCTAAAAGTTGGTCAGTATATTTCTATTACTATTCTAAATTATATTTGGAGTAGTAATTACAAACTCAAAGTTAAGAAATATGAATTAACAAACGCAAAAGTATTGCATGCACCTTATATATATATATATATATATATATATATATATATATATATATATATATATATACATGGCATATTTTATTAAATAGAAGCATAAACAGTATTCAATTCCGGTGGGAACTTGCTCATCGTATCACCATATTTATCATACTTTATTATTCGGAAGTTGGAAAATATCTAAAATTGAATTAATAGACAAGAATCATCTATTTTAATTGAATATATATCCCATATATATATATATATATATATATATATATATATATATATATATGTGTGTGTGTATATATATATATATATATATATATATATATATAAACTAGTAGCGTGCGTGTGTTTATATGTCTGTGTGTACAACTACCAATCACCAAAGAAATATAAAGACCATATGTGTGTACACATCTACTGGTCAAGAAATATTAATGCTCATATTAGGATACTTCTGTCAAAGGATGGATCCTATTGTATACGGACGTTCAATATATAGTAATCTTTAAACTATTTTTTCATTACTGAGTTACGGTCATTAACATATCACATTAAATGCAATGTCTTTAAATAATTACCTCGATGGCATTACTCAGTCTACATAATAGCTTTGTTTAAAGTGTACTAATTAAAAATTGTTTTATTATTTAGTTTTTTTTTAAATTCAAATTATTTTTTTTAATTTATTTTATCTGAAATCTAAAACCGTTTCATTTTCAAACCAAAAAACAAAAAAACAAAAAGTGGAAATAACTGGAATAGGTTAATCTATTTTTTTAAACAGAGTACGCTATTAAACATGGCCTGTTTTTCTTTCATTTCGAAATATTTTTCTAAGCTGAATTATATTTTTATTTTAATTCGGAGGAATATCTTTTTTTTCACTTATTCTTAGTTTAATAGTATTTTTTTTTATTTGTAAGAGAAAAATAATTAAAACTTATGTCCTCATTTACTTGAATTCTCACGAGTGCAGAGTTAGTCACAGAGACACATTTGAACAAAATCCACCATCCCCTGCTCTTTTTTTTTTGTTTACAAAATTTAATCGGTGTTGCCCAGGATTTAATGTAATAATTATACCACAGCAAGTGTGTTTAATTGCTTGCGAAACAGATTTTCTTCATAATCTATTTAATATGTTAAATTAAAATGGTCAATTTAACGACGTGACCCAGCGTTATTAAACCCCTAGAAAAAATGTCAATTTCAAGTTTCTTTCCACCTCATCCAAAAAACATTAAAATGACGACTTTTAATGGTTTTCGATAGTGCTAAGAATATCACATTAAAATTTGGGGCAGATAAGTACTTTTTATAATATTCCAAAAAGAGGGGGATCAGTCTCTTTCCTATATAAATTTAACGTAAAATGGGCACCCACTTTCTAACCACCTAATAATTTCTTCATATCATGAAACAAATTTAACTGTGATATCTGTTTTTCAGCACCACCAAGAAAACCTGCGCTGTTTTTTTTTCTAAGAAATTCGTTTATTTTTCACAATTCAGGACGTAAATAATGCTGTCAGTAAGCTTACACGAGCGGTTTTTGTTTTTCATTTTTTTGGAGGTGGGTATTTAATAATACAAATTGTATAGTTTTTACCAGGTGCTTCTGTAGTTTATTAACCACCTCCTAATGTAATCAGAATGTTTGCGAAATTTTAAACTGCAGAGACACCTGTTCACAACTATACAAGTTGTATAATGAAAACAGAACGAAAAACAAAAGTATGATTTTGTAAACCTACTAACAGCATAATTAGCGTCCTAAATTATGAGATGAAAAAATGAACGCATCTCTTAGTGAAAAAAGACAGCGTCAATTTTCGGGGGTGCTGAAAACGAATATCACAGTTAAATTTGTTTTATGATATGACGAAATTACTTATTGAAAATAAAGTAGGTGCTCAATTACGTTAAACTTATATAGAAAATGATCTCAACCTTTTTGAAAAAGTAATTCCTTCATATCATGAAAACTACTTATCTGTCCCAGATTTAAACGTAATATTCGTTTTCAGCACCACAGAAAACCATTAAAAGTCGTATTTTAAAAAGTTTTTGGGGGAGTTGGAAAGAAACTTGACATTGACCAAAAAATTAAGACCTGGTTTTTTGTGGCCTAATACGTTTATGCAGTTTGTATAAATTCTATGGAAGAAGAGATTTTGAGAAAAAAAAAACATTTTAGCGTGGGGAATAAGTTTTTTCTATAAATTCAACGTAAAATGAGAACCCGCGTTTTGGCCACAAAGCGTTCAGCCAGACATGTCATCTCCAGCATTTTTCAAGTTTGTCGATCGAGGGAAGATGTTGATAAAACATGACAAATAAACAATTTTTTAGTTTTTTGTGGTGGGGGCAGCGGGAATTACATTTGAAACGTAAAATAACGATGAATTTCGTTTGATTTTTTTGCGATCGAACGGGCATTCACTGCTTTTTTATTGAAACAAAGTTGTAATGATTTCTTTTTAATTATCTTTTTGTTGGGGGGGAGTATTTCCAGTGCTCAATATCGGGAGAATAGTTTCTTCTCTTTGTAACCCTTCTGCCGAAATATCTGGTGGAGAGGGTATCACACGCTTCTTTTTTGGGCGATTACATTTACATGTTTTCATCCGTTCTTTCATTTTTGTTGTGGGGGTATCCACGTTGCCCATGAGGAAAATAATTAGTATGCGTGTGTGTTTCAAAAAGAACTTCATATCAACTCATGGTAGTATATATATATATATATATATATATATATATATATATATATACATACATATATATATGTATATGTATATTAATATATATATATATAATTATATATACATATATATATAATTATATATATATATTCATATATATATACATATATATATATATATTAATATATATATAATTATATATATACATATATATATATATTAATATATATATATATATAATTATATATATACACATATATATATATAATTATATATATATATATTCATATATATATATAATTATATATATATATATATATGAGAGAGAGATATTTACCCGAATAATACGAAAATCGTACACACCATACTACTATATAGATAAAAAAGTATAATTTTTGCAGTGACATGTTTCATATTATACCGTCAGAGGAAAGGAAAAAAATCAGCAACTGATTTCTCATTAAAATTTATTAAACTCTGGAGATATAGCTTAGTTTTAAAGTATTCGACTACAAATCGAATAGTCGTCCATTAAAGCCCGGTTGTTCGTCAGAATTGTTTTTTTTAATTTTTAAATATTAATAAGTTGAATTTTAAATAAAAAAAGAGGTACCATTTACAACTGTCGCAACTCATTTCTCCCTTTGCTTATTTCAAATATACACGACTCATAAGTGACATATTCTAGAGCATTGACTGTCAAACCAAAATATAAGATGACGTGATATTGAACAAACACAAACGGAATTTGCTGAACGACATTATTATTATTATTATTATTATTATTATTATTATTATTATTATTAGGATTTATTTTTTGCTAATAATTAAACCGAGCTTATTGTTACGAGTAATATACAATAATAAATAGATGATTGATCCTATAATAATACGTACGCAATACTGTAAAATTGAAATATCATTTTAAGGGTATCGCACGATCGAGCAATGTCGGGCTGCCAAATTGTGTGTCATATATATATATATATATATATATATATATATATATATATATATATATATATATATATGTGTGTGTATGTGTGTGTATTAATACATAATATATGTGCGTGTGCTAGAGAATTTCATCATAAATGTTCTGCAATTATACACATGATAATATTCATTATCGGTACTGGAGCTAATAGTAAAAAGAAATCAACCATTCAATGAAATGATAAAAATGAAATCATTAATGAACATTTGCCTTTCATAAGAATATACATTTAGTTGACCTTGATCTTGCTCGTATACCTATGGTTGATTGTGTTACGACGTCCGTTTGAAAATCTTAAATGCCTAATGGAGCGTCTAATAGCTTTTTTCTAAAAAAAAAAAAACGTAGCTTAACATTAACATAAGAATGCAAATATAACAAAATTAAATGCTGTTTCTTCATACGGTTATATCCTATGTTACCTTTAACGTGACCATTATTGGAGCTTGAAGATAAGAAGCAATGAGTGACTTTTGGATTTAAATTTAGAACATCGTTATAAATGCTTGAAGCAAGAGAAATTGTGGCCCTTGGGGCACCAAGATCACAGTGTAAATCTTGTAAATCTGTCAACACGTCGCCCTCTCTTCTGAAGCCGTTTACATTGCCCTATTTCAAACACTTTCGTATTGACACCCAATATTTTCGTTACACACGAAAGGAAGCGCGCCACTCGTGGCAAAACATTGACAGATGCAATTACTCCTTTAACGTCGCGGATGATTGAACGCAGTTTCGTTTTGAGAACGAGGCAAAGCTTGCGAAAATATCGACAATCCGTTAAAATGTGTGTATCTTGATACAACTTTTCATACAAACAAAATGTATGCAATAAATACGTGTATAAATTTTACGACTGATTAATATATATATATATATATATATATATATATATATATATATATATATATATATGTGTGTGTATATATATAGAGAGAAAGAGACACACACATATATATATATACATATATGTATATATATATAATGTTCTATAAATGTGAAGAATTTTGTGTATTGATATTCATAAAACATACTGTTCTCTACGTAATTAAACTAAAACCACAACTTTGTTATATATGGATTGACTTCATCTGCTAAAGTTTAAGCTAATGTGAATATTTTTGAAACATTTATTTTAATTAATTCTATATTAGTGTTTTTTTGTTTTCTCATGGAATTATCATCTTCTGTGAATTATTACATGTAATGATATTCATGCTGCCATTCTACATGATTTTTTATTGAGTTATACTTGCGTAAAAAGCTTATGGTAAACACGAACCCCTTTATATATATATTTACGAGGTGTATCTAGCCACGTGTGGCTGTGGTTCACAATGCCACAATGGAAAAAGTTCCAAAATGAGGAAATTCATGTTTCTTATAGGTTTAATTCCCCATTTTGTTTAAGTACATAGTTTTTATTGTTCCATTTTCTTAGCTGACATAGATATTTTTTGGGGTTGGTGACTCTTGACCACTTTACATAACTTGTTCAGAAAAAACACAGTCAGTGTATAGTTGCAAGACACACAGTTGTAAATAGTGCTCCCTGAGCTTTGTTTATTGTTATTGCAGATGACACAAAAATTGTAAAGTGGTATTGACTCAAGTGTAATGCTGTATCCGGTGAAATCATATGGATGCGTGGAATGATTATATATTCACCTGTTAGAGGTACTCTAAAGATTGTTCTTTCTATGATATTGTTTATTAATTTTTATACGGCAAGACATGTGCCATTGCAAAGCTTGGTTTGGTTTATATTTCACAACATGATAATTAGTATGCCAATTTGCAGTTGGAGTACATGCGGTGGCATCCTTGGTAAATCTAGCTGTTGGATAATTAACCACTTTATATGATTCCACAATAGCGTCGGTGGATTTGTATTTGACTGTCTCACTTGGAATTTTACGTTGAATAATAGCGTTAAGTTCGTGGACGTTATTGTATTGAGCTGCAAGAATAGCTCGTTCAATCAGTCAGGTGGAATTCATATAATTAATTTAAATATCTGAAAAACCTTTTTTAATCAACACTTCTTTGATGTAATAAAATTACAGAAGTGAAGAGTCAGGGAATTTCGCCCTTAACTCGGATCAGTCGGCACTTTTCCATACCCAATTTCCCACAGGTGATGCACACATTTCTGTTCGGGTCGAGCAGTCTGCAACTTGACACGCATATTTTGAGTTAAGTTTAATGTCTTTACCAACAAGTGGAGTATTAGAGGCAAGCATTTATTTCATCTGCTGGTATAGATGAAGGAATTGCCGGTAACATTTTCCTGAAATCTCCTGTAAGCAATATTACTGCATTCCCCAATTGTCTGACATTACCATACAACTCTTGCATGGATCGACCAAGAGTCTCAAATGATTTTTTCGTGCCATTGTGCATTCATCCCAAAAAATAAGTTTGGATGTTTGCAATATTTTTCCCCATACTGGATGTTTTGGATATGTTCAACATGAGATTATTGAAAAAA
The DNA here is from genome assembly GCF_053919585.1 of Euprymna scolopes. Taxonomy (NCBI): domain Eukaryota; kingdom Metazoa; phylum Mollusca; class Cephalopoda; order Sepiida; family Sepiolidae; genus Euprymna; species Euprymna scolopes. The sequence goes on from NC_136485.1 coordinate 112,022,248, forward strand.
TGAATGTTTGGTAGTAGTTTCAAATTAGAAAAAGTAGTTCTACTTGGTAGCAAGGTCGCCGGTATTCCGCATGCAGAACGGACTAAGGCTATGTCATTTTGTTACTGAATGGCTGCCGACATCAATTTAATTAGAAATGTTTTACCAGTTACTCTGGGTACTGTTTAATGTAGCAGTAATTTCCAAATAACTTTTAATCTCACAGTAAGTAAATTAGGTGATCAAAATAGGATTTATCAATGTTTTTCAATGTCTCATTCACTGTAATTAATTTAGGAGACTAATATAGAATGAGGAATTGTAAATAGACCGATAGAGAGGAAGATATGTAAATAGAAAAGAGAAAGTGAGAGGAAAATAGAGAAAGGGAGTGGTCTAGAGAGTGATAGAGGGATATAGAGATAAACGGAGAGAGGAAGGAGTTCGAGAAAGACAGGGAACGAGACAGAGAAAAGGAGAGAAGGGGAAAGAGAGAGAGAGAGTTAGAGAGAGAAAGGGGCTCGAAAGGCGATGGAGAGAGTATTATAGAGAGAAAGATAGATTGAGAGAGAGAAAAAGAGAGGGAGAGATGGACGGAGAGATATTAAGAGGGAAAAGAGAGAAGGGGGACAGAGGGGGAACTACGCTTCACCGTTTTTTACCCGACCAGTAGAGAAGAAGTCCTTCGAGACTGAGGCGATTTTTATTTTTGTTAATATCCAGAGTAGCCTTTTTTTCGGGAGCTAGATTTTCCACACATTAGAAATCGACTCGGTTATCTGTACTTCCCCCTAAGAATTTAATAAATAAAAAGGTATTGTAAAACTTGAAGTTAACGCGAAATACTGTTTTAAAACAATAGCGCGGCACCATGAGTGCATAAGCATCACTTTAATTTAAATATTTATTTTCCAAAACAATTGTTTGAATAAATCCACAAGGAATTAAAGTTTATGTGTTGTGCAATTATTTTCTCAGCGTCGGCTTCAACCGCACATGACGTAACCAGCCGGAAAAGCCGAGCGTGGCAGATGTAATAAAACAACTCTATGTGAAATAAATTATTAAGTAAAATTTTAAATGTAGAAACAAACCAGCAACAGAAAATAACACACAAGAAATGTAGCTACCGTTCATTTGCATTTCTTATTAAATGTTTCTGGAAAATGTCATTTTTTGTCAAATAAATACATTTTAAGCAATTTTTGCAATAAATAATAGCCACTTCCTTAATTTCTACGACTTGCCCTAGGTTAAGTCAAAAAACCTAACCTCCCTATGTAAAACACGGCTTTTGGCATAACACCCCTTAACCTCGCAATGTTAAGAACGACCTTCTGAGGTTTAGGGGGTGTTTACTCCGACAGCCGTTTATTATATGGGGAGGTTACATTTTTCATAAAACGCTGGCGCAAGTCGTGAATATGAATCAGCAACTTTCTTGTTAAAGTATTTCTTTATATTTTAGAAAAAGAGAAACGAACATTTTTGTGTATTAAACTGGTGATAAATATATTGACGAATCCCGGCAAGTAGTTATTTTTAATCATTATTTTGTTATGCCAGAGAGGAACACGTAAAGAAAAAGCAGGCGGTAAAAAATGCAATATTTCTATAAAAAAACAAAGCAAATCAAGTAGGATAAATTGAATACTTATCGATATAAAAAGTCACTGAATCGGAATAATAAAAGATTAAATATAAACCGGAAATAATTCCGGTAAGTAGCCTCGGCTGAAATTGGAACGGAAAGTAACGATGTCGAGAATTTTTTTTTTTTTAATATGGTGATATTCTTTACTTTTTAATATTTAAAAAACACAGTTGCGTTAGATACAATCATTGTTGCAAAATATTACGAAAAATGGGACTCTAGTTTTCAAGTTTAGTTAAGTTGAATAAACCAGACGTTTCATTTATATATATATATATATATATATATATATATATATATATATATATATAGATAGATGGATAGATAGATGTATGCGTATATATATTTGCTTTAAAAATGCCTACCAAATACTTGTCTTTTTTATTCTACTGACAGCAAACACAGTGTATAGGTCATTCGAAACCATACGAAACTTTATATTTTCAGTTAAGCTGGGGAAAATGTGAATTATTAAGGAAGGTAATTTGCAAGGTAAACGGCGAACGACGGTATTACGAATGTGCATTCGTAACTTAATAGCAATTGGGTAATGTTTTGAGTGTTCCCCTTATAGCTATAATGTTTTCATAGCTCATGCATTAATGTAAAAGGAAAAAGTAAATCGTAAGCTAAACATTTTTATTTCGGTGCTAGCCTGTGGAGCACGAGTATTTAAAAAAAAAATCATTACTATATATTGTGTTCAATATAATATAATAATAAATAATAAATCTTAATGAATAAAATATCATATTTAAGCGTGTTTTACGACCTGGCAATACCAAGCAACTTGCTCGTACATATATGGCAAAAAGTTATAGTTTTTTTTTCAGGTTACAGGGTAGACTACGACGTTTCTCATGATTCTGGGTACGGTATTTTCCTTAGTGTTATTTATTTGATTATATACCTGTGTATTAAATACTGTACTGTATTTTGGTACTAATTTTGATTGCGGTATTTTAATGCAAGGGGACTCTCCCCCCTCTCTCTCTCTATATCCCTCTCTCTCTCTCTCTATATATATATATATATATATATATATATAAATGTATATATATATAAAAATATATATATATTATTCATTATGTAAATAAAATCATATCTTTCTACGATGTGCAGACCGTTTAAATCATATTTGTTTTAATCAAACAAGATTTTTTTTTAAATATAAAGTATTGCAGACCTTTTCAAATTTGGAAGAGAGAAAAAATGTCATATCATGCATTAAGCAAAAATTAAAGAAAATAAAATGACAATATGTAAAAATATAATTTGCTCACTGTGAATGTATCACTATCAATGAACCTGGTTTAATTTCAAATATTTTTAATTTTTGTATATATTTCTACATGGAATGTATATATATATATATATATATATATATATATATATATATATATATATATAATTTATTGATATTAGCATTGATGGCTACATATGTGCATGCATGTCTCTGTAATCACCCGCGTTGGGGGATTACGTCTTTAGGCCAAGAATTATCGTCGAGAACTGATATTTACCACAAAAAACATTGTCTTATTTCGTTTACAAAGTTAAAATGTAACATGGGTGGGAGTTATGCGTGGGGAGAGAATAAGTAAGGTCTTTGAAAATAATAAACCTCTTTTTTTTTACTTCCCTTTTTTATGTTCCTTTTTGAAGTTTATCTATCCCATCTTTTGGGTTTTACGGTATAAGGTATTTGAGAATGTAGTATTTTTGTCTTGCGGTCAATAAATAAAAAAAAAATCATCATAAGTGCTGATAAATTCACACACGCGCGCGCGCTCTAGAAGCAAACACGCATATAAGTATACTCAGGAGTAGATATACACCGCTGTATATTACTCATACCCACACACGCACTGATAACAGAAAGTAACAATAAATATACACAAGAATAAAATTAACATGAATTAAATGAATAAATAAAATAAATACAACAAAATAAAATTAAAAATTAAAAATTAAAAAAATTAAAATAAATAAAAAAAAACCGAGAGTTATAAACCTCCCCATGCATACATATATACATATAAATACACACATATATATATATATATATATATATATATATATATATATAAATACACGTATAAACACCCACACTTTGATACACCCATGTATATATACGTACATATACACATATACACATACATATATACATAGTACTCACATACAGTTATAACATGTTTATGTTTATACTCACATACGCCGTTGTATAAATACACGGACCCTGAAACATAGACATCCATGTACACCCCCGCATATTATATATTATGACTCTTATTATGCGAAAACTAATAATATTAATCCCACTAACAATCTTAAAAATAATAATAATAATAACAATAATAATAATAATAATAATAATAATAATAATAATAATAATACTTCTTATAATATAAATAATATTAATATCACTAACAATATCAAAAATAATAAAAATAATAAGACTGTCGATTGCTAACTTTAAAAACCTGTGAACCCCAAACCGGATACACGTCTTAAAAATAATCATAATAATAATGATAATAATATATATATATATATATGTGTGTGTGTGTGTGTGTATATATATATGTATATATATGCATATATGTGTATATATATATATGTATATATATGCATATATATATATATACATACACACCTCAATACTATATATATATATATATATATATATATATATATGTACACTATATATATATACACACGCACACACACTATATATATATATATATATATATATATATATATATATATATATATATATATATATATATATATATAAGCTAACGTATGATGGGGGAAAGTTGTATATTCCAATTTTGTCCGATGGTATCCCAATCACATACACATACACACACGCACAAACGCACACAAAAACCGACATATATATGTGTGTGTGTGCGTGTGTAATAGAAAAATCACAGATTCAATAATTGAATGGGTTATTATCTTTCTAAATATTTCAGTGACCTAATATTTTCAAGACGCTCCTCGCCAAAATATGGAAAGCTCAGTATTTAAAAATAGTGCTATGTGTAAAATGTAAAGATGTAAGTTAACTTTTGAAGAAAAAAATATCCATAAAGATAGATTCAATTTAATCATGTTTTGCTTGAATCATTTAATCATGTATTGCTTGCAACAAGGAATATATGGAAAATAATTTTATTTATTTTCATTAATAATGGCTTATATCATCAGAAGGCACTTACAAAATAATCTGCTTTTAAACACATATATTAAAAAAAAAATGTATTTAAACATCTTAAAAAGGCATCGATAAAGAATACGATACAATCGAAGCAATCCAAAGTTGCAAGATAAAGAAAGACCGAAACCCTCAAGTATGTCACAATGGGGATTATTGTGGCGGATGTTATGAAGATTTAATTTCATCAGAAAACATTATTATTCTATGTATGCCCTGTACAAATGTAACAGAATGTGTGTTTTTAAAATAATTAAAAGGGTTGTTTGTTCTGGAAGAACACGCAATATTTTACCTGTTTACGATAGCACACTAAATTCGAGATACGGATGTTATAATCTAATATTACATTAATTTTGTCTTCTAAGCATTGTAGTTCACATTCAACTATAGGGAAATATCTGTTGAAAGTATGCAGCTATTGTAATATTTTACCTAGAATTAAATTCTAAATCAAAATCCAAATAATATGCTAC
>NC_136485.1:112030079-112325079 GCF_053919585.1 Euprymna scolopes
ATAAAAAATACTAATAAATAAAAATAAAAACAATGATAATATTAATAATAAATTATTAATAATAAATAATTATAAGTAATAATAACTATAATAATGGATAAACTATATTACTAACACTAACGATAATAGTAGTAAAATAGTAATAATAATAATGATAATAATAATTATCATAATAACAATAATAATAAAAATGTTATTCTTAAATGATAAAAGAAATAACTGAAATGAAAATAATGAAGATAACGATGATGATGATGATGATGAAAACAGCAATGATTATTACACTCCTTATATTCTGTAACATACGATATTATATTCTGATTACTTATCACTTTATTAATGTACGTTTTGGTACACACCTCCACCTTTCTTATTATTACCTTTTATTTGTTTATGTACTTTATCTTTTTGCTATTTAAATTTATAACCGCAAGCATATGACCTCTTCCTAGATTTACTACCACCGGATATAATTTTAACTCTATATTGTTTGTAATCATTGAAAATTTTCCTGTACTCTTGTTAAGTTTTCATTTTTATGTTTACTTGCATCTTTATTATATTTTATTCTTGGCTCACAAAAAGCTTCCACACAGGTCATCAAATATTTCTCCTTGAAAAGGCGTGTGGTGTTCCCTTGAAGCTGAGTGACAACAAGTCTTCTCAGATTTCCAGTACTCTTCACCTGTTTCGATAACAGTTGCATATAAATTTGCATTATAGCAACAGTTTCTTACCATTGATTTCTCGTTGGCAGCGGCTGTTAGTCTTCACTTGTAATTTGAGTGATAATACGCCTTGTGAAGATCCCGGTACTCTTCGCACTTATCCGGCGGAGTTCTGGTCAGTTCCTCGGTATTTCCTTCATCCTTGACTCTACTTGGTTATTTGGTCTCACTTTTTTTTGGGGGGGGGAGGGTAGCGACGTTGTAATAGGAATATTGGTGAGTGAGAGAACTCGTAGATAGTTCACTCCGGTGGACTTGGTTCGATATATCGCTTCATGCTTTGCTTTTGCAGCAGTTTGTAGGTCGACGCTTGTTCCTCCTGTGTGTTAGGTTCCACATTCAAGGGTTTTTCTTAATATGTCAGTTGTTTTCATTTTTTATTTCGTTGTACTTTTCCAGTCATTCATTTGAATCCAATTTGTCCTATTCGATTTTTCAAAGTTTTTCCGGGATTGTTTCTAGTGTCTTTACTATTATACGTATTGTTTTCATTTTCTTCATCTTTCATATCACTTTCAGCTCTCTGGCTAGCTCGGTGTATTTGCTCTGTTTCTCCTTTTTTTATATTCACCCTGTGATCAGCTGGAATAGTAAAGTCAACGATTTGACGGGACTTTTCTTTCGTTTAAATTATTACGATATCTGGTCGTTTTGCGTGGGTGTGTTTATCAGTTTGTATGTCCATACCCCATACGATTTTGTGATTCTCATTTATAAGTACTGTTGCCAGCTGTTCGTACAATTTGCGTGTGCGTTTTAGATGTAGTTATTTGCTTAATTCCCCGTGTACTGCTCTTTCCACTTGGTCTTTTCTGTTCTTGTATACCTTTTTGACCAGTTTGCTGCATTCACTTTATTTTATGGTTTATCGTCTCGTCTTTTTTGTCTACAAAGTCTGCATTTGCTATTTTCTTGTGTTTTGTCGATATTTGCTTTGATGTAGTTTGATCCTATTGAGTTGCTTTGTGCTGCAGTTATTAGGAATTAAGTTGCTCAGGTTATGAGTCGTTCTTCTCATGCATGTTCAAGCGTTTTCGTGATTTCCATATTTTGTTTTTCTTATGAACTTTTCGTCTAGTTGATCCTCCTCCCACTTTTCTTTTCTTGTCTTATCCTTTGTGTTTCTGTTTTATTGATTTTTTTTAGAGTCTCTTGTTTCTTTGACTATTCTGTCAGTGTTTTGCATTATGTGTTTTTCTAGTTCTTTGTTAGTATTATTCACACAGTCTTCTATACAAACAAATCCCCTCTCGCCGTCTTTCCTTTTTCCATAGAGTCAGTCAACATCGTCCTTCTTTTGTACTGCGTAGTGCGTATTCACGAGTTTCCTGGTTTTCTGATCGATCTCTCTCAGTACTTTAGTCCGTCCTATGAACGTTTGAAAGTGCATTTTTGTGATATTGGCCATGTATTTATGCATGTTTTTTAGATGTTTACTATATAAGTTTGTTTCTAGAAGTTTTCCTGTTTTCTGTGATATTTATTGCCCAGATTTCACTTTCATTGCTGTTGCTTTCATGGTGTCTGCTGCTAGTACTGGTAGGCATTTGCAGGCATCTTGTTCCCATAGTGCCCTCACCTCTCTTTTGTTGGGTAGTTCCATACCTTCTGTCGTCTCTAGTTTTACCTTTCTTATAACTAGTAGTGCGCAGTTTTCCATACCAAATTCCATTTAAATATCCTCGCTGAAAATTCTTGTATTTTTTAATAGCTCTAGATCATTTTCAGTCTTTGCGAAAAGTTTCAAGTCGTCGATGTCCATCAGGTTGTTCATTATTTTATCCGTGTAGAGAACTTGTATCCGGCTTGGCATCTTTCTGGTATATTGCCCTGACTATGATGAACAGTAATGTTGGTAGTGAATTTATTTGGAAGATGTTTCTTTGTACGCTTGTCCATAAGCTGTCAAATCCAATATCCATTTTCTCATTGCATTTTACACCACATTGATGAACCATACATCTTAAAGCATAATATAATCCATGATTTACGGACCCTGTCATACGTCTTTTTCTAGTCGAGTCATACAATGGTTAAATTCTTTCTTCTTCGTTTTACCTTCTTCATGACCTTTAGGTCTCTATGTAGCAGATCATGTGTTCTTTTTCCTTTCTGGCATCCTTTCTGTTCTTCGGGGTAAGTTCCTGATTATTCAGTGAGTTGTCGATTTGTTATCTTAGTTTTGTTGTCAGTATTTCCCACATCGCGGGTACGCACACGATAGGCCTATAGTTGATGGGGGTGGTTCTTTTCTCTGTGTCCTTCTGTGTAAACGTAGTTCTGCCTTTACTGCTGGTACGTTTGTTTCCTGTGTACATCGTTTCATGTCTTTCTTTAAGAGTGTTACATTTTTTGAAAAAGTATGCATGCCATTTTTCCTATGGTTTTATTTATGTTTTCATTGCGGATTTCATTCACTGTTCCGTCTTCGATTTGTTTTAGCTATTTTTTCATGTCTTTCAGACATTCGGCATTTCTGTTGTAATCCAGACGTTCTTCCCATATCTTACTCCCGTGGAGTTTTGTTTCTGTTGTGTATGGCCGTTCTGCTTTTATTCTCTCTTCGTTCACATTTCAGTATAATAGTTTTTCTTTTTGTTTTTTTGTTTTTTTCAAATGCTTACATTCTTGACATGTGTATTTATGTCGTCTCAGTCTCGCTTCTTTTGAAGATATTTATTGTTTCAGTTGTTCAAGTTTCTTGTTTAGCCTCTTTCCGTATGTCACATTTTCAATTTTCCATCTTATCCATCTCGCTCTATTCATGTTCATCATATAGGCGTCTTTTTATGTTTGTTGATTTGGGTTTCTAGCCTTATTTCCATCCGGGGGATTTCTGTGCATTTTTCCCCGACTGTTTTTCTGATTTGAACTTCATACTTACAATTTTGTCATCTGCGTATATTCAAATCTGTGTTTGTATCTGGAGTGATGTGTGGAAAAAGCTTATTAAACTACTCTGTTTCCGTTTTTACTTTCATCTGCTTATACTTTCTTAATGGTGGAAGCTTTGTTTTTTTCCTCGTTCATGGGCTGTATTAGTTTTGTTTCATCCGCCGTTAGCTCTGTTTCTTTATTCTCGATTTCCACTTTCCTAGGGTCCAGTCTTCACAGGTCCTCTGCATGTAATGTTTCTACTTGTGGGGCCTCCACTTATAGGAGTTCGACACGTGTGGCTCCAGTGGAGGCTGCTTCATTCTCAGTTTCTCATTTATCTTTCATTGTAATTCTGTTAGTCTGCCTCTCAAAACTGGAACTTTCTTGAGTATGAGTCTTGACTGTATCCACAATGCTCTCTTCTGTCGTTTAGTAGTCACTTGACAAGTCACATAGATCTTTCATTCATTTCTGATAAGTACCATATCTATATTTGCGAGGGTTACTATAATAGCAGCCCATTACGAGTCTGTTCTCTGTTGTTGTCCATTTCTTCATGCGGGGTTTTCTTTTATAATGGTGATCTTGGCTGTGCTGTGTTTGATCCGTTTCATGTTTCTCTCTAAAATTAGAGGTATTACCAACCGGTCCAGCGTCCGTGTTATTTGCATTTCTAAAATTAGAAAGTGGGCCAACATTCGCAGGATCACGCTAGGGTGCCCCATGCTAACTACCGAAGGAACACCTGCCGATCGTGAGACCCAGATCTTTCTTCTGTGTCCCACGGGTTGGCATATTTGTATTCGACCTTTCTCATGTTATAGTGGTTGTGGCATCACCAGGCCCAGAATTAGTTTAGCTGTTGTTCTGACGCTAGGACTGTGTATACTTCTCATATGTAACTGTATATATATATATATGTATATATATATATATATATATATATATATATATATATATATATATGTGTGTGTGTGTGTGTGTGTGTGTGAGTAAAGCGTTTACAAAGTAAGAATGTAACATGGGTAGGGGTTATAAGCGGGGGGGAAGGAAAAGTAAGGGCAAGTAAATAAAAAATATGTTTATTATCTTCAAATACCTCACTTGTTCCACCCCGCTTATAACCCCTACCTTTGTTAAATTCTAAATTTGTAAACGAAATAAGAAAATGTTTTTGTTTGAAATATCAGTTCTCGACGATAATTCTTGGCCTGAAGACGTAATTCCCCAACGCGGGTGATTACAGAAACATATATGCACAGATGTAGCCATCAATAATATTTGTATAAATAAATTTCATATGTATATATATATATATATATATATATATATATATATATATATATATATATATATATATATATATATATATATATATAGTAGCCAAACTGATTATTGAAATGCGCATATCTCTGATTCTAGGGGACGAAGATACATGAATATTCTCAGGATTTTAGAAGATTAATATTTACTAGCAGGACCCGTGGAAACCCACGGTAGTTAAGCTCTTTTAAAACACATCAGTAAGAAATTCCTTATAAAAATTAACGTATGGAAGCAAGTAGAACAAACATAGAACTTTAGTTTAAACTTTTATTGAAGGTCAATGCGATCGTAACTGATGCTGTTGATATTGTCAGGAAGTGCTGGTGATGATTGAGGCGGTGACAGAGACATCGATCAGCCGTTTGGAGTGAGAATAGTGGTTAGTCAGCAGGTTCTTGGGAGTCAGATTGTGAATTTTAAAAAACTGTGTGACATTGCTGACATCGATTTTCTGCAATTTCTGATGACCCCAATTATTTAATATTTCACGACATTTTGGATTACATGTGTAAGTAATGAATAGGTCACAGAAAACTGCCATTGCATCTTGATAAAGCTGTTTTATATTTCTAGGACTTCCTGTAAATGTAGATGGTAGAATAACTGGTACACCAGAATAACCATCTTCATTCCTTGCTAAATGATCCATTAAGCCAGAATATTGAGCAGCTCTTGGTTGACTTTGATGGCTTTTAATGAAGTTAAATAAGCAACCGCCAACTTTTACATATGCGATAGACTTTTCTATTTATTTTGAATTTTATTCAATGAAGATTTGGAAATCCACAAATATTTTTTAAGTCGAATTATTGATATAGATTTCAATTAATGCATCACAACTTCCTGATAATATAAATAGAACACATTGAATTTTCTGTACAAAAGTTTTTTTCCATAAAAACATTGTAATCTGTTATAATATTCAGATTCTTGTGTATTACATGCAAATAAAATGAAGTGTTTCTGTAAATCTTACGAAGTGCAGTTAAACTTTGATTTTTCGATAATCAAAATGATGTCAGGTAGGTTATACTTATCGAATTTATGTCAGTGTTATATAGTTAAGTAAGCTGGCTAATTGGGCTATAAAGTAAGTTATTCCGAACTTTGATCTAACATTTTAATTAAAAAAAAAGCTTAACATTTTCTTGTATCTTTTTTTTATATTAAGAAAAATGTAAGCATCATGCTGAAATCATAAAATGTCATTCTTAATAAGGGGAGAGGGGTTGACTATTCTAAACCTTCACCTAAATAACGATTTAACGAAAAAAATGTTTAAAATGTTCTTGTATCTTTTTTATAATTGTTGTTAAATAAGAAAAAGCAATAAACTTTGATAGCACTATTGTAAGAATCATGCTGAAAGCCATTCTTAATATGGGGAGGGGGTTAACTATTCTGAAACTTCACCTAACAATGCAAAAAAAAATAAGGGAAAAATATATGTATGAACAGTTAAATAAAATATACTGTATATCTTTAAATAAGGAATACATATTTATTTAAACCATAATTATTGAAACAAACTATTTTACTGCATAAAAACGGTTATGGGGAGAAGGGTTAACTATTTTGAACCTTCACCTGCATAGCGATTTAATGAAAAAAAAAGTAATGGTCTTGTATCTTTTTTCTATAATTTGTTTTAAAATAAGAAAAGAAACTTTGATACCGCTATTGTAAGAATCATGCTGAAAACCATTCTTAATATGGGGAGGGGGTTAACTATTCTTCACCTAACAATGTAATAAAAATAATTGAAAAATTCTTCAGTTAAATAAAATATACTGAAAATCTTTAAATAGGAAATAAATATTTCTTTAAATATATTAAATCGTAAGTAATGAAACACCGTTTTATTTCATATCAAAAAAAATTGTTGTGTCAATTTTTTATAGTATTTAAATATGTATGCCCCGTCGGTGGGCATTAGAAGATTATGAATGCCTGTAAAAGAAGCAAAATAAAACGAACAAAACATAAGTAAATAACTATGTAAACAACGTGAAGCCGTATAAATGTTACAAAATTACTCGATTCGGCATTAAATAACACGAAAAAGGATTGATATGCCGTAAAACAAAAACAAAACAGAACAAGACGTAAAATATGTTTTGACTGTGTTACTCAGTGTATTTGCGGATGATGACTTTGGTGATTTATTTAATAAAGTCATTCTTGACTTTTGTAACATGTATTTTTAAACATTTTTTGTTATGTAAGGCTCACTCAAAAGTAAATAAAAAAAAGATAAAATGGCACAGTAAAAAAAACGAACTCGTAACGTTTAATGTAAAAAATATATTTATTACTGAATAAAATAAAATAAGCGTTCCGTATTACACTACAATAATAAACAGCAGACATCGTTAAAAATGTAAGTAAAATACGATACTATTTAAACTGGGGAACGATACCTTCTATGTATAATTGTCTTTAAAATAATCCGAAACCATAAATAAACAGTCATTTTTTTTTTGTTCGGGAACTTTCGGGAAATAAAAGGGTTTAATGATTTTTAACTGATAAAGATTGAACAATAAAGGGATATAATTCACATTAATTAATGTTTGCGATGATGATGACGACGCGTTTCATTAATTAATGTTTGCGATGATGATGACGTGACACCGTACGGACAAGCATATTAATATATAGATTATTATACAAACATGAGAAAATACGCTCCTAATGAAGCATATAGTACTTGAAAAAACTTGTCATGGTAAAAGTTCTTTGTCAAATAGTTGTGCATGCTTTACTTTAATCGTATAACTAGAAAAATACTTTTACCTAATTCTATGAATTTCTAGCTATTCCTTTTAGTATTGTTGATTGTGTACTCAATAAAGTTTATCAATAAATCATTATATATTGATTTACTCTTGCGACCTAAATCACTATGTTTTCATGAGATTAATATATCCTTGACAAATATTTTCTATTGGAAGCTAGTTGATTTATTAGTCAAATCATTGATTGGTTTATATATTTTCACGTGTTTAAATTGCATCGCAAGACATTTCATGTGCAACGGCCTAATATTCGGTTGACTAGCTGTAAATTATTAGTAAACATATCTTCGTCAGCTGGTGTTGCATTAATAATAAGAGGGCAATACTTTGCCATGCTTACATATGTTGCAATTTATATTGGACGAAACAAACTTTTACAATACAAACATATAATACACAAATATGAGATACCGCTAAAACTATTACTGATAATAATAATAATAATAATAATAATAAGAAGAAGAAGAAGAAGAAGAAGAAGAAGAAGAAGAAGAAGAAGAAGGAGAAGAAGATGAAAAAGACGAACTAGGAACAATTCCGAAAACCTTTGAAAAACGAACTGGATAAATTGGAATCAAAGGAATGACTGAAAAGATACCACGAATAACAGAAATAAAAGCAGCTGAAATATTAAGGACACCTCTTGAATGCGGAGACTAATACACATGAGCCACACGCGAGCTGCTGCAGAGAGAAACCATGACGAAGCGTTAAATGAAACCAAGAACATAGAAGATACTTATCAATAATTTCTCTATCACTTCTCCTATCCTCCCCCCACACCCATCCCATCAGTGCCCAATCACCGCCCTATACAAAAGAATGATGCCGAATAGACGAGAAGATCAAGGATGATTGGAAGTCCGAAGGGAGAGCACTGACCAGACTTCAGCAGCGAGAGCTTGGTCATTAGGGAAGCTTATTGCTACTCAAATTCTAGTGGAGATCAATGACGGCTGCTAGCAAGAGATTGAGAATAGGTTTTGTTGCGAAAATTCGAATTCATTTGGAAATGTGTTATCAGAAGAGATGGAGAGCAATGAAAAACTGGCGAGACTTGTTGTCACTCAGCTACTAGAGAACACTGCAGGTTTTTTCTCAAGGAGAGACCGTTAATAACCTGTGCGAAAGCTCGTTGTGAGCTAATAATAATAATAATAATAATAATAATAATGATAATAATAACAACATCTGATGATATGAGTGATATCTCCTAGTAAGTCAATATATTAAATATAACATTTTCAAAACACAACTCCGTACATATGTTTCCGGACCAGACGGTAAGGAGAAATCAACTCATGAAAACGGACGGCGTTAATTAAACTGAAAGATAGAACAAAACTATTTAGCGATGACATGTGAACGAAAAGCGGTACATACGTGGTAGCATAGAAGAACAACTTTGACGAACAAAATACCTACATTTCTAGAATAAGACCCTTACATATGAAAATGAAAATAAAGATACAGTTAAAACTACTTAGAAAAAGCTCTCAGTAACCGTATTAACTAATAGAAACTTTAAAAAATATTTTATACCATGTGCATCGTAATAAAATCTAGAGATTCATATGTTAGACAAAGCAAAAATTCAGACAATAAAACAAGGAAGACAATGACAGCTCACAATACCCGAGAAATAATGTCAACAAAGTCTACTATATACTAGACAAGTGTAAAAAACATGTACGTGAAACAAAACAAAAATTGTGAAATAATAATGTAAAGCTGCAACCCCCCCAGAAAAACACGCATTACAAAGAACAAATATTCTTTTAAATAGACAGTAAAAGACAAAGGGTAGTCGAGCGGCTTCAGTGGTTTTTCACATTGCAAGAATTCTCCGCATAGCTTAGAACAAAAAAAAAGCGTTTAAAATTTAAACGAAATCGTTAGCAGCAACCTAGCATTGAAAAAAAACAACAGATCAGACGAACTATGATATAGCCAAAAGGGGCAAAACCCACTGAAATAATAACTACAGAAAATGTAGTGAAATATATGAAATGGTAGCTAATATAACAAGTGAACACAGTGAACATATGCACCATCAGGAAAAAAAGCAGATGTAACCGCATGAGAGAATCAGTCCATTCTGGATTACGCAACCACATGGTAGTTGATTTTGCAAACAAATGTTACAAACAAAACCTGATAACGTATGTTGTTCAGAGACGCTTGGCTGAAGACATTGTTTGGATATTGTTTTTTGACAATATATTCGACAAAAGCTTGGACATGTATGTGATTTTCTTCTGTGGGGCTGAGCTAATAGTCCAGATTATACTATAGCTCTACTGAATCATTAAAAAGACCGAAGACGGAGAACACGACTTACACCCATCCTGAATGATTGCGAACTACACGCGAATCTAAAGGCGACATGTCACCATTTATTTTCCATACAACAACAATGCGAAAAGAAGCATACACTGTAAAAATCTTAAATTACTGTATTTATTTCGGACAATTATTCTCATTTTTATTAGTTGTTGTTTCACGATGTTTAGGCACACAATTTCTCTGGCCTTCGTCAGGTGGTAACCGCGACGGATATGAAATTCGAATCTCCTAACTGTATTCTGAACATTCACTGCCATCGGTAGTTGTTGTCGCATCACCACGTTTTCGGCCAAGTAAGCCTGTAGCTGGCTTTAGGTAAGATTGAAACCGCTATCTTCAGCCAATTATCGTCTGGAACCGTAGAAATTCAACGTCTCTATAAACTGTCCATTAAATCCTTATTAAATTCATCAACTAATTGTAAGTTCTTAGACACATCATGTTTAAGAAAACAAAGATTTGGTGGTTCTTATATGATTAATTGCGTGTAATCGATTTGTATTGTGCATCAATTATTCTTCTCACACACGTGTATTTACACGTTTTCTATTAGTTGCCTCCTGTTCTCCCATTCCCGCTACTCAGTTTCAGCATCACATATCCATTTGCATAGGCACACTGACACATCATGTGTCATCATCAGCCTTGCACATTCGCCATGACATGGTTTTATTTGGCTTCGATTGGCGTCTTTTTTTTTTCTTTTTCTGTTAATATCGTTTCGTTTCTTCTTTTTATGGTTATAACCATTATTTTTATTGTGATGGCACGATTTCTTTCCATTAATTTCAATCTGCGGCAATCGCAGAATTTATTTATGATTCTTTCCGATCGAAATTGGATCTTCATCTTTTAATTCGGCCTTAAATCCAATGACGCATGCTTTAGAAACACGTGATATGGCTCATGCATCCTGGGTTAGTCAGCTAAAAACAAATAGGTTATTGTTGTTAGATCTGGAGAGAAACTGGTTACAGCCTACTATCCTTACTTAACAAAATTCAGAAATCCTTTTTTTCTCACTGAAATCTATTCGCTACAGCACAAATGTTTCGTGCCTATTTCTGCTCTATTAAATTCTTATGCCATGCGCTCATCTGAGATTCACTCTATAGACCGTTTTGACAAGCGTTCACAAAATCGTCCTCTAACTACAACAACTATCGAACATTGCTCCCAATCTCCATATGGGTTTAAATGTAAATGCAATTTCTATGAACAGCGATTTTTCATTGTACTGATCGCCTGTAAAACAGTTTCCCCAGCTTGTTTCTAAGCTGACTACACAATGGTCGTATTAAATTTTAGATAAACCAGTTCTTGTTGAGCTTTCTCTTGAAATACTCATATTCTTCACAATTGCTATAATTAGCTTAGGCTTATAATCGCTTATCCTTGGATGGTCTTGAAAAGTCGTGGCTCCTTTGAAAAAATTGTGTTAATCCAGATGGAATTAGGTTAAACCAGACGCACATAATAAAGCGATAATTGTTTAGTAATAAAAAAAAAAAATTATGTGAATTAGATGCGATTTATTACATGCACAGACATGCTTAATTTGACAGCTTGATGCTGACATTTGGTCTGCTTTACAAAGATGAACTTTTACATTCAGTGTTAAAACGGGAAGTAAATTAATTGTTACACATTTTTATGCTTAGTGATGACAAAACGTACAATTATAGTCAGAACAAACCTAGTCCTCGCGTGTACGTACGTGAATAGAACCACAGTAAAATCATACTAGATACAACAACTGCCAACAATTCTCCTTACTTGTTCTAAATACTAACACTTAAACAAACATTCAAAGAGCAAAGCTTCTTCCCAGAGCTACCTGCCCACTGACTACAATGCCGCGAGGATGATTTTCAGTTAACTATGACATAGTTGTTTTCAAGTCTCATGTAACAAAGTTCTTGTTGAGGCGCCCGAGTTATTTCTATGCAATTTCAAACGTTCCGGTTTCTCACGGTGTTCACTCATTAATGTCTATTATTAATGGCCTTTATGGATTGATTAGCAGTGACTCTCTATAAAACTGTAACGCACAGGGGAAAAATGTACCAATGAATTTCCCATCATTGGCAAACGTCCATTTTTAGGTCGACTTAAAACTTCATTTTCTACGTAAATCAGAAAATTAATTATATTTCACAGCGCTCATTCGCATAATATTAGCCAATAAAATTCTCCTTCTCACAAAAGTATCTTGGTTGTTAATGAAATCTATTCGTCTTGATATTTCTCTTTTCTTATGTTACTGTCTGGTATATTTTCTGAGTCATTTTGTTAAAGTAAAATGTGGGTGTTGTAATATCTAGAACAATTGTCAATTTTATTTCTCTGTTTTCTCCGTTTTTAATTATGAAACCTCTCTCTGAGAGAAAAGAGGCAGCTGTCGATATATCTTATTAGAGTACGGTTCGAATTATGTGGGAAAATATGGCCCAACTAAATTACATTTGCACACTGTTAAAAACTTCAGATATAGAGTGATATCGCATAAATTCTCCACAGACAAACCAGGATGGTAAATCAAACTATGTTAAAACATTGAACAATACATTTGTCTGGAATGAACATATCAGCAATTTATTACGTTCCTTGAAAGTGTCATTTTACGCCGTTGCATTTCAGTGACAGAATTCACTGCATAATAAATAAAGATACTTATTTCTGTGCTACATGAAACTATATATGCGTGATGCGAAATATTTTAGTTACTAATTTTTTACATATTCAGAAAATACTGATTTTCGTATAGGTTTATTATTATATCTCAGGGAAATAAGATGTATATATCTCCAATATATGAGAAATCCTAATATTTGGAATATAATTTATATCAGATGACGTAACCTCAAAATACCAGATAGCATGTACCCATTAGTAAATGGTTTTTCAACCAAAAAGATGTATGATCGGAAAATAATTAATTACGACAATAACAGCGATGAGTTTTCCGCTGATTAAGGTTACAAACGCACTATCAGATAACTCTGCGTCATAATATACTGCACCATCGTTTTTTAATGAAACATATATAATGAAATGTCTTTTTTTACATGGAAACATTTCTGTCAAAGGAAAGAGAAAACTGTAAACAATGTATATCAAATATTACAAACATTTTATTGATATAGCAAGAACCCGAGGAGTCAATTTATTATGCCACTTAGATATTAGTAATTAAATAAAAATACTTACGATCGTATCAACAAATTCGTATGCAACAAAATACGGTAGCCAATGTTTACTGGCGAGAAATGAAACTATGAAAAATTACATGAACTCAATCATATCAAATGAAGAAAATTGTTTACGGCTTTAGAAGGGATATTTCCTATCAATACAACATGATGATTTGAGTAAATTTGACAGTTACAAAAATACATGAATAAGGCAAATGCGAAAATAAATTTTGCCATCAGTTCCGTCCACTTAAAAGCACCCATGTTAAACAAAAACAACTATTCTGTGGTCACTGTAATAATATTATTAATAATAATAATAATAATAATAATAATAATAATAATAATAATATATATATCAGTTATTATTTTAGTGACTATTCTACAATCACTAAAATATAACGATATATGTATATATATATATATGTATATATATTTATATATATATATATATATATATATATATCGTTATATTTTAGCGATTGTAGAATAGTCACTAAAATAATAACCGATTATATATACATACATATATACATATATATATATATATATATATATATATATATATATATATATATATATATATGCAGGCATTGCTTTTAGGAGGATTTTCCTGGACATTCTTTATGGACATACTTCATTTTTATTGATATAATATATTTTGATACTATACAAGATTTGATTTGCCTAGTACATTCGAGAAAATTTTGTCAGACGTTTAACAGTTTTATATAAATCGTTGTATAATTAAGGCGAACCCCGAAAAACTATTTTATAAAATGAACTTTTATGAATTAAACATGACGTATAAGTTGTTTGAAAAATAGATAAAGATGAATAAATATCAATGTTGAATTGATGTTTGTTTTCTAAAATTCAGTTCGATGCAAATTATACTTCACGTCTCAACGATTTCTTTGAGTGGTAAATCATTGTTTATTTTAACGGGTAATTTATTTTTAAATTTTCGAATCTGAGATTTGTTTTCTTATATCCGGCCGTTTACGCTCTGGGAAACAAATTAAAGATGTCTGCGCTATTCATTTAACTATAAATGTTGCCTTGCAAACTTGTTTTGTTTTTCAATACAACCACGATGACAAATAGGAAAAGATTACAAGAAAAACACACAAAAAACATATTGCCCCTTATATTTTCCCTATTGCAGATTGAAATATACATTAGATGCAATAAATATGATAGCGTCTCATATATATTATTGATTAAACCTACCACAACGCACAGTAAGACTGGCACACATGACATCATTATATCATAATCTATAGGTATTAATGTTCACATGTTTCACCGTTTGTACAATCATCAGCTCAGCAGATGTACCCAGACTCAATTCCACAAACACGGAGTGTGTGATCCCGTGCGTTACAATTATGCTATGATGCTAAGGATATTAAATGCGATTCAATCGACTTAAAGACACACTGATTTTGTAGTTACTTTCTCTAGAGAAATTGTATATAGTACCATTTACTTCAGCAGAGAGCGAGTATATATATATATATATATATATACATATATATATATATATATATATATATATATATATATATATATATTGTAATGTGTTAGCAGTAATCTAAAGTGTGGATAGCTGGAGTAAAACTTCAAATTATGTTCTGTTTCACGATAAATACTACGAGGATAAAATTGAAGACAATGATATGGATCACCAGCAACTTATGTAAGAAAGTCGACTCAGTAGATAAGAGCACAATAGGTATTTTTATATTTGACTCGCAGCAACAGTGGTGTCCTCAATTGAAAATAAGCACTTAGCACTCATATATGGGAAATTAAATATTAGATAGAAGTCATATATGCAGGAACACTATCTTTCTAAATAAAACAGTAGACGTATTTGTGTGTAAAAATCTAACAGGTATCCTCTTAATCTTCTGATCACCTATCACTGATATTGACTTTTAAACTACTGGTCAAATAAAACCGAAATTGAAATTTGACTAACCTATCTCCTCCATTTCCTGTAACTACTTTAATATACCTGGATATCTCTCACTTTGCCGTAAGGACTCGGACAGTCATATGCATGGACTTGGAGTCTATATTCGAACCACTATCCCCTTGACTAGAGAAACAAAGCTAGAATCAGACGATCGGGCTTTTATATGCATCACTTTCCTTCGATACTAGCGCACGAGTGCATGTGTTTGGTGACTTCAATTTCCACCACATCAATTTGCTTTGATTCTTTACTTACAGAGACGAAGCTGGTAGCAGAACACATATATTCTCTTTCGCTATCACAGATGGTTAAACGTTTCCCAGATCAGCAAGTCCAACATCCTTCACTTCTAAATCGGTTTCTGACTACAGTTCTCGACAATTTACAACGAATCCTGATCATGCTGTGATCATGATTGAAATCGCCCTGAACTCTAAATTCACAACTGAAAAACCATTGCTCAAAACAACGAGATATTATAAAACGGCTGACGGGGAAGCAATCAGAGATCTTTAATCAGATTAGCTTCATGGGGAAATATATATTCTGTCCCCGCTGAACAGTGTGCAAATGAGAAAACTGAATGGTTCAAACGGCAATTGAATCACATGATTTCATGAGGAAATTCTATAGCAAACCTCACTCTCCCCAATAGTTTACTTCTAATTGTGCAGCTGGCATTGCTCAAAGGCAGTATGCGTACCGCAGATTTAACCGACAAAACTCCAGTTCAAGTATACGGAAGTATATAGAAGCTAAAAATAATTGTAAGAAAGAAATAGCGATAACTAAGATATAATTTACTGAAACCACTACAAAACGCATCGAAGAACAACAATTTGGAATCCGCGTTTTTTGGAAAATATACAACTGCGAAATAAATAATGAACATAATAGATGCACCTCTAGGAAAGCAATCCACACAACCTTTATGGATATATATATATATATATATATATATATATATATATATATATATATATAACTCTTGCTGACCTTTTTTCAATTGACCTATATTATTTTGCCCTATATATTTTTTCGCACCTTTAACATTTCCTGTCTGTCATTTTGACATTTGTTTCTCTATTTATATTTAACTCCATCACCATTTTTCTCCTCTTTCTCTTCCTTGATCTTTCCTATTTATATTTATATGTCGGCAGTAGACTGAAAAAGTATATCTTATTTTTCTTTTATTAATATTATTGGATTTTTTTCCTTTTTTACGAATTTTTCCATGGATTTCTGGCTTTGGATTATTATGGACCATCTTCTTCCAATTACGGTATTTTTTGATTTTACTTGTGCAAATGGAAATTCAATTAACTTTCTTAAAGTTAATACTTGGATTTTACCGTCACTGGATTATATATCTTCCACCAGACTATATATTCATGTGTAATCACCTTTTTCTTAACCATATTCCATCTGCTTCACTTTTTTTGTTTTCAAGTAAGATCTCTGACTTACTCGTTGTTTCATCAAACACCTTCATCAAATCATCAAATACCTTTGCATGCAAAATCCGATCCCGCATTTTGCTAATTCCTACCCTCTGATGAGAAGGAAAGCTTTCTTCGAAACTCCGCGGATTAAGGACTAGCCACTTATCTAGTGTTTTCTTTTTCAGATTAAATATGTTTTAACTCATTTCAAAGAGTTTTTAACATGTTTTATTAACTGTTTGCTCATATATACATATATATATATATATATATATATATAATCTTTTCTATCGTCTAATTTAAACGTTTCCTCGGAGCCCCTTTGAAGTACACGCTAGATATTAATTATTACTATTGAGTATCTTTTAGATAATTGAATAACCACATCAAAAGATTCATGAGAGTGTGAAAGTCACCCGAGAATACTAACATGCTTGGAAGTCGGCTTGCTAAAAATGCACATCCCACCCGGAAAAGACACCAATTGGATGATCAGGAAATCACCTCTTCTCAGGTGCATCATATCACAAAAAATCTTGACACTTCAAAATCATGTGGACCTGATCTCATCCCGGCTGTGCTATCAAGAATATGCCCCGCCGAAGTAACTGCAATACTCATGAAACTATACAATAATGCCTAAACGAATATTCCTTTTCTGACTGCTGGAAAACTGCTTCTGTGTTATCAGTTTCTCAGAATTCTGGCGAAAAAACTGACCCAACAAATTGTCGCTCCATTACCCTTCCACCCATTTTTCGCCAAAAGTAACCAAGCTTTAGTCCATCACCTTATAGCTGCTAAACTTCTGACCGACCAACAATATGGATTAAGGCAAACCCGATCCACAGCAGATATGTAAACTGTATTCTCTGAACGTATATACCATTCACTGGACAAACCACTGAAGAGTATGGCGGTGGTTTTATATATCTAAAGCTTTTGACCGGATATGCCACGTCGGTCTTCTCAGAAAAAAATAATATCATACGGTATCATTGGCCGAATACCAAGCGTAATAAAATCATTCTGAAGTAAGAGAAAAATACAGGTTGTCCTTGACGATCGTATATCTAGACAATATGATATAAATGCGGGAGAATCTATAGGTTGTAAAATTGGACCTTTAATATTCCTAATATTCATAGATGATCTGCATGATAAAAATTACTCTGAGATCAATATATATGCTGATGACACCACGCTCAATAACAGCTACGACAGAAAACCAAATCAACACATATCTAAGGAAATTGCAGAAACACAAGAGGAAGACTTTCCTTGTGTTGTGGAATAGGGACATACATGAATGGTCAAATTCAATGCGGCCAGGACTAAGCTTGTTTCCTACAATAAATACAACACACCTTCTCTACCGGCATTAGCAATGCCCAAAGACACATTACCTGAAAGTGTTCCTTTTAAAATACTCGGTCTAACTTTCAAAGGGGACAGGAGTTGAAACGTTACATTGGGAGCATTGCCAGGGCCACTAGGAAGAAGATTGACTTTCTCTACCCTGCTAGAAAGCTGCTTACGCCTGAAAGTTGTTTGTACTTCTAGGAGGCTACTATTCGCCCATGTATGGGGTATTATTGGCATATTTGGGTTGGTGAATCTGCTACTAGTCTCTTCCCACTAGGCAGAGTCCAAAAGAGAGTCGCCAAACTGATAGGTCCTCAACTGTCATCTCAGCTTCAATCTCTGTCCCATCGACGAAATGTTGCATCCCTATGTCGGTTCTACAATTATTTTAATGGGGATGCTGTGACGAACTTCAAGCACTTGTACGTTCTCGACGTAAATACCCCCGACAAACTCGACTAGCAGCTAAATCCCACCACTACAGAGTAGAGATCCCTAAATGTAAGAGAGCTTTCTATTCCAGTAGTTCCTTCCCAAGAACTGCTAGATGTTGGAACTTCCTTCTACATTCCTGCTTTCCGACCTGTACTTACATGCAAAAGTTCAAGTGAAATGTGAACAAACATCTTGCTACCCAACTCCCTACATAGTGCCCTTGTAGCTTATCTTCCTGCTAATAGCTTGTTACATAAAGTCGCAATATGCCTTGTGTAAGGTGAAACTTTAATTTAAAAATTTCACGGAGAAAATTATTCATGCACCAAGAATGGTTTATAGCGAGTAAATATTTGTTTGCACGCATGGATAATGCGTACAGACATCAACAAATTTATATGCACATTTTTCATTCAAATTAGCCGCCATGTTTGTATTTAAGCGCATACAAAAATTTAATTCATTCAGAAATGTTGTTTACTGTTAAGCCCTTGTATGCATGTAATCACCCAGAAAAAACGAAGAGGAAAACAGGCGATATTATTTGTACATCATCATGTAAGTTTGGACGATGTCAGATTATCATCACATGGATTGCGCGCAGTTTTCATAAGACATCGTCTAGTTGTGTTTTATTCGAGTAGAGGCAGGTATAACAGGCAAGGTGGTAACTTCTAATGATGACATAATTTCTCTTTTAGTTATGGTGGTTATTAAGGATTGGCATCATAATTACATGGATTAGTGAGGGTTTAAGTGAGGCAATCCTCCCAGACACTATCTTTTCATTTTTATTCCAGTCAGGGGATTCGGAGACGGCACTCTAAATTGAATTATGGTGACAAGTGGGGTACGATTTGAGATTATTCTAACATGGATTAATGACTTTTTAAATGACACAATCCTCTCAGTCATTATCTCCTCCTGTTTATTCTAGTGTGTGGAAAATAGGCAAAAAGGTAACTTCTGGTGATTACATAATTCCTCTTAAAATGATGGTATTAAGGGAAGGACATATGTAGATTATAGATTACCTTGATTGGTGATTGTAAAATGAGGCACTCCTCCCAGATATTCTCTCCTGCTGTTTATTTTAGTAAGGCGGTTATGGATAATGGAAGTAACTTCAGGTGATGAAAGCCTCCCTTTTCAAATTATGGTATTAATTGGGGATAACTTGAAATTATAATCACATAGATTAGCGATTGTTTAAATGAGACAATCTTCCAAGACAGTATCTTTTCCTATTTATTGGAGTTGGTAAGTAGTGAGGGGAAGGGAACAAACACTTCCGGTGTGAACATACTTATAATCAAGCAATTATGCTTTAGATTATTGTAGTACCTATTGGACAACGTGATATTATATTAAGATGGATTGGCAACTGTTTAAATAAGACAATTCTCCCAGATAATATATTTTCGTTTTTATTCGATTAGAGGGTTACTTCTGCTGATGACGTTTTTTTCTCTTCAAATTATTATGTTAAGTGGCGGGCAACTTGAGATTATCAACACATGGATTGGAGAGTGGTTAGATGAGAAAATCCTCTTAGACATTACCTCCTTCTGTTTATTTTAGTAGGAAAGAGTGATTAGCAGGTAGGCAACTTCCGGTGATGACGTCAATTCTCTTTAAATTCTGGTGGTGTGTCGAATACAACTGGAGATTATCCTCACATTTATTGGTGAGGATTTAAATGAGACCATCCCATGTTTATTTCATTATGGGGTAAAAGGAAGGGTGGTAACTTCTGCTGATGACATAATTCCTCTTCAAATTTTGATGTTTTCTATGGACAACTTGAGTTTATCATCACATAGATTGGAGAGTGCTTCGTTGAGACAATAATCCCAGACATTACCTCCTCCTGTTTATTTGATTAGGAATAAGTGACAAACAGAAGGTGACGGCTGATGATGACATCAATTTCTTGTTATATTCTGGTGTTATTTCGGGAGCAACTTTAGTGAATTATCACATGGATTGGCGAGTTTTAAACTGGGATAATCCTTCCAAACACGATTTTCTCCTGTTTATTTTTATGGGTGAGGCACGATGGCAGGTGCGTAACTTTCGGTGAATACGTTATTCGTCTTAAAAAAATAGTGTTAAATACTTTAGATTATCATAACATAGACCGGCGATTATGTACATGGGACAATTTTCTTAGACATTATCACCTCATGTTTGATTGATTTATGTAGGACGTTGGTGGCAACGGTGATAACGTAACTCCTCTTCCAATGATGGTGTTTGGTTGGGTCAAATTGACATCATCTTAACATCGATAGGTGAGTGTTTCAATGAGGCCAATTTTCAACATATCTCCTTCTGTTTGTTCGAGAATGAGGACTGATAAGGGCTGGGTAACTTTCGGTTAAGACGTGATTCATCTTCAAATTATAGTGCTATGTGTGGGAAAAAATTCAGATTAACATCACATGCATTGGCGGCTGTTTTGATGCGACAATCCTTCCATACATTATGTCCTTGTTTATTCGAGTACGGCTGACACGTAAACGGGTAGCTTACGTTGTTGACGTCATTTCCCTTAAAGCAATGGTGGAGTCAACTTGAGATTATCATCATATTGAATGGCGAATGTTTAAGTAAGAAACTCCTTCCAGATATTGTGCCCCTCTGTTATTCAAGTATGCGGTGATAAATAATGGACACACTGCTGATGACGTTATATTATTTTAAATTCGAGTGTTAATTATTGGGCAATTTGAGTTTATCATCCCATGGATTGGCGACTGGTTAAATGCGACAATCCTCAATACTTTATCTCCTCCTGTTTATTCGCGTAGGTGATGAGTGATATTCAGAGGGCAGTAACATCGTTTACTGACGTCATTCCTCTTTAAAGTATAGTTGTAAATATGGGAACAACTTTAGATTATCATCACATTGATTGGCGACTGTTGAAATGAGACAATCCTACCGGACAATATCTCCTCCTGTTTATTCGAAAACGGGGTGATATTTTAAATAGTAATTCCGGTGATGACATCATTCCACTTCAAATCATGGCGGTAAATGATGGCAACTTGAGATTATCATTGTCTATTTATTGGCGACACTTGATAAGACAATCCTCCCAGATATTATCTCCTTTTCATTTCGAATAGTAAGGCGATCGGCTACGAAGCTTACTTCCGGTTATGACGTTATTTCTTTTTTAAATTATGGCGGTGAGTGCGGGGATAACTGGAGATTATTATTCCATTGGTGGGCGACTGTTTTTATTAGACACCCCCCAAGATATTATTTCCTCCTGTTATTCGAATACGAGGGGTAAAGAGCCGGTTGTATCTGGTTATGACGTCATATTTTGTTAAATTATTGTTGGAAGTGGGGTACGACTTAAGACTATCAAAGTGCTTAATAACGAGTACGTGCGTTTAAGAAATAATTACTTTTTTATTTTGTTATTGGGTTGTGGCATACATTACTTAATGAAAGATGCTCAAAACCCGGTCAACGCTGTGTAGTACTGCTAATACTAAAAAAACAACAACAATAATACAATGATTGAAGACAAGGTGATCAGTTTCAGGAGCATACATGTTAGTTCTGGAAAATGCTTTCACTATATCTCTTGAGATTTGTTCAATACTTGCAGGGTACCCAGCGTTGTTCGGGATTAAATAAACAATGAGAATAATGATGTTTATTTTAGATGATATCTATTATTTGTAGGAAAGATGATTTTTTGCTTTATCATTTGGATTCCCAAGCAAAAACTATTTAAACTACCTATGGCGAGTATTGCACAACACATATATGAAGTGATTGTACCTTCGTAGAACAGATATTTTACAGGACGTATATGAAATAATTTTACTTTCCTTGGATGGGTAATGTACAAAACATATTAAAAAATGTTGTACCTAATATCGCGCGGGTAATGCAAAAATATATAAATACATATAAATACATATATATTAGACAATTTAGCGAAATCTCGAAAGGTCACAGGCGGCAAAAAGAAAGTCCGCACTTTATTTTTTTTCAAAAACTGCAAATCTAATCTAAATTTAATGTAACTGTTAAAACAACCTATACCTCATTTGCTTGGCCTTTTATTTTCTCTCTAACTTTACCCCTTTGTATTTGACTTTAATCAGCATATTCTAGTGTTCACGCCAATTTAAAAAAAACCTAACTTAAAATTGAAGAGGCAGAAGGAAAGTTCACACAATGGAAAATTGTTATGTAAATGTAACTAAATTAATACAACACAAATACAACAGAAACACAATCAACTAGTAAATATTTAGTAGCATAGCGCTTCTGCAAATTGGCAGCCTGATATTTTTGGGGGAATTCCTTGAATTAGAATGCAGCAAGACTCCAGGGCCAGTGCATACCACTTTTCTTTAAATCTTGACCAAAGTTATTCCAAATGTGGAATTGTATCATTGCATAGCTGTTGCTTGATGTAATATCATACGTTTTCGATAGGATTGAGGTCTGAAGAATGTGCAGGCCAATCCAAACACGGAATATCATCCTCTTCCAGGAACCTCTTTACATTTCCAGCGGTGTGAATGGGAGCATTATCGTGCATTAAGATGGAATTATTATCCAAATTCCGGTCTAAGTAGACTAGAACATGCTCAGTCAACATATTAATGTACTTGATCATATTAATTCGACCTTGCAAGCGAACTATATACCCATGACCATTGGTACTAATAATGTCCCCCATCAAAACTGAACCTCCACCACCTTGGAGCGTTGAAAGTGGGCACCCAGAATTCAATTCTTCGTCTTTTCTCCGACGGACCTTCTGCCTGCCATGACTACCTAGCCTCTTGGACTAGCTTTCGTCGCTAAAAAGAACTTTTCACCAATCTGAAGAGTCATGAGCTTTATTGAATTTGACGCACTCAAAACGGCGCTTTCTGTTCTTTACAGAAACAATTCGCTTGCGTCTTGCAACATATCGTCGCAATTAAATTACTTTTAATGTGTTCTTGAAAGTAGAAAGAGAGCATTTTAAAACAAGATTACACTATAAGTTTCACATGACTTTCATTTTCCTTTGCCATTACCGACACAAATAGTGTGTTTTAGGGGTGTTCAGGATGCAATTGTTTGCATAATTGCAAATATAGTCTCTTTCCAATTGATCATATCAATTTTCATATGCTTTTTGTACGTATTTGCTGCATTTATTTATAATGTGGTTTATTTTTACGTATCTTTATCCATTGAACCTGCATTTGCTGTTTTTCGTTATTCGTCGAGCGTTGTTGATTCTAAACCCGTTATCTTGTGCAGCTGTTATTAGTGATTCAGTTTCCCTTTTTAGATTTTCTTTTTTTAGTCATTTCCATATGTTTTCGTTAGTCTCATCTTTTGTCCACCTCATAAATCGTCCGTGTACCTGTTTCCTATACCATTGTTTATCTTTCGTCTTATTACTCCTTTCTCGTTCTACTTTGTTTGTACCTTTCGTGTCCATTGCTGCAGTTGATATTCTGCGAACAAGAAAGGAGTAATAAGACGAAGGATATAAAAATATATTTTACTTATTTACACAGTCTCTTGTACAAATGAACTATTTTCCTTCACCTTTTTTTCACATAGAGTTAATCAGTATTATATTTTGGGTACAATGTATTGTGCATCCTCATGGGTTTCCTGGTATTCTGATCAATATTATTTACTTCTTATTGGGTATTGCTCATAAGCGGTACAGAGTATCTTACTAGTGAGACCGACCACATGCTTTTTCCTTAAATTAAGTTTCTGCGACATAAATTATTTTCAAGGAGTTTCTTGTTCTTCTGAGTTATTACATTTCAGTGTTCTGTTTGTTTGATCATGTCGGCTTCCAGAATTCCCAAGTATCTTTAGCTATAATGTTAAGCTAGTGCTCTCATCTATGGTTACTTGAGTAGTACTCTACCTTCCGTTGTTTTTTGTTTACCCGTTCACATGGTAAGCAATGCCCATTTCTCTATATCGAATTCCTTGGCTTAAGACTCTTTTGTAGCGTCTCTAATTCTGTCATTGTTTTTGAAAACAATTTAATGACATCCATGTACATAAGGTGGTTTAAACATTTTTCTGTATTAGTGAACTTGTATCCGGCTTGCCATTTTCTTAGTATATCGTTCAGAAGCATCATTGTTATAATTTAGAGTAATGGTGATAGGGGGTCACTATAGAAGATCACTCTTTTTATTTTAATTTCACTAATGTATTGTCAATCAATGTCAGTTCAAATCCCCATGTTCTCATTGCATTTACAATCAAATTGATTATCTTACCTGTATATTCTCAGGAATTTCTTAGCATTGACTGCGGGATCCTATCATAAGCTTCCTTATAGTCTATCCATACCGTGGCTAAGTTCTTTTGTTTTCACCTTGAGACCTCCTGAGAATCATATTTATATTAGGTCTTCAGTTCCTCGTTTTCCTTTCTGGCATAATTTCTCTTCCTCTGGTTATAGTCTGCGAAGAGCATGATGATTTTATTTTCTCAGTTGTGTTGTGTTCATCTTCCATATTGTAGGCACGCATCTTATTCGGCGGTAATTATTGGAGATTTTTTTCAAGGTTTATTTGTATCTGTATGGTTCAATCTTTGGTCATCCATTCTAGCAAATCTGCTTCATAGTCACATTTTTTCAGGTTTTGAATTATATGTCATGTAGTGTTATGCATTTCTTAAACCAGTACGCCTGTAATCTGTCGAAGCCTGTTGTTCTCCAGTTTTCTTTATGTTTCGGAGGATTTTTGGAGTGTTTGCTTGTGGATATACTTCTCTATCCATACTTTCGATTTGATGCGATAGTTGATTCTTGCCATCTCTATTATGACCCTCTCGCTCTTTTAGCGTTTCGTTTCTGTTGAAGCCGGATGCTCTGTTCGTGTTTTTCCTCTGGTCACATTTTGATAGGATTTACTTTAATTGTTTTTAAAGGTCCTGTTTTGCTTTCTTGGTTATTATTATTATTATTATTATTAGTAGTAGTAGTAGTAATAATAGTAGTAGTAGGAATAATAATATTGATAGGAACAGTAGTAGTGGTTATAGCCGTAGTTGTTTTAGTAATAGTAGTTGTAAATATACTGTTATATATTGTATATTGATATTTTAATGAAACCCCAGATAATTTTTTTATGGGAAATTAACAAGTCTTTAAGAACCCTTTAACATTCAGATCATGATTAATTTGTATCGGACGAATATGGATAAAATGAAAACAAATTGAAAAAATGTGACATGAAATATTTGATGTTTAGCATATATTATTAACCTTTACATAACTAGATGTATATCATATTTCACGATTAGTTTAAATACCTATTATCTCTTAGCATGAAATTAATTATACAAAATGCATGTCATGTTATGGCTTCTTACGTCTAGCTGTTGTGTTCTATAATTTATAATAGTAGCCTAAAATGTTTACGGCTTCGACCTTTAATTACTAATTGAGAAGCATATATATATATATATATATATATATATATATATATATATATAGATAGATAGATAGATAGATGTTATTTGTTTTTATTTTTGCGATACGTTTTGAATGACTTCAATTTACGAAAGTGCATTTTTACCTAAATGCGAGTTGGGAATTATTTTAAAAACACAATATTTTTTTTTTTACACAGTGATCACCACTTATCAAGGCCCGAAAGCAACTCAGGGATAAGGGTTATTGCAAGTACATTACGTTAGTGTGGAGATTTGATGAAGTGTTTACTTAAGGGGTCTGTTCATTAGAAATTTGTTAACATTAGACTTGAAGACATCCAAGTTGTAGTCCGGTGGGAAGCAGGCAGACGGAACATGGTTGCACAGGCGTGCAGTTCTAAGAAAGAAGCTTTGTTCATGGAATCCGCGTTTTGATTTAGGCACAGATATAGAGAGGGGAAATTTTTCACATTTTTCACAGTGGATTCAATTATCCACTGACATGTGTTTCGTCGTCTACGACTCATCTGAGTGGCTGAATCTAGCGATTTCGAAGCTCGATAGATTCAGCCACTCCGATGAGTCGTAGAGGACGAACCACATGTCAGTGGATAATTATATTTTGAAAATAATATATATATATATATTTATATATATATATATTTATATATATATATATATATAAATATATATATATATATATATATATGTGTGTGTGTGTTTGTGTGCGTGCGTGTGCGTGGATGTATATATATAAATATATATATATATATATATAAATATACATACACACACACACACACACACACACACATATATATATATATATATATATATATATATATATATATATATATATAATTATTCAGAACATTGAAATGCAATAAATCTACTGGTGTGCAACTCCAGTGATTATCGGTCTAACAAAATATTATTCGATGTAATATTTTATATGAGACTATCCCAGCTTATGATTATCCCAAATTATGATCTCTAGCATAAAGAAACAACTAATATTTATTATTTATGGAGGGGGATGTTTTTCGAATTCATTTGTAATCGCGGGACTAAGGTTACAATATATTTCACATTTTCGGCTACAAATTTAAACTTGTACTTGGAATTTTATACGCTTTAATTTATACAGATAAATGCTTAAAATGCCGCATGTTTATGCAGACTATGTAAGTACTGTTAGTGGTCCGATAACGATATATAATTGGACCCTATGAGCATATTAGAGAGGAATGTGGCGTTCGTAAGATTTTCTGTCTAAATATTCTTTTTACTATTTGTTCCTTCTTAGATGAAAGACATCTTGCGCGATCAACACACGTATCCATAGCAACACCGATTTAACGTTAAATAAAATTCCAGGGACAAAGTTATTACCTAATTGACTTTTAAATCCAGGAAAATTAAACTATTACGTCCTGTGAAACAATTTTATGAGGATTAATAGAAAAGCATGCAAGGATAATTTATCAACTGGAAAATTGATCAGAAGTTTTTGAAGATAAGCTTTGTAAAAAAAGGAGGTTTGAGTAATAAATTGTTTGTATTCATCGAAGTTTCATAAAAGAATATCTGTAGTATAAAATGACTTACTTGCTAGTGGACTGCTTATCGATTTTTGATATTAAAGAACATCAAGAAGACACGACGTTTCTCGAGATATAGACAGTTCACTGTGCTTAACATTTCATATTACATTAATTTATTTATTGCGGACTATTATTCCCATCTTTTGTTAGTTGTTGTTTAAGGACGTTTCGGTCAACTATTCCTCTGGCCTTCGTCAGGGTGTAACCGGGACGTATAGGAACTTGGGATCTCCTAACTGCATTCTCAGCAATCACTGCCATCCGTAGTTGTTGTCGTCTCATCACGATTTGGCCAAGTAAGCCTCTGACCGGCTTCGGATAGGATTGGAACCGCTTTCACACAATGCTCCTCTGGATCCGTAGAGATTTAACGTCTCTATCAATTGCGTCACGGGCCAGCTAGGAGATTCGATGTTCCTATTCGTTTCGGTTACCACCTAACGAAGGGCAGAGGAATAGTTGGTCGAAACGTCCTGAAAAAAAACAACTATTAAAGATAAGAATAATAGTTCGCAATAAATAAATTAAAATAAACAATACTCATCTTAATAAATAAATTAATATAAATAATACTCATCTTAATAATGAATTCCAAATAAAATACTTCATATTCCATATTACGTTGCCGTCTTTACGCTTCTTTTTTTTAATTGCTTTTCAACTATATGTTATATACGATGAGATCAGAACATGGCATTGCTTGTGATTGAAAGATGGTCACTCCCTATGCTCCCAATACCATAATACTTCATTCTTTCTCTTAACCAATTTTATCGTTTAATGTTGTCGGAAGAAGTGAAAATTTAAGGATTTTCTGAGTTTTTTTTATTCATATTTTTCTTCGGTTGCATGATTTGTTTTTTGCTTTACTATCCTTCAGGGTACGTAAAGCAAAACACGTAGATACTCAAGAGTTAGAAGGTACTCTAACTTTTCGAGAATACTTTCATTGTTTTGGCTGGAATATACACAGGCTTTAAATTATTTAAACGCAGGAAATTTAGCATTTTAAATAAAATTACCTCACCATAGTTTTCTAATGGCATGACGGTACTTAAACATTCTTTAGTACTTTCATTTTCATCTAACGAAAATTTTATGAATATTATACATTTCAGAAAATGAGGATGTGCGTGTGTGCTTGCGTGTGTGTGGATGTATATATAAATGTACATTAACATATATATATATACACATGCACACACACACACACACATATATATATATATATATTTATATATATATATATAATCATTCCAAACATTGAAATTCAATAAATCTACGTGTTATGTTATTATAGTTTATATAAAGGTGCAAATAAAGATTCGTGGGTAGTATCTCATTTTTTCTCGTGAATTGCATATAAATATATACTTTTAAGCTTTTATGCTACGTTTTATACTATACGTTTACAGCTAACAAATAAACATCACTTACAGAAACAGACATTTAAAAAAAGATAAAAAAAGATTTGACTGCCACTTATATTTATGTTCCTATCAACTGGAATTAGGAGACAGCATGTAATAAACCAACCTTGTTAATTTATTTGTGTGTATTTACTTCATGGGGAATTTTTTATTCCTGTGCCACTATTTCTCTCCATTAGAAACGATTTAATATGAAGCCGTTTTTATCAAACTCAACTCTCTATCCCACTTTCGCAATCTCACAGCCCTGTGCTAGTCCTATAGGTATTCCAAAGTGCTCAGATTTGCTGCAAATATAAACCCCAAACGTAATAGCTCTGACACAGCTACAGTTTTAAACACATTATATCTTAGTTTGAAGCAGGTATAGCCCTTTTTCAATGCTAAATTTGACTTCGATAATCTCCCGTGCAGATATGCCAACATAATTCTATTTCTAACCGCATGTATCTCCTATAAAGGTTGAGAGTTGCGTCGGGAGTGAGACCCCTTCTAAAGCACTACAATGACGCACCCATTTTTCGGCGAACTTGGCGGCAAATTGTATGTATGTAATTTATTTCAGGTCAGGAGTATGCCAGATCTAAAAAAAATGCCAAATAGGCTAATGTATACAAGAATAATTTTTATCATTTTGATCCAAGTGGAGATTAAAGCGTTTTGTGTTAAAAGATAAACTCTTGGTTTTGTATGCGTTAAATCTCATCAGAAACTTTTTGTTTCATTGTACAACATGGCAAAAGTTGGATTAAAAAATTTAGGAAGAGATCTATGTTGTTGTTAGACAATAAAGACTTGCGATAAATTGCAGTGCTCTCAGCACATATGCCAACAAATCGACTTGAAATATTCTGAAGGCCATTGAAGGAGAAGAAAAATAATTATTCCTTACACTTTTTATTAAAAACATTTATTGAAAAAAAAACAATTTTAGTCACTTGATTATGTTGTAGAGTTGATATCTATTCAATGTAGGCGCATTACGGCTCAATTACCGCATGGATGCCGAACTGGAAGCATCCTTTTCCACGCGTGCTGGCGAGAAGAGCTCATCGAATACTCAGGCTGCTTTTGTGTTGTGTGATGATATGTTCGTAATGTTCTCGCGTATAGCAAAATGAAATAGCCCAGCACTGTCAGGTCGGCGGTGAAATGGACCAGTAAATGAAAAGTACAAAGTCGTAGAACACTTTCTGAAACCAAGCCTTTCTCTCTTTGTACATGCGGGATGGCCTTACATCATGTTGCCATAGCCAGCGTCTGTCAGCCCCCACTGCATTGAACTAGCGAGCCACTTCATTCATCGCATCCAGGTACGCTTTGTTGTTGACTTTCAAGCTGACTTCGAAGATATTATATGACATAACGTGATTCTCACTTAAGACTATACCAAAAGCCCATAACTGTGCTCTGAAAAAATATTGGAGCGTGCCCTAAAGAGTTAAACCATCTGGATTTTGATTTTTCAAATGCTAAAAATAGTCCGGTTTTGATTGGTAAAGAGCTAGAGCTGTATGGTCCGAATCTCCGTTCTCGCTTGTTGAACATTGTATCACTTTCTACACATAATATAAGGCGCCTATCGCTCATCAGATTCGCACACGACTTGTCAACTAGTAGATCGTCTTCAACAAAAAGAATTAAACATTAATAAACCTGTTGTAATCAAAAGAAATGGAATTATGTCGTCATTATTAGGGAGATAATTTTTTCCTTTCACCCTGTAGTATATATATATATATATATATATATATATATATATATATATATATATATATACACGGTAGTCACCATTTATCAAACCCCGAAGGCCACTGGAAGTAGATTAATAAATGTAACACGATAGTGTAATGGTGTATATTTGGTACAAGTTTGATGAATTACGCGGACGGCTAAACGAGACCCTTTTACATTAAACTTGAAGGCTACCATAGTGTAAGCGACTGAGAAGCTAACAATTAGTACAATATTCTACATGGGGGCTTTTCTATGAAAGAAGCTTTGTTCATGAAATTTTCGTTTAGAATTAGGTAAGTATAAAGTGCGGAAAATGTTTATATTATTTGTAGGTAGTCGAGATTTTGTAAAGGTTTGGCAAGTGGAACCATAGATTGAAGCTCTGATAATCACTTGCAATGAAAATAACGCTACAACAGAGACAGGCTCCTAAGTCTTCCTCGGAGGGAAATAGGTCGCAGGGAAGAGAACAGAGTGCCACCTACAAGGGTTCGAAACCGATAGTGAATTATTTCAGGGCAGGACACAGCGCATCGAGCAGTTCATGCACAAATGTTGCTACAGTATTCAATTTTTGGCCGTACTCGGATCTTATACACATAGGGAATTGTATCAGGGGTGATATATCTTCCTACTAAAGCACTACAATGGTTCAACAATTTTTCCAGCAACTTTGACAAGAAAATTGATGTATGTGTTCTATTTAAAATCAAAAGTGAAGGTAAATCACAAAGGTTTCTCAAGACATGTTTCCATAAGACGAGAGAAATTCATTGCAATTGCGGTCAGATGGCGGTCAACTCGATTTCGATGAAATGAAAAAAAGCTTGATTTAACTGCATCAAAATAAACCAACTAGGCTTTCCATTGATCTACTTGCTCAAGATCAGAAGAGATAGATACAAAATAGACTTCCTAGCTTAGTGGGGGGATACCCTTTTATATTCCCTGCAGCCTCTCTACCACAGAAGAGATGTTGCGAGCCTGTCTTTGTTTTATCGTTTTTTCCATGGCAAGTGCTCGTCTGAGCTCCAATATCTCGTCCCCCATCGCCAATCTTTTACGAGAAACACCCGTCTGGCTGTAGCTACTGTCAATAATTTTCCCCACTCTTTATCTGTGCCTAAATCCAAACGTAGATCCCCTCAGCAGAGCTTCCTTCTCAGAAGTGCACGGTTGTCGAACTTTCTTCCGTTTGCCTGTTTCCCATCTGGCTACAACTAGGATGTCTTGAAGTTCAACTTAAACAAATTCCTGACAAACCGCCCTCTTAAGTAAGACACTCTATCAAATATCCAATGATAATGCTTACTACAATACTATCTCATTGATTACTGTACACGCAATAACCCTTATCACTGAGTGGCCTCCGGAACTTGATAAGTGAGGACCTCCATGTAATCAATCAGAAATACCCTAGTCAATTATGCTATAGATTGTAGTCAGAGAGAAAGTATTAAATAATTGAGAGGACAGTTCCAGCTATTCTATTGAAATCTTGTGAACTTGACCTTTATGCCGCACTCTATCAAAAACCTTTATATGTTAAGAGCTATTGCTCTACAAACGAAAACTTTGTTGAATGATTCATTACAATTATAGTTTGCACACTAGAAACTATATGTCATGCCACTGAGCAGCATAATTTGAAAAAAGGTGGTTTACAACTATTCTAGTTTTTACAAATTCCAGCAATTTAATCATGACACACAGGAAACTGATTGGTCTGTACTGAGAGTCAGATAACCGATCACAGAAATGTGTAATATGAGGCAGATTAATCAAGTTTTCCAGGTTGTCAGTAAGCAGTTCTGGTTCACACAGCGTTAAAAGAGCTTTGTAACTATGGGTACTAGGGCCGGTTTATGCATTTTAAGGAACAATCATTTGAATGCCGTCGGCGCTAGTTATTTACGTGAATCAACGTTATTGCAACATTACGAGCATATAATTATATGTCGCATATCACATTTCAAACACGGGGGAAATACAATGGGCAGGCGGCTATAGCACAAAACAGAAAAAAAATTGAAGCAAAATTCTGTTACGTAGTTGTGCTTTGTTGCATGATGATGGAGTGTTCTCATATCTGTTTTATGAATCTATTTCGCCGAAAGCAATGGAAATATTTGTGTTTGTGCTCAATGGCAGAGGCAAATTCTTAAGTATATCACTGTCATATGCTACAATGGCTTCAAGGGTATGAAGCGGTTTATAGCGGCAATTTACCATGTTGTCAGGACAGAGGCTATAGAGGAAATATTATCTTAAAACATTGAGCGCAATATATATATATATATATATATACACATACATATATAAATATATATATATATATATACATATATATATATATATATATATATATATTTAAAAATTATCTCAATTCTGCAGAGTTATCCATGTAGAGTACGGTGGAACGGTACATATAAACACTTATCGAATTTTGTTTTGGTCTTAATCGAAACAGCTGAGCGATCAGAAAATTACAATGAAGAAATAGCCAGACATAATGGTCTCAGACAACTTGAAAAACATTTACAAAATTTCTGTCAGCGTAGGGATAATATGAGTGTGTATATCTATATATCTGTAAAAGTGTAATAGCCTGTGTGTGTGTGCCTGTGTGTGTACATTAACTTACTACCCTTAGCTGTCAATTTCAGTCTACAGACTCGAGAGTTGGCATTACGAATATTGAGATTTGGGAAAATTATTTTTAATCGGTTTTCTTCTAAAAAGTTTGCTGTCAATGTGTCAGAGTTCAACTATTTGACCTTTAAAAACTATACAATGATCAAACGTCTTATTTGTTTTGAGCTTAAGCAATAAATGTTAACTGAAAAAATAGGGCCAAAGTAAACAAGATTGACCTACTCCTCAATATATGATCTAAACATTTGAAATCTTACAAACAGTGTATTTCGAACATGCAGCAAGCTTTTTAATCGGTTTTTGGCAAAAATATAGGATGCTAAGAGATCAAAGTTGACAACTACTGCGACGATTTAGACTCTAAAAACTAATGTCGGTTAGCTAGATGTCAGTCATACCTTTTAATGTATATATATATATATATATATATATATATATATATATATATATATATATATATATATATATATAGTCTAAAGAAATTTTGAATAGAAAATGTAAAACTAAAAATAAAGAATGCAGTTTAAATTCCCGGAAAGAAAAAAAACATATTAATTTTAACCTATCGCAGACTTAATATTGGAATTATTAAGGAGTCACTAACGGGGTGCCATGTGATTGGATGAAAATAACCAATCACAGACCTGCCTTTTAAGATTCATCCCAACCCCTCGGGAGCGGTTACTTCGAATTCTCTTCCTCTTTTGAAGACAACACGTGTTTTCAGTCTTCTTCGCCATTCATATCGGACACGAGGGAGAAGTTTCAACAGTAACTGCAGCACAAGAATACAAGCCTTCCTTCTTTTTTACCTCAACCCGGCCTAACTCCACAGGAAACAGACAGCGTTAAAAGGACGAACATAGTTAAGTTCCGCAAAGCGACTGCTTTTGCAAGAAACATTCTTTCTTCCTTCTTTTTCCTATTAATACAAGTTTTCTTATAACAACTACATTTGTGTTGTGTGCTTCCTTATTGTCGACGTCAAGTTAGTTTTGTTACCGTTTATAGTTGGGAAATTCCCAACAATTTGCAAAGCAGATTTTGTGTAAATTAATTTAGAAAAAAGACACACCAGATAATTTTACATGAAATAGATGTATGTAAATTAATTGGCAAAAGAAGAACCATGTTGAATTATTTAATACCAAAACGTGACGTCACAAGAGGAAGGAACATATTAACGCACCCATCCTATTTGGTGTTTACTACTAGGTTTGTAGAAGTTAGGTTTCACCTGTCGTTTTCTCCTTTTTTCTTTGCTCTTTCCTTTTCTTGCTGTTTTTTTTAAATTTTTTAGGTATCTATCGTCAAACAGAATGAATGAATTTAAACAGATTAAGGGTGTGAGGGCCTTAGTTTTTTACAGGGATTCTTTTAAGATAAAAATAAATACTGCTATGGAATGAATGCTAGCAGAAACAACCTTGAATAAGACTTGTATAAAAAAACAAGAAAATCTTATAAACAAGTGTTTGACAGGAGTCGACATAATTAAAAAAGCCGACATCAATTTAGAAAAAAAAGGTGTGTGAGAAGACGAAAAGTTACAGATCGAATTCGTTTATAGCACGCTTAAAAGGCTCACGGAATTAGAAGAGAATATTTCTAGTTTTAATTTAGAATCCACCTCAGTTCCAATTCCCGAAGTACCACTCGCAGCCTCGTGTATTCCAGCTCCGAGGTTTGCAGTGTGCTAAATTCAATTGAATACGAGCCGGTAAATTTGAATTTAAAACTTTCTTAGTGCAATTTGAGAACTGTGTCGACGTTGTATGCTCTAAGAAAGCGAAATTATCGCTTTAAAAAAGTTTTTTTAACTGGCTACGCATCTCAATTAATGTCTCATCTTTCATTATAAGATGTAAACTTTGATGTAGCTATCAATTTGTTGAGAAAGGAGTTTTTGGATATTCCTCTCATTATTGTTGAAATGTTTAAACAATTCCTAGGTAGTAGCCCTAAATTTGACCCGGAGTTTGTCCACATAAAGAGTTTTTTGTCAGAAACTAAAGCTTACCTATGTGAATTAAGGACTTCGTACAATTTGGATTTTTTAAGAGAATACTCCAGGCTATGAAATAATTAGCCATATAATTTTTCAACATAACCCCCAACTCTTCAAAAAGAATTAATCCGAAACATTGACAGTAACTACCCAAAAATCAACCAGATTTTTGATAGTTACAACGAGGTTATAAAAACATTAATTAAAACAGACTTTTGAAAATTCCTAATTCCCTCCAAGACAATTTTAAGTCGCGAGAAGGAAATTATATTAAGAATACTTCAAAGAAAAATGTTCCAACATTGGGAAACTTTGCAACAAAATCTAGTAAAATGACTAAGCATTGTAGATTTTGCAATCTCAATAGGCACACCATGAACTATGTTCCTCCCTTAATGTAAGACTTTCTAGGTGTAAGGAAATGGGTTTGTGTCTTTTTTGTACCAGTTCTAGTCATAGTACAGAGGACTGCTATGGCAACACGAATAAATTGCCTCGAAAATGTGCAGAATGTTAATCCCGATGCAACATTATCTTTGTGATAAGAGTGGAAACAGTCCAACTGCTTCCATGCACGTGTGTCCCAAAACTGGCACACGGGAGCAGCCTTATATTTTACCGATAGTGACAATTACTGGTACTAGAGGGAAACACACTCACAAATTGAACTGTCTCTTTGATACAGGCAGTCAAAGAACTTATTTCTCTAGACAGGTTATAGAAAAATTAGGGTGCCATAGATATTTTCTCCTCCAGTAGATTATGATGTAAAAACCTTTTTAGAGTCCAAAAAGAGAACTCTAAATCAAGTTGTAGTGGGAATTGAAGTAAGTAAGAATAATGTCTTGCCCCTACCTGTTCGGATAGATGGTGAGTTCGATATGAGCTTGAAATTCAGCAATTTTAAATGTATTAAAAAACTTACTTAATTTAAACTACAAATTAGCCTTTTTGCACGGTAATAATGATATTAGGGTTCATGGTCTTTTAGGTATCGATGTAATTCAATTTATGAAGACGATCAAAATGGTGGACTGATTGAAGGGCTCTGCTTGGGAGTTTCCTACAGACATTTCTTCGTTAGGTAACTGCAAACATTTTTTTATATGAAAATCAAAATGCGCCTAAGAAGGTAAAAAAAAACGATTTTCAACACAATTATCATGCCATCGTGTCTGAATATTCTACTAATGAAAAGTCAGGTAGAAAGAAAAGAACATGTTTGATATATATTCTCTGGGTATTTCTCCGGAAGACGAGGCTATGTGTAATTAAGATAAAAATAAAATTATGGAATTTGAAAGTTCTATTGAGTTCAGAAATGGCGCTTATCACTTTAAACTTCCCTGGCATGAGGACAAAATAAAGTCTGTACCTTCCAATCACGGAGTTGTTCTCTCTGTTTTAAACAGAGTAATTAACACCCTTGAACAAAAAAATTACTTCATGACTATGCTGAGGTATTTCATAAACACGAACGGGAGGATATTATTGAACGTTTTAAAGTAGTACCTGAGGATTTTTCAAAACGTGTTTGGAACTACCACAAAAATTAGACACGTTTTTAACTGCTCTCTAAAAACTAAAGGGAAATATTCGCTAAATGAAGCAGCTTATCCTGGCATAAATTTAATGGGAGATATGTTAGAATTGCTGTTGTCTGTTTAGGTCTAACAAATATGTGATGCTAGCGGATATACGTAAGGCTTTCCTTATCATCAAAATCAGATCTCTCGAGGATCGTAACAGTTTTTGTATTTATTTATGAATGAAGGGAATAGGCTGATTTGTTTTAGATATACAGCGCTTATTTTTGGATTTAATTCCAGCCCCTTCATTTTGAATTACATAATAAAACACCATGTGCGCACGATTCCTGCCG
This sequence comes from Euprymna scolopes, assembly GCF_053919585.1. Classification (NCBI taxonomy): domain Eukaryota; kingdom Metazoa; phylum Mollusca; class Cephalopoda; order Sepiida; family Sepiolidae; genus Euprymna; species Euprymna scolopes. Next base: position 112,067,346 of record NC_136485.1, read on the forward strand.
ATAATTGCGCTAACATGTTAAGAAAAATGTTATGTGTACAACTTAATTAAAACCAGTAACTATGTTGGCATGCTATCAGACCCAACATACACGACGGCTAATTATCGCATGGGAAAGGGCAATTTTAACCTCATATCATGGAATAGAAATTCTGAAAAACTTAAAACCCTAATTATGACGGATAAAAAAATTCGTAGAACATGGCTGTCAAATAGAGAAAGTTTTAGGGTATAAATATTCCACATTAGAAGACAGACTTCAGATTTCAGTGTCATCTATTGACCAGTCTGTTAACACTAAAAGAGGCATATTAGCCCAAATCGCAAGGGTTTTCGATCCACTGTCATTGTGCTTACCTGTTACTGTCAGGGGAAACACTCTCTTGAGAGATTTGTGGTCTCAAAAATTAGATTGGGGTGATGTTGTGTCAGAAGAATTTCAAACTGTATGGTCTACCATTTCACGTGATCTTGCCAAACTAGATTCTTTACAATTTCCTAGGTTTGTAATCAGTAAGGATAGCCCTGCTTATCTTTATTTATTTTGTGATGTCTCTAAAGGGGCTTATGGGTTTGCAGTGCGTAGCGTACAGAATAGCAAGTCGCATCTTTGTTATTTTCAAAACCGAAGATTACGCCTATGAAGCTTAAAAGCTTACCCACACTTGAATCGTTGGCTTTGTTTTTGGTTATTAAGTGTTTACGGCCTTGTTGAAAGCTTACTCCAAAATCAAGATCGGAGATGTAATAATATCAGTGGATGCACAAGTTGTGTTTTCATGGATTTTGTCTGACAGCATTAAAACTAAGAACCAATTTGGGAGAAATAGATTAAAGGACACCCAACAAATGATGGAGGAACTGAAAGAAAAAAATCTACATTTGTAAAATTCAGATAAGTTCCTACTGATCAGAACCCTGTTGATTTGCTCACAAGGGGAGCAACCTTTGTAAAATTACAACAGAATCTAAACCGATGGACCTCAGGACCTGAATGGCTCAGCAAAAATCCCATAGAATGACCATTAAGTGAACTTCAGTTCCTTAGTTCAAAAAATAAATTTATTGTACAATCTGCATCACTAAATTACACTTTAACTAACGTTGAACTTCAATAAACTGATCAACATTAATACTAACATATTTAAGGTCCGAAATAAAATAAAACATTTATATCTAGAGCCTAGTAGTTGTGCTAAAAATTATTTGCTCAACATAATGCAGCAACAAAGCTTTCCTGCAGAACTTGCTTACCTGCAATCTCCTCAGTGTAAAGAATTACCTGAGTTAGTAAAAAAAAAAAACTTAAATTTATTCATAGATGAAAGGGGAATAATCAGGGCTAAAGGTAGAATAGGGAAAATCACTACTTATGATTATGAGGTTATTAATCCTGTTTTATTAGTTAAGGATCACGATTCAACTGAACATATTATTGTAGAATATAATAAAAAATGTAAACATCTAGGAATTCAGTAAACCTTAAATAAAATTTGCCTTTCTGGGTGTTGGATACCCAGGGCCAGAGAAGCCGTCAAAAAAGTAATATCTAAGTATGTTTTGTGTCAAAAATTTAATAGCCTTGCATTCAAATACCCTAAGGTTACCAATCTTCCAAAACACCGAGTGAATCTCGTCAAAGCTTTTTTACACGCTGGGATTGACTATACTGGACATGTTTGGGTAAAGGCTGACGAAGGTGTTAGTAAAATTTAAATGCTTATATTTACTTGCCTCAATATCGGAGCTGTTCACATAGAGCTGGTTAAAGACATGAGAACTCACTCATTTATTCTAGCATTAATTAGATTTACTAATATACATGGAATCCCATCTCATATTTACAGTGACAATGCCAGATCTTTTATATCTGGTTGCAATCTTATAGAGGAAGCTTTTGCCTCCTCTGAATTCAATGAAAATTTCCAAGTATATAACATTAAGCACGTCAGAATACGTCCATATGCTGCATAGGTTGGGAGTACATGGGAACGCATGATAAGGACTATTAAATCATGTTTGTATAAAACAATTGGACGTTCCTGAATTAGATATTTTGATCTCCTTACTGTAATTTCAGATATTCAAAGTGCTATAAACCAAATACCTCGCACTTATAGATGTTCTTCAGATTCTGAACTCGAAGTAATAACTCTTAATTTTTTTCTTCATCCTAACGTTAATTTGGGACTTGTACTGATATTGGATGATCAGGGTGTTTGGAAATCCGACCCCCCTTCAAGACTAAATGTGACAAAATCTATTGAAGCTCGTGATTCTATGTTGACTAGATTCCGTGAACTTTGGTATCAGGATTATCGGTTGAGCTTGAGAGAACAGTGTAAAAGTTGATGACGTGGTTTTTGTTAAGGATCCTGCCAAGTCTAGACCATTTTGGCTACTGGAATGAGTTTAGGAGTTAATTGTTGGTGACAAAAAGATTCGTTCCGTAAAAGTCTAGATAGTTAATGGGTCCGTTCAAGCCCTTTCTATCAAACTGTTATATCCTCTATAAATATCATTAAATCATGCCCACCATCCTAGAACAATACCTGACACGAAAGGAGTGTGTAGAAAAAGCTTGATATTGCAAAAGCAAAAGTCGATGTGCCAGATACTAAGGACGCATCTATTATGATAAAACAACGTCCTAAGAGGAATAAAATTTTTAAAATAGTAAAAACCATCCCAATAACCCTTATATATATATATATATATATATATATATATATATATATATATATATATATATATATACTATTAAATTCAGTTTCACATACCTTATCTTATAGGCATTTATTGTAAAAAATAAATAAATAAAAAATAAAATAAATAAAATAACTGTTAATGATATCCTACTTTATTATTGTAGGGAGTAAATTTATATAGTCCTATTAGTGCACCAAATTGCAAACAAATACAACCCTCACTCCTTCAAATTTGGAGCTTATTTGTTGAAACACATCTCCACCCCTTCTACTTTCAAATTTAAAGTTCTTAAGAAAAAAAAAAAATCAAACAAAAAAAAATCCTGTGAATTTTCATCTTTGGCTACCTTTACCAACAGCAAAAAAAAAAAACAATATTTTCTATGAACCTTTATCATTGGCTATATGTGCCATAAAAGTTCAATTTTTGAATATTTTCATTTTTGGCTATTGTGCTTAAAAGAAAAAAAAATCCTGTGAATTTTCATATTTGGCTACCTTTATCTGAAAAAGGAACTTTTTCCATGGACTGTTATCATTGGCTATATTTGCCATTAAAAATGAACAATTTCTGTGAATTTTATCCTTTGACTATTTTTGCCCTATATATATATATATATATATATATATATATATATATAAATATATATATATATATATATTCTGAGAACTTTCCATCTTTGGCGATCTTTGCCAAGGAAAACAAAAACTTTAAAACACGTTTGTTTGACTGCTTTCTACCACTAAGACAAACAACATTTTAAGAATTTTGTTGAAATGATTTCATATTGCAATTTTGTTTTGGGGGAGAATAGCCGCATTATTATGGGGTCACTAACGGGGTGCCCTGTGATTGGATGAAAAACAACCAATCACAGACCTGCCTTTTTAGATTCCTCCCAATACCTCGAGAGCGGTTATTTCGAATTCTCTTCCTCTTTGCGTGTTGACCCATTGAAGACAACACGTGTTTTCAGTCTTTTCCGCCATTCATACCGGACACGAGGGAGACGTTTCAACAGTAACTGCAGCACAAGAATACAAGCCTTCCTTCTTTTTTACCTCAACCCGGCCAAACTCCACAGGAAACAAACAGCGTTAAAAGGACAAACATAGTTCCCCAAAGCGACTGCTTTTGCAAGAAACATTCTTTCTTCCTTCTTTTTCCTATTAATACAAGTTTACTTATAACAACTACATTTGTGTTGTGTGTCTTCCTTATTGTCGACGTCACTTTATTTTTGTTACCGTTTATAGTGGGAAATTCAAAACATTAGCACCTAAATAATCCAACTTTTAAAATGTTTAAAATGGCAAATGATAATTTCTTTATATACGGATGAAGAATAAAAAAACAGAAGCCTTTACTAAAATTTTTACATAGAAGTAGTCTTAGTATATATATATATATATATATATATATATATATATATATATATATATGTATATATATATATATATATATATATATATATATATTATATATATATATGTGTGTGTGTGTTGTGTGGGTGTGTGTAATTCTTGGTTCGTTCAAAATTGATAAAACAATATTTCAGACAATCCGTATTTAGACTCGAGGGATGTTTCCATGTTATTAAAATAAATTTACATCGCTAATTATAAAAATATTAAATTCATTAAAAATATTTTTCGTAGGCCGATACTGCAGACCTATTTTGTTGGTAAAACTTAAATCCGTTCATTTCATTTCATACACCACGATTTAACGAGACGAATTATAAGATTTATTTTTCTGTTTACTCGATTAGTACATAAAAAAACATAAGTCATTTGTTTATGTTTCAAAATGTTTTAATTTAAAATGTTATTCTTTATTATATCAGGAAAAAAGACAGTTGCTCGCCTTCGTTTTGTGCTGAAGCATAAAAGTCGCACTCGTTTTTATTTTTTTGTTTTTTGTTTTTATTTTTTTGTTTTTGTTTTTTTTTTTAAACAGTTGTTTTGATATAAAATATGGACTTTTTATTAAAAATATAAATTATTAGGTGAAAGTACAGGGGTTTTTCGAAGAAAATTTACGGATTGCTGACGTGCTTTAATCATATTTCGTGCTAATGCAGAGAGTGATCCGCGCTATTTTAAAAATCATATTTCCACGTTTAATTAAACTTTTATTATATGTTTTTATTCGATTGTAAGGTTAAAGTACAGATTAGGTACAACGCACTTTCCCTCGCCATGTTATGAATGGCTTTTTAAATAATAACGGTATTATTTCAGCACAGATCACGCTCTGCATTATTACAGATTAATTTTTTGATTTTTGCTTTTTTTACCGTAGATTTTTTTTTAAGAAAACCATTTATCTGTACGCTCAAAATGCAGCCGTTTGAACAATTCCCAGTGCACCGTCCTCCCCATTTGGTCATTCCTGTTTTTGTATTCCTTCTGGGCCAGTTTACTGCATTTACTTACTATATGGTTTATCGTGTCGTTTCTTTCTTCTTCACCTTTTTCTTCTTATTATTATTATTTACTCACTAGGAGTTTTCACACAAGCCATCATCAAATGTTCCTCTCTCAGAACAACTCGGAGTGTTCTCTGAATTCTGAGTGACAAAAAGTCTCCCCATATTTTAAGTACTTTCCACTACTTTCGAAAAATATTTGCAAATGAATATACGTTATCGCAATTTCCATTTACCATTGATTTCTTGTTGACGGCGACCATTGCTCTTCACTTGAATTCGGGGGATAATAAGCCTACATAATGTCCAAGTCCGGTTTGTACTACACCAGCGGAGGTCTGGCTAGTGGTTTCTCTCCCCGGTCTTTCCATTCTCCTTGACCCTCATTTATTGGTTTGGTGACCGTTTATGGTTAAACCTAAATAAAGACGGGCGGTATCTTACAATTATACAGTTTCAGTTTTTATGATCATGTGCGATATTTTTTGTGTTGTGTACTTGTAGCCGTGTTTGTGGCCAGTTTGTGTGTGGTGTATGTGTAGTTTTAATCTCCACATTCAAGGTATTCTTTAATATATATGCAGTTTTCTTTAATGAAATTCGTTGTATCTTCTCTGCCATCCTTCTGATTCCAATCTCTCCCATTCAATTCGCAAAGTTTTTCAGTAACGTTCCTAGCGCTCCTACTATCAGCTTGATGCAAAAACAATATCGTTTTCTCACATATGTTATATTTATATATGACTAGCGAGTGTTACCCGGCGTTGCCCGGGTGTTTGTAGGTGTGTGTGAAAACCAGGTGCCCGTGAAAAAAAAACAAAGCCTTGACGACGCGCGGTTCGAAAATAGTAAAGTGTGAAAAAACAGGTGCGCGTCTTTGATTGATGTGACGGCGATAGGTATTCAGCAGTCAGCATTTTGTGCGGGACAGTTTTGAATGAGGTGAATAAATCGGTTTGTTTGTTTTTAAAAAAACTGCTCCCCCGTCTGATATGACGAAGTCGACAAACGTTCACTGGCTCTGGGCCTATTATTAGAGTCGAGTTTCGCTTTTTGTTTATACCGAAAAAGTGTGAGCTATTACAATTTATATATGATATAAAAAGTTTTAAGAAGTTGTGAACCGAGCGAGCGCTTCTCTGAAAGAAGCCTTTTGTGGACATCGAGGAAAAGCGTACATACATACATATATACATACATTTTCGCTTTTATGTATATAGACTAGCGAGGGGTACCCGGTTTGCCCGGGTGTTTTTCGGGGTATGTGAAAAAAAACCCAAAATGTGAAAAAAACAGGTGCCCGTGAAAAAAAACGAAGCCTTCACGACGAGCAGTGTGAAAATAGTAAAGTGTTTTAAAAAAACAGGTGCTTGTTTTTAATTAACGTGAAGGCGATAGCAGTTAGCATTTTGTGCGTGGCAGTTTTGAATGAGGTGAATAAATCGGTTTGTTTGCTTTTAAAAACCCGCTCCCTGTTTATTAGGAGGAGCGTAATGAAAGCTACAATCTGATATGACGAAGTCGACATTGAACAAACATTACTTAGCTCTCTTGAGACAACTGGCTTTCAGCCTGTGATTAGAGTCGAGTTTCGCTTTTTAATACCGAAAACCGAATGTAAATCGTGCCGATGCGGGAAATGTCCAATACGATGCGGGAAATGTCCGTTTGAAAATCAATAAAATTAAATAGACAGGCGAACTCCGTGCGTAACTCTGAGATATTACAATTTATAGATGATATAAAAAGTTTTAAGAAGTTGTAAACCGAGCAAGCGCTTCTCTGAAAGAAGCTTTTTGTTTACATCGAGGAAAAGCGTACATACATACATACATTTTCGCTTTTATATATATATTTCTGAGTTAATGCATTGATATATATATATATATATATATATATATATATATACTAGACCACCCGTGACCCGTTGGGTCAGTACGTTATATTAGCTATGGAATTCATGTATGAGCGTGACACTTGTGGCATAAAGAAAATAGTTTTTTTTTACATAACAGAAGCATTTCTATGAAAGTATATTAAAATGAAAAAAGAATATAGATAGATTTCTATGAGTCGTTCTGTTTATTATAATTGTTATTTTTTTTTAAATTACAGTTACTGAATTATAAGTGGTTGGTCATACTTATAGGTAAATATGCACTGAACAGGTATCATAATCCTTATTATAGTTAAATTCAAATTTTGATATATCATCTTTTAAATGAAATTGTTAGTTGAAAGTACAGAATAATAAAAAAAAACACTCTCCACATGTTAATAATGGCTTTTTAAATAGAAAATGAAAATAAAATGTAACTTTTTCATTTAATTTAAGCAAACATTCAGTACCCATTGTGTAAAGGAAAACACTATTTAATGTAATAGAAATGTGTGCATTTACCGATTCAGCTTTCCGTTTGGAAATGTAAGGAGACGACTTTAAAAAACATGGGAAGAAGAAAAAGAAACTTTTTTGTAATAACGCCCTCTAGTAAAAAGGTCTGCATTAGTTAAGGGGGATAACTCTATCCAGTTTTACATCGCTGCGTTTTTCTCTCTCTCACACATACACGTAACTATTTCTCGCGTACGTAACGAAAACAGAGGGAGTAGGAGTGTTGAAATCTATTAGAGGGAAAGTGAGAGGTGTTTTCTTTCCATAAATTGTATAGGGTAATATTTCATATTATCAATAGATTCATAGATAAATAGATTTTATAATATATATTATAATTATCTATGAATCTATGTATTATTTGTATATATAAATAACTATTTGATCAAATTAAATTAAATTGTTTGTATTAAAAGCGATATAAAAATTCCGGAATTGGAATAACGGATTGCAGACGTTGCTATTAACGCATGCGCAACCGGATGTTGAAAACCGGAAATCTGATTGCAAACATACAAGATCCATAGACTTTTAGTATTATATAGATATATATATTTGCAGTGCGTTTTTCGCTGTATTAAATCGCGTTATTCGTTACCGTTCTGTATATCTTCATTCATTTTTTGCATTCTTTTCGTCAGCATAGATAAAATAAAATTCGCACGATCAATTACAAGGAAAATATTTCAGAAAAATATACGCGAACATTACCCGGGGAAGGGGTTATGTAATAATTTTCAAATTCACAATTTACAAAAAAAAGAAAAAAAAAGGAAAAGAAACAACATATCTCTAATTATATATTTATGAATTTTAAAGGAATCGGCATGGGAAATCGTATCAAAATCGGAAATTTAGAAAAAAACGGTAATTGGATCCTAAACAGGAACAATTTCTGAATCGTTCCATCCTTTTTATTTCTCGTACTTCTTTTAAATCGTTCTTCTAAATAATAATAGTCATTTCTGTAATGTCTGACGAGGTTGCTGGATCATAAATATGGTCCGGCAACCAAAACATAGGTTTTGGTTGCCTGACCATATTTAGATCAAAGTGAACAGATAAAACGGCAATGAACATAAAACGGCAATGAACATAATGAACATAATGAACATAAAACGGCAATGAACATAAAACGGCAATGAACATAAAACGCATATTTGCTCTGCAATAGTATTGAGCACTCTCTTCAGGTTTTACTAATTACCAGTTTTGCTTAATATATATATATATAGATAGATATACACATATATATGTATGTATGCATGTATCTATCTATATCTATCTCTCTCATATATATATATTTTTTTTTTTACACAGTGATCACCTTTTATCAAGGCCCAGAAGCCACTCAGAGATAAGGGTTATTGCAAGTACATTACGTTAGTGTGGAGATTTGATGAAGTGTTTAATTAAGGGGGCGGTTCATTAGGAATTTGTTAACATTGGACTTGAAGACATCAAAGTTGTAGTCCGGAGGGAAGCAGACAGACGGAACAGAGTTCCACAGGTGTGCAGTTCTAAGAAAGAAGCTTTGTTCATGGAATCCGCGTTTTGATTTAGGCACCGATATAGATTGGGGGAAATTAAGCAACAAAATCTATTTTGTACTCTGTCAAGGAAGGATAGGCTGTTTTTAGCAGCTCCTGCCCAGATATGGCAACAGTATTCCATCCTTGGACGTACTTGGCTTTTATATAGATAGAGAATTGCATCAGTAGTGAGATATCTTCTGGAGCGGTAGAAGGATCCCACCATCTTTCCAGCGACCTTGGCAACAGACTTGATCTACGTGTTCCATTTCAGATCAGGAGTAAAGGTCAAACCCAGAAGCTTGTCCAAACACGGGGCCTCACCCAGACGAGAGCCATCCATCACAATTGATGCCAGCTTTGGATCAGAGCGTTGATGATGTAAGGATAGGAGTTTGGTTTTGGATGCATTAAAGGTAGCCAGCCACATCTTCCTCCACTGAACCACGCGCTCGAGACCAGAGGAGAGAGAATCAGAGAGAACTTTGTCATTTACAGCCTTTGATGTGTTGCCGTAGATGGTCGTGTCATCAGCATAGATGTCAACGAATGATTTAAGTATGTGTTTAGGGAGGTCATTGATGTAGATCAGGAACAGAGTTTGGCCCAGGATTGACCCCTGAGGGACTCCAGCATTTATATTGCAGGCCTCCGATTTATATATATATATATATATATATATATATATATATATATATATATATATATATATATATATATATATTGTGACCTAGCGGGCCAGTTTTTGTAATATCGCTTTGGGATAAATTCCGTTCATATTTTTTGGCTTAAATGTTTCTGTGTAGCCTTGCGAGGTCATTAATATATGCATGTGTTCGTATTTGTGCGTGTATCCTTGTTTGGTTGTATTCACATATAAAACTATTAAATTTTGTCTAAAGACATTATGACAGAATAATGTATGAAGATATAATGAGATACATACTTTGCGTTGGTTTGGAAATAATAAGTAAAGGAAGCACATAGATAAGAATTCGGTAATATGTTTACCTTTAGTTTCAGATCTTAAGATGAACGAACAAACTCAATCTTGTGTTTTTATTATTATTTAGCATTATATTATCGGCCGCAATATAAGTTTACTGAAAAGCATCACCTCTTTTAAATGTTTTATAAGCGAGACGCTTGTTTTCCTTTACCGATAACATTGGCATATGGTCTCATGAGGAATCATATTCGATAATCTATGGTTGTATCCAAAATTTAGAGTCTAATTGCATAGTGACGAAATGTTCCGTTGTTAAAGATTGGTACTGAATGGTTTAATCATTATTTTCAATTTATTTCTTAAGAGCGAATCTGTGTAACAACTGGTCATGGTGTTCAATCTATCTATCTATCTATCTATCTATCTATTTATCTATCTATCTCTCTCTCTCTCTCTCTCTCTCTCTATATATATATATATATATATATATATATATATATATATAAAGTGAAACTGTTTGTCTGTGTGTCTGTGCACATTTCCCTACGCAATAACTCTGTCAATTTTTAGTGTACAGACTCGAAATTTGATATACAGGGTACTGAGATTGCGAACATTCTAGCTGATTTGTTTTTGGCCATAAATTTAGCGACTCATGGGTCAAAGTTCAACGCTTTGACCTTTGAGAATTCTACCAAACTTCTCAGACAATTTTGAGTCTACACACATGAAAATTTAGATATAGGTTCCTGGGTAATTGATCTAACTTAATAACTCATTTTGAGCCTAAAACTAAAAATGTTATGGGGTCATAATAGAGGTCAAGTTAAAACAAAAATTGACCGTTTTTTTTTTTTTTTTTTTTTGCTCAACATACACATCCAAATACCCGGGCAACGCCGGGCACCCTTCTAGTACATCTATAAAAGTGAAAGTATCTGTGTGTCTGTCTGTGTACATTTTCCTACGTAATAACTCTGCCAATTTTAAGTCTACAGACTCGAAATTTGATATACAGTGTACTAACATTTGGTAAAAACAATATAATCGGTTTCCGGCCGGAAATTTCGCTGTTAAGGGGTCAAAGTTAAACGATTTTACCTTTGAGAACTCTACCAACGTTCTCCGACAATTTTGGGGATAAACAATTGGAATTTTAGACATAGGTTCCTTGGGCGTGGATTTAACGTAAGAACTTCATTAGATCCCAAAACAATAAATGTTAAGGGGTCATAATAGGGATCAAACTTAAGAAAAATTGACCTTTGCGGTCTCTTCCAAATTACTCAGAAGATTTCTGGTCTAAACATTTGAAATTTCACAGAAAGGGTATTCAGAGATAGGCCAATCTTTTTCATTAGTTTGAATTGAACAGTTACCAATATATAAATGTATGTATGTATGTATGTTTGCATGTCTGCCCAACACTTTCGACAGAGGCGACGGATTTTCTCAAAATCAGTATCGTTTTTATGTTTGACCTTTCAGACGACAAACATCGAAAAATTAGCTAAAAACATTAATATGGTCACCTTAAACTAAGCGGTTTTCTAAAGAGGGGTCGCTTTTTTCGCCCATAATTTTAAAAGTAATCCTCTCGTTTCGATTGTCTAGCCTAAATTTTTTTAAATGTCACGGTTATGGTGGTCGTAACAGCATAGACGTTAGATTTTTCCCCGTTCTTTTCCTCCTTTGCGATACGGGTTCGAGCATGCCTTCCTACTATCACTTTTTTTTTGCTCAACATACACCTTCAAACACAAACTCTGTCAATTTTTATCTACATACTCGAAATTTGATATACAGGGTACTGAGATTTGGGAAAATCGATCTGCTCCTATTTCGGCCAGGAATTCGGCGATTAAGGGGTCAAAGTTCAACGATTTGACCTTTGAGAACTCGACCAAACTTCTCCGACAGTTTTTGGTCTAAAGACTTGAAATTTTAGATATAGGTTGTTTGGACATCGATCTAACATAATACCTGAGTTTGAGCCTAAAACAATAAATTTTAAGGCGTCATAATATGGATAAAATTTTAAAAAAAAATTGACCCTTTTTTTTGCTCAACATACAGCTCCGAATACCCGGGCAATGCCAGGCTGAAATTCTAGTATGTTTATGAAAGTTAAAGTGTATGTGTGTGTCTGTGTCTGTGTACATTTCCCTACGCAATAACTCTGTTAATTTTCAGTCTACAGACTCGAAAGTTGATATACCGGGTACTGAGATTTAGGGAAAATATATGTGATCGTTTATCGGTTAGAAAATTGGCTGTTAAGGGGGCAAATTTCAACGAGTTAACCTATGCGGACTCTACCAATTTCCCCCGACAATTTTGGGTCTAAAAACTTGAAATTTTAGGTATCGGTTCATTGTACATGGATCCAACTTAATAACACAATTTGAGCCCAAAACAATAAATGGTAAGGGGTGATAATAGGGGTCAAAGTTTTAAAAAAATGACCTTTTTTTTCTCAGCATACACGTCCAACTCCCCGGGCAACGCCGGGACCCAATGCTAGTATATCTATAAAAGTGAACGCGTCTGTGTGTATGTGTGTGTTTGTGTATGTCTGTGTACACGTCCCTTCTCCATAACTCTGTCAATTTTTAGTCTACAGATTCGATATTTCATATACAGGGTATTGAGATTGCGGAAAATCTAGCTGATGGGTTTCCGCCAGAAATTTGGCGGTTAAGGGGTCAAATTCAACGATTTGACCTTTGAGAACTCTACCAAACTCCTGCGACAATTTTGGGTCTGAATACTTAAAATCTTTGTTATAGGTTGCTTGGACATGAATCTAACTTAGTAACTTGAATTGAGCCCAAAACAATAAATTTTAAAGGGTCATAATAGGGGTCAATTTAAAACAAAAATTTGATCTGCGGCCTCTAGCAAATTACTCAGACAATTTCTGGTCTAAACATTTGAAATTTAAAACAAAGGGTATTCAGCTTTTTCATAGGTTTGGATCGAAAATTTTTAGTTACCATATCCTAATGAATGTATGCATGTGTGCATGTCTGCGTAAAACTTTCGACAGATAGGACGGATTTTACGAATATCAGAATCGTTTTAAAGGTCGACCTTTCATACATCACATATCGAAAAATTGACTAAACACATTTATATCTTAACCTTCAACTAGGCAATTTTCGACAGAGTGTGTCGCTTATTTTCGCCTGTATTTTTGAAAGTTATCCTCTCCTGTAGATTGTCTAGTCTTAATTTTTAAAAATGTCACTTGCAGTTAGACGGTGATCGTAAAAGCATAGACGCCAGGTTTTTCCCGTTCTTTTCTTCCTTCACCTTACGGGTTCGAGCCTGCCTTCCTACTACACCTTTTATTTTTTTGCTCAACAGACAAACTCAAACACATGGGCAACGCCGGGATGAAATTCTAGTGTATCTATAAAAGTGAACGTGTCTGTGTATCATAGTGTCTGTCTTTGTGTGTACATTTCCCTAAGCAATAACTCTGTCAATTCTATGTTTAACGGCTCGAAATTTGAAATACAGTGTACTGAGATTTGGGAAAATCTATGTGATAGGTTTCTGGCCAGAAATTTGTCTGGCAAGGTAAAAGTTACAGGATTTGACCTTTGAGAACTCTACCAAACTTCTCCGACAATTTTTGGTCTTAACGCTTGAAATTTTAGATGTTGGTTCCTTTAACATGGATCTAACTTACTAACTTGATTTGAGCACAAAACAATAAGTGTTAAGGAGTAATAATATTGGTCAAATTTTAAAAAGAAATATATATATATATATATATATTTATATAAAATGGGTTAATAAATTCCAACGAAAGAAAGATATATATTTAAATAAGGGAGTAGTCACCAACAATGTGTATTTTTTAACATTATTTTATTATTCCGTGTCTTGGTTTTTCATTGAGAATTATGTGTGGATCATTGTATACAATGATCCAAACATAATTCTCAATGAAAAACCAAGACACGGAATAATAAAATAATGTTAAAAAATACACATTGTTGGTGACTACTCCCTTATTTAAATATATATATATATATATATATATATATATATATATATATATATATATATATATATCCCAAGATCACTAGCTATGGTATAGCTGGAAATGTCTTCTAAATTATTAAGTGAGTTCTTTCTGATAGTTTCACATGAGTAGTGGTTGTTAGGCAGAAATCAGTAGCTCTCGGTGTCAATGCTGGGCTCCCTAAGGGGTCAACCAAGGCCCCAACTCTCTTCTTGATCTACATTAATGGCCTTCTCACCTCATTCGCAAACATTTATGCTGACGACAGTACAATCTATGGTACCCCATCAAATACCTTTAACGACGAAGTTCTCTCTGATTCTCTCCCATCTGATCTTGAGCACATGATACAATGGGAAAAGAAGTGGCCGTTACGTTTAATGCATCTTAAACTAAGCTTCTATTTTTACATCATCAACGCTCTGATAGTCACCTGGCATCAATTTATATAAATGGTTCTTGTCTTGGGGAAGCTTTATATTTTGACAATCTTCTGAGCTTGATCGTTAGTCTTGAGTTGAAATGGAACAACATATATTGCCATGGTCGCTGGAAAAATGTTAGAATCCTCCTATCGCTGCAGTAGATATCTCACTACTGATTCCATTTTCTACCTATATAAAAGCAAGGTACGGCCAATAATGGAACAGTGTACTGTACCTCATCTTCACTGACGCTTCTAGAACAGCTTATCCTGCCTTGACAGAGTTCAAAGTAGACTTCGTAGATTAGTGGGAGATGCCCTTTTCTCTTCCCTGTATCTCTTTCCCACAGAAGAGACGTTGCGAGTCTGTCTCTGCGTTATCGTTATTTCCATGGCAGGTGCTCATCTGAGCTTCAGTCTATGCCCCTTTCCACACTTTCACGAAAAACACTCGTCTAGCCAAAACCACTATCAGTAGTTTCACACACTCTTTATCTGTGCCTAAACCTAAATGTAGATTCCACGAACGAAACTTTTTTCTTAGAACTAATGCCTACGGAACTCTCTTCCGTTGGCCTGCTTTCCAGCTGACTACAATTTGATTGTCTTCAAGTCCATTGGAAACAAGTTCTTGATGAACCGTCCTCTTAAGTAATCCAGCTTACAAAAATTCTACTACTTGTGTTTATTACGCTAATATTACATTGACTAATATATACCCATAAAATCTTATCCTCGATTGGCCTCCGGGCCTTGACAAGTTTTGTTTCTATGTAAAAAATATATATCATACATATATATATTTTATGTATATATATCTATATCTATATATATATTTATATATATATGTGTGTGTGTGTGTGTGCGTCTGTATTAAGACCAATGTACCTTTAAAAATAAAATGTGAATATATTTCGACAACTTACAATAAACTAGTACTTTTACTCAAGTTACAAGCCTCGTAGCACCTTTATATAACTTATATAATTTATCCATATTATCTACAAATTGTACGTTCACAGCTCTGCATTACTCTTTGTAATATTAAGAGCAATTCAGGTAATTGCAAACCTCCTAATAAATTATAACAAATACTATCAATTTAATACTGGGCTATGAATGACACACTTAAAATAAACTTCCAGTAAAACATTTTGGATATTACTTCGGGAATTATAGATATGTATGCACGTTGAACGAACACCAAATTACATTAACCATATAAAGCTGCCCTTAAAGTGCATTAAACTAATTTGTGAAGAAATTCACATTTAATTCCGAGGGTTTATGCATAATTACCGAGAATAACGAACTGGCTTTACTTTGTAATGTAATCCCTCATTAATTATGCAGTTAACATGCGAATCAAACCAGACGGTCATTAATTAGTTCATTTAATATACATTACGAAAGCTAATTAAATATGTTTACACTGTTTAGTAGACACAATTGTGTTATTCTTATCGTAGCGTTTGAATATAACCATTCTTGTTACAACAAAACTGTCTATTTGTGATGTACTTGATAATAAAAGCTTCTCATAAGATAATTATATTTATATTTATCTGTCTATTTGCTGTTGGGTTTTGGCTGTAAGGATTTTCTGTGTACATACAACTCGCCTCAGTACATACGTTATATATTATCGTGTGGCAAAAATTGACGGACTACATTGGCAGACACATAACATATCAGATTGACAGACGACATCAAGAACGCCATCTTAAAATATCATATACAACATCACTTTAATTTTTTAAAAATATTGCTATATTTATTATATTTTTTAATTGGAATTCATTGAGATGAGAATTATTTATTAATTTTATTTACTACAGACTATTATCCTCGTCTTTTATTAGTTGTTTCACGACGTTTCGGCTAATATTCCTCTGGACTTAGTCAGGTTGTAACCGCGACTGATAGGAACTTTGAATCTCCTGACTGCATCCACTGCAATTACTGCCTTCCATAGTTATTGTCGTCTCACCACGTTTTGGGTAGGATTCAAACAGCTATCTTCACACACTTCTTACCTGGGACCGTAGGGATTCAATATCTCTATAAATTGCGCCACGGGCCCCGAAGTTGATTGAGACGTGGCGTAGTTGATACTACGGAGGCCAGAGTAATAGTTGGCCGAAAACTGGGTAAACAATTAATAAAGGATGAAAATAATAATCCGCAATAAATAAAATTAATTACCATATTTATTGCAAATCTAAATTTGTGTACTACTATAAATTTTCAGATTCACCAATCTCAAGTAAATTGAATTATTATTTATAAATGCAATTACCAAGAGTGCTGTAATTGAATGGTTCGCTCAGCCAATAATGAATTAGACATGCTTATAACTTAATATAACCAGTTTATCTACAAAATTAGCGGTGCACACACTATTTTCTACAGTACACAAATTAACGCATATTTTATATATTACCACGTAAATTTCATCTAGCACGTGTAAATTCGATAGAAATTGTTCCGATACACTTTAGCTAAACGTTTTACAATTACTATTATAGGTAATCTCTTATCAAATTGATAAACGTTACTTAGACTGAAATAATTTCCTGACTAAAATTCAGTAACACTATAAGAGTATTATAAGGTTTAATCAGTTCAATAAAAGATACACAATTCATAAGTGTATTTAAATATACGCTGGATATCTCTAATAATCTAATCGTTCGGTGATCATCTTATAAGGAATACATTGCATATAAGGAGATATAATATTATTGGCAGAAATAAAGAAGGTTAAGGGTATTTTTTGTATTCAAGGAACTGAAAGACAATTAAAATAAATAAGTAAATTCGATAAACAAGTATAAGACGATTAAAGTACCATTGAGTGCGAGAAAAACAAAACAAAACCGAGACGGACAATTCCACCCCTCCCCCCCCCAAAAAAAAGTAATGCTTTATCAATTCTTTCTGTCGGCACAAAGAAGGTTTTCGAATCGCGATATAAACCGATTCAAACGTTTTTAAAGAATGTTTGGAATTAGCTCTCTGTAGTAACCGTAAACACTCTATTTTATACTTATTGGCACAGCAACGATTATCAGCAAATGCTGGTCAATAGCAGTGTCCAAGGTTTACGCCAAAAAGAAGACTTACAGATCCTACTCTACTCCGTCTGAGCTTGGATGTAACGTTTTGGTTTATACGAACCTAGAGATGCAAAAAAGTACGACTTACACAACCAGCACCCCACTTATAGTTAATTTTATAAATAATATAACTGTTGTGTTGTAAGGTAAACTATTCTTGCAAAATAAAGAAAGTACAAGACTCACAGTATATAGCAAACCCAGGGAAACAGAGTAGAAACAAATGATAACACTTTTAACAACCTGTTAAATATATATTTATACCGTTACCTCTTATTCATGGTAGTGTTTAATAAATTATATTACCGCTTATATTTACCCTATATATATATATATATATATATATATATATATATATATATATATATATATATATATATACTTACAGTATACAATATCCTAGAAAAGGAACGTTGTCTGTGAGTGTATTATCTCAGATAGCCTAATATCAAAAGTGCATTTGAGAAGTCTTTTTGCCATACGAGGCTGAAGGTCCGAAATATAAATCAGCAACATCTTATTTTATATGGCAGGGGTGCGTTCGAAATGAATGTTTCTTTATGAAGCACATTTGCACCATATTACTTGACTTATTCATTCTAGACGTAAATTCAAGCCATTATCACCGCACAAGAAGTAAGGCTAGCGCATATAAAATAAACAGAAAACTATTTGATATGACAGGAGTGCGTTCGCAATGAATGTTTCCTTTAGTGATTATGTGAATCCTAATACTTGACTTTTTACAATTTAATTCATGCCATTATATATATATATATATATATATATATATATATATATATATATATATATGTATATATATATATATAAAGCTGAACGATGTATATGTGTGTGTGTGTCTGGTCACGAATAGGCTTATATGTGGTTGCCTATTTGTAAAACTGATTGCATATAATGATAGAAGATATATCGAGACACAGGAATGGTAAGTGTAATCTGGCAGAACGGTGGTTCATAAAAATTGTGAGGTCTGCGTTCGCGCCTGGCCCCCAAAGTATGGAAATAAACAAATGAAAAAAATCATTCACAAGGGCGTTTGATATAGATGTATATGAGAATACTTTGATGAGTATGTTTCAACTTAAATAGGGATGGTATAATAAAAGTGTAGGGTCTTCGTTCGCGCCTGTACTCCCTGGACATATGGCACACACTTTAACAAAGACTTTTCATATCTATTTGCGCAAATATACTTTGATTATTATATTTCAGTTTGAAGAATATGGTATAATAAAATTATTGGATGTTCGTTCGCGCTTACCTCCATAGAATGGAAATATGTCACAAAGTTTAACAAGGTTTTTTAAAAGGGGTGAGGGTCCAAAATAACACATTAACTTTTTTCTTAATTCATGTAGCTTTTATTTATTCTTTTGAGTGTAATCCTATTGTGTCGAATAAATTCACCTCATAAATTCATGTTCTTATGAAAGTAAAAGACAAAAAAAGAAAAAGTCGGAACTTTAAACAATTCTCGACACACATTTTGCATAACTCTGTTTTTTTTTTCATTCACCACTTGCATGTGGCATTCTTTTGAAACTAGATAAATAGATAAAAAATAAATACAAGAACGTTACTTATCATGGTGTCAAAAAAAGGAAAAAAATGCTCAGGTATCCCTGCTTCAAATTGAAAGCGTGGCTCTCCATTTCAAATTCGCTGCCATTTTGATTTTTTAAACCGGTTCATGAATTAAAAGAATTTTTTTTTATAAAATACTATAAAATAAAAACAAATAAACTTTTCTACCACAAAATAACTTTTAATGACTATGCTAACATTTAGTTCTTCTTTATTTATATATATATATATATATATATATATATATATATATATATATATATATATATATATATAGAGAGAGAGAGAGAGAGAGAAAATAAAAAAGGAACAAACCGTATTATGTGTTCACCAACGTTTCGTCTTCATTTCGAGACTTCCTCTGGGTGAAATAAAGACGAAACGTTGGTGAACACATAATACGGTTTGTTCCTTTTTTTATTTTCTCTATTTTGTCGGAATACTATTTCCATTATTTTCATCATATATATATATATATATATATACCATTTTCTCTTTGTAAGGAAAAATCATTTTGTTAGTCAGTCTTGGCTACGAATGGAAACAAAGTTGATATAAAAATATATTTTCGCGAAAATTATCTTTACATTCATCATATTTTGCTTAGGGTAAAATCTTCGAGTATCAAAACCTATCTCTGTACACCACACCCTTTTCATAACCTATCATACTTTCATCAATCACAATCCATTTTCTGTAGGCTGTGTTTGAACCAGTCAACAACGGGAAATTCTGCAAGTATATATATATATATATATATATATATATATATAATTTTATGAAATCAACAGTGAGTTCTCCATGTTTATCTCAATTTCTTGAGGATCAACTCGCTGCGGCGTGTCATGTCAATCTTCTACCGAGTGCACTGCGATAGGTACACAAATAGAGCATGCAAACTGTTAGTTTTTAAAATTGATCGATTTCCCCGACTTCAATTTCAATAAAAATATTAGACTGTGAAAAATGTGTATATTGGCTTTCAATCCCGAACAATGTTGGGGCTCCCTGCTAGTATAAATATATTTGTACGTGTGTATATATACTGTTTCATTTAAGTCGCTATATGTGCAAACACACCTTCTATCCCGTTTACTCACTCTAATTCTGAATTTAATATTTCTAATTATCTTAACAAATGTGATATGATCATATATTGCTGATTTATGTCTGGCCTTCAGCCTTCAGCCTCCTACGAAAATAAAACTTACTAAATGCATTTGTATTATTAGTCTGTCTAAAGTGTTTAGTTTGGTCAATATTGCAATTTATATATATATATATATATATATATATATATATATATATATATATATATATATATATATATATATATAAACAATATTGGCCATAATATTATGAACGCAAAAAAAATACAATTATTCATGTATATTTAAAACATTAGTGCATGGATTTTTCTGAAATACGCAGAATAAACAAATAGAACCAATGTGTATAAACTGGTACCAAAAAAATAACATTTTCAATATTGAGAAATATTTTAGTTTAAAATTATATCTGTGGATTTATCCTGGCCAAAAGTTAAGGAACGAAATAGAAAATTTATTTTTAAGAGACTAAACTTTACAGAAACATAGCTAGTTTTTAATATTGGATCTGCTGGTAAGCACAACAAAGAAAAATGGCGTCACCAACTCGCAAAACTCTGTCACTCCAAGAAAAAAATAATTTTAGACAATTACAAAGAAAAGAAATCAATTTCAACAATTTCTAATAAGTGTTGTTCATCGGGTGATAGCTCGATATAAGAATAAAAATACATTAGAAGCAGCCACTAAAACCGGCAGACCCCCTAAAACGTCTCTAAGAGAAGATAGGATTATGGTAAGGCAGGCTCTTAGTGACCGATTCAAATCGGCAACATCATTTTCTCGTGATTTTAATGAACAGACTGGGAAAATATATCTAGAAAAACTGTTTCTCGACGGTTAGCAGCTGCCGGATTGCATGCCAGGGTGCCAGTATCTAAACCCTTGATCTCCAAGAAGAACAAAAATAGCCGTTTGAAGTTTGCCGATGAGAATATCGTCTGGACTGATGAACAATGGGCGAAGGTTAACTTCAGCGATGAATCAAAGTTCAATTTGTTTGGATCTGATGGAAAGAAGATGTACGGCGTAAAGCAGGTGAACGATTATCCTCCAAATTTGTTAAAAAACAACTTAAATTCGGAGGGAGAAGTGTAATGGTGTGGGATATGATATCCTCGGAAGGAGTTGCCCCTCTAGTTTGAATCTATGGTAGGGTTTATGCGGATACTTATAAGCAGCTCCTTCAACAACATGTCATTGAGAGCTTTCATCTTTCACCTAATCAGGAACGCATTTTTGTGCAAGATAACGCCCCTTGCCATAAAGCTAAAAAAGTGATAAGTTACCTAGAGGAAGAAGAAATAAGAGTAATGGACTGCCCAGCGCAGAGTCCGGATCTGAATTCGATAGAAAATGTTTGGAAAATGATTGGAGAAAGAGCACAGACGAGGAATCCCCAAAATCACAATGATTTGTAGGATTTATTGAAGGAAGAGTGGGAAAAGATAAATCCCGAATTTTGCAAGAAACTAATCCAGTCTTGTGGTTGAAGATGCAGTGGGGTCATAAAGAATAAAGGGATGTTCACTAAATATTGAATGATTTTATTTTTTTAAATATTTGCATATAAAAAAACAAAGTTTCTATTTCGTTCCTCATCTTTTGGCCAGGATAAATCCACAGATATTATTTAAAACTAAAATATTTCTCAATATTGAATTGTAATTTTATTTTTTTTTGGTACTAGTGTATACACATTGGTTCGATTTGTTTATTCTGAGTATTTCAGAAAAAATCCATGCACTAATGTTTGAAATACACATGAATGATTGTAATTTTGTTCCGTTCCTTACATTATGGCCGATACTGCATATATATATATATATATATATATATATATATATATATATATATATATATATATATATATACTCGGCGTAAACAAGAAAACAATTTATAACTTAATGGTGTTCAAATATAAGTATCGAGCAATTCGTCAGGGCAGAATTTATTGTTTAATAGTTTTTCTTGTAACAGGTTTCTTGGTGTTTTTTCTGAGTTAAACCACGGCCATCGTAAGAGATGGCGTATCAGCTTAAAAAATTACCTCATCACATTAACCATTACAACACTCTGATGTAGAATTTAATAAAAAGTTCGAATGTTTCTTTTTCTGATATATATATATATATATATATATATATATATATATATATATATATATATATTACTAATATATGGAAGTTTAAAAGGTAAAAGCAATGCGGAAAGACCTTGGATCATAAGAGAAAAAGAAAATAAATTTTCCCGGTCCTTTCGCCATTGCTTTTGGCTTTTAAAACTTCCATATATAATCTTTTACTAGCAATGCTTCAAGCAAACTTACATGTACTTATCTAATTTTCGTAATACTGTCATTTTCTTTGCGACAAAAGTTATTTGTATGGGAATTCGATGAACTCCATATCAGCATTCATAGAATAATTTAATCAAGTAAAGCCAAGTTTAAAAATATCGCTTTCATTAAATTTTTACGTGAAAGTGATGAATATTTACAACACGTTCACATGTTAAATAATAAGTTTGTAATTAATAATTTATTATTTCAGTACACAGAAAAAATAACATGCAAGTTCATTTTTAGTTTTGATACTCATAATTTCATTTGTTTTAAATACGTTCTGAAAAAATATACTAATAAAAAGTAGAGAATAACATTTGAAATAACGTGCGTTTTATTTTATTAATCTCAAACATTACATAACCTTACTGTTCTGTATGATGGGAGTATATTTGTTTTCTTTTCATCCCATTGAACCAGATGGTATTCCCTGGGGTTCGGACGGCAAAAAAAAACAGTAACTTTCAGTCTCTTTTCTTAGTTCCTGGGTAATTTTGATGGTAACCGCATGTATATATTTTAACAACAAATATATATATATATATATATATATATATATATATATATATATATATATATATATATATATATATATACCTACTTCCGGTTAAACTGATGGACACGGGACCAGAGTTTACAGTACTTAAGTTCATGACCTCAGTAGATTAAATTACGTAAGTAAATAGGTAATCTCAAGATAGTCGTGGTTAAACCCGTTAATCTAATTCATCCATTCATTACAGAATATTCTAATGAGTTAACAGCTGCATATAGCAACAGATAGGATTTGTATATTCCATTAGTTGCTTCGGTGTGGTATATAATGCACGAGATAAAAGCATCGAATTATTACAAGAGCCGGATATGCTTTCCTAAAGCACAACAGATACATATTCCTAAATTTCCTTTTCGTTAAAAAAAAATTATCATCATTATTGGTTTTCTCTACAATGTAGTTATGTACTTAAATGCCATTAGAAAATATACAGGTGAGGACGAGAAACGTGTTAATTTTAGACATACTGTAAATATTGTACGATAAATCTGGAACTAAACTCGATTATTATTTACATGATATAAGACACTTTAAAATATGCAAATAATTAATACAATGGGCGTAAGCAAGATTAATATAGAATACTTTCCCAGAAATAATAAAAATTGTTATTTTTTGGTCTGTTTGTCCAAAAACACAGTATGAAATTAACTTTATAACGAATTGCATGCGAGATCAGATGTTAATTAAACGTTTTCCTAAAGCATTACATGTTATTTAACTAATAACTGAACCCTTGTTGATGCTAAACGTCCACATAAAACTAATTTTAAACAATAAATGCATTCAAACTTCGTAGGGTAACACATTTGTCAGCTATATAAAAAATAGTTTGGCATGTATTCATATAAAGTGTAAGGATTAACTTTATTTAGCGATATAATTAAATGTTTACATTCGTTACATACAATCAATCAGTAATTTTGTTTACGTTTTTTTATAAGAAACGCTCATTTTCTATATTCTGTGTTAACGTACGGACCAGTAGTACCTATCTAAATTTCAATCATATCTAATGCTCGTATAATGTCCAATGATATCCTACTGAAATTAATGAGTCTTAATTATTAGGGCAGCGTCTATTTTTATATTTAAGAAAATGATAATTTGTTTAGAATAGAATAACACATTTATGGATTTCTGTTTTGGCCTGAGTGTCAATTCTCCAAGATTATGATTAATTATACAGCAAACTAAATATTTCCAGTATGCTGAATATTTTTCATAAAATAAAAACTGGAAAAACGAAAACAGTACATACTGACAGGTTCAGTGGAAGCCACAATTATCAAAATATTCTTCGTCTAGAAGGCCTCCATTTTGCTTTTGTGTTTTGGGGTCACGCTGTATATATATATATATATATGCAGCATATATATATTTATAAATAAATAATATACCTAAACACATCGGTTTCTGTCAGATCAGCAAATCAAAGTAGAGAATGGTAATTTTTTTTACACAGGCATAAACACTTATCAAGGCCAGATATCACTCGAAGATAAGGTTAAGTGTGTACAGTAGTCAATTAGACAATATAGTAATCGTTAGTAACGAAATTCCGTAACTTTGTTAACTTATATGGAACGGTTCATCAAGAAATTGTTTACGTTAGACTGGAATACAACCATATTGTAGCCAGCTAGAAAAGCAGGAAAACGTTCGACAATTCAACCGGTGTACAGTTCCAAGAAAGAAGCTTTGTTTATGGAATCTATGTTTAGGTTCAGGCACAGATAAAGAGTGGGAGTTTTCAGCTGGACGAGTGTTTCTGATGAAAGTTTTGCGATGCGAGATCATATATTGGAGCTCTGTCGAACACTTGCCATGAAAATAACGATAAAGCAGAGACAAACATTCAACATATTTCTGTGAGATAGAGGTTGCACGGAAGAGAAAAATACATCTCCTAAGAGGCTACAAAGTCTATTTTGAACTCTGTCAAGGCAGGACAAGTCCTTTCTAGCAGCTCCTGGCCAGATGTGGCAACAGTACTCACTTTTAGGACGTACCTGGCTCTTATATAGATAGAAAATTACAACAGCAGTCATATAGTTAGTGGTTCGATAGAGGAATCCCAGCATTTTTCCAGCGGCCTTGGAAACAGATTTGATGTATGTGTTCCATTTAAGATCAAGAGTAACGGTCAAGCCCAGAAGCTTCTCAAAACATGAGATCTACCCAAGACGAGAGACATTCATTTCAATTAATGCCAGAAGGGGATCAGAACGTTGATTATGTAAAGATAGAAGCTTGGTTTTAGATGTATTAAAAGTAACCAGCCACTCCTTCCCCCATTGTACCACGTGCACAAGATCAGAGGAGAGAGAATCGGAGAGAACTTGGTCGTTTCCGGTCTTAGATATACTACCATAAATGATAGTGTCGTCAGCATAACGTTCTAAGAATGAGTTAAGGATGTGATTTGGAAGATCATTAATGTAGATCAGGAAAAGAGTTGGGCCCAGGATCGACTCCTAAGGGACTCCAGCATTTATACTGAGAGCTTCTGCTTTTTGCCAATCAACTACTACTCTTATACACCTATCAGAGAAAAATGATTTAATAATTGAGAAGACATTTTCAGCTATACCATAGCTGGAGATCTTGTGAAATAAACCTTTATGGCCTACCTTATCAAAGGCATTTGATATGTCAAAAGCAATTACCCTAGAAATGTAGCCTTGGCCGAGAGATTCGCTAATCCTATGAGATATAACTTTAAGTACATCTGCGTTAGATCTAGCAGAACAGAAACCATATTGTGTGTAACTAAGAAGGTTATTTTTGCTTAGAGGGTCTATTACTTCTCTATTTAACATAGATTTCAGCAACTTACTCATGACGCACAGCAGACTTAGCCTGTACTGAGTGGAGGATGAGAGATCACCTGAATTCTTAAATACACGACCTACTGATGATATTTTCCAATGTGATGGGAAGCACTTCTCCTAAAGACAACGTTTAAACAGTTTTGTAAGTTCGGGCGCTAGTTCTGGTTGAATTTTTTTAGTACTATAATTGGAAAACCAAGGTTTTTGATTGCCTTGGCCACATCCGCGGACAGAAATTTGTATATCACATAGCGTGTTCTCTGATACAGGAGGAGATATTGGGGGTTGGCGGCCTTGGTCGCAAAGAGTAGAATTATCTGGAAAGTTATTGGCAAAGAGTTTGGCTTTGGTTGATGCTGACGAGCTTTCCTCAGGTCCATTGATGATAATTGGGATAGAGCAGACGCCTCTGTTCAGTATTCTGTTTGCTATTTACCAAGCCGCTGCTCATCTACTTTGGACTTGATTGCCTGAGCATACAACTCTCTTGCGATATTTTATTACTTTCTTACAATGGTAGCTGGCAGTCCTGAAAGCGGCGTTATGCTCCATACATCTATTTCGTTTGGAAGCAACAGGAACAAGTGATTTCTGTGCCCAATATCTGCAACACATTCTGGTGAGAACCATGGCTGGCTGTTTGGTTTTTGCTGGAACTTTTTCGAGGGTATGAAACGGTCTATACCTACAATTAACCAGGTATGATACTATAGAGGGCACATCCTTTTTAAACATGGAACGCAGAAATAGATCAGATATAAATGTACGGAAACTATCCCAGTCAGCATAGTGTATCGATATACTGTACGATGGAGAGGTACGTCTGAGGACTTATTACATTTCATTTTTATCTTAATTAATACAACAGAGAGGTCGGAAGATCGATGAGAAGATAGAACGGAAACTGAACATAGTTCAGGGCAAGTTGTGGCAAAAAGTTCTAGGAGACTCGCATAATGGCCGTCAATGTCGGGTACACGGGTGGGTTCGTGAACAATCTGAGTTAGCTCGTAATCAATTGAGAAATCATGACAGAACCCCCTCATCGTCGGTCTTGTTTGAGTGGGTCAACAATTCCACATTGTGAACATTGAAATCTCCACATACGTGAATGGTACAAATGTCATGCGGATAAACGAGTGTAGACAGAGTTTCTATGTACATGCAAGCGTCATTTATACATTGTGCTTATATACATGGTTTCTCTATGTTTGCATTTCTGAACCTGTGTATTGTCTAGTGGTATAGCATGGGGTTATTACATATATGATGTGTTTATTGAGTGTAGGTATATTTGGTCGTCTTGATATGAATGTGTTATTGATCTGTATAATCGCGTTGACATACCGGTTTCCGTTAAATCCCTGTAGTTAAGCCCCGTGGAACATTTTAACATACATGATTGTATCTGCAAATTTTCATGAGTAACCATTTGGGAAATCGAGGTGAAGTATGTGCTCTCCGCTCTTCCCGGCATTGTTTCAAGTCGTCCAGGACTTCCCACTGATCTCAAGCAGCGCCGATTCAGGAGATGTGTTGTTATAGATTGAGAAACTCTTGCTTACATGCATAACTGCCCCTACAAGGTTATTTTTGTCTTTCAAGACAAAACGAAAGCACTTAATGATCGTCTAGTAATTGTTGAAACAATGCATATTACAATTATAAAGTTAAGGGGCAAATAACGTTCTCTGGAGATTTAGATCGGTCAATGAATAAATGTACGTGAACAATCCTTGGTCTTAATTTTACAGATCCTCCGAATGAAGATTTGCACAACTCGATGATTCACTGATATTTACAGCAGCTTTATTCAAATGTTTCCCACATTGGAAAGCTGTAACGCTGGTCCTAGTTTTTTACTATCGATCATTGCTCTACTTAAAGCCATAATTATCCGTGCACCATCTTTCTCCCCTGACTACTTACTACATCTGCTTTCTCTTACTCCAGACTGTGTGCTAAGTGGTACGTATTTAAATAGTTGTTACCAAAGACCAATCGAATGATATATATTCGTCACATATTTTGTTTATATTCTAACGTTCTTTTTATTTAAACATTTTAACATAAATAATTCTATCTCTAAATATTTATTTCGCTATTATAGCATTCTTTCTAATATTCTGTTTTTTTTACAAATATTAATAACAGCCATAATAATCGTCTACTACCATACCTTTTGGTTTTGCTCGGACAAAATCAGTAATGCTAAAAATAGCTGAAACATTGAGGGCTACTCTCAGATACGACAACTGACGCACTAGTTACAAACATAAACCGTCAATATAGGAACTAGAGCAGAGTAAAATAAAAACAAAATAGAGGAACTAAATCTGCAAAATTGTAAGTTTACTAATCTGCCTATGATAAAGGAAACAGACAAAGTCATGTGTCCACTAAAGTGGAGAGACAAATAAGATGGAAAGATTTAAGTAAAGAAAATGAAAGACTGTAAAATGTTTTTGACTCTTAATGGGAGTATGATACGAATGGATTCGCCAATCATTTTTATAACCAACGGCTGTGCTAAACAACCAATGAAAACGTTCCAAAATTATTATAAAAGTTGTCGAATGTTGGATTCAATCAGTTCGCCGTTTACTACGTCACGGACCGCATTTAATTCTTGGCCGCCATCTTGGTTACTTATCTGAACTACGGTGTCATCTTTGTTCAACACAATGTCTCAAACATTAACAAAGACGGATCACCATTTGATGAGCGAATACGACTAAGAAAACGAGTAAACTTTTTTGGCACAAAATCCAATAAAGACCAATTGCCATTGCTTTTTTTAGAAATAAATAGAAGTGCACCGTCGCCATAACGCCCAAAAAAAATTAGCAAAGTTCATGGAAAAAGTTTAGAGTTGTAAAAAAAATCTTGCAATAATATTGTTATTCAGACTCCACGGAATACCACTGTAAGAACGGAGAGTAATCGCTGGTTATGGCTATTGTTAAGTGCTCGTAATGTGCACACATACTAATAATACTTTAGAAACATGAAAATACTTATACTTACCGAACCTATACACACATACTTACCGAACCTATAGATACATACTTACCGAACTTATAGAAACATATAAAACATCCTATAAAATATATTTACTTCGCCACAAGTATAATGATACATTAATATTAATGTTATTAACTATTAATATTATATTATAATATAATATTAAATTATCTTTTAATATAATATTAAAATGGGCGGAAAGGTACGGCAACTGAAATGAATGCGTCTTGCTCATGCAAATGGCATTCACCCACATTAATATATGGCACAATTGAGCTTAAGCCCAATACGTACATTTCTCTCTTCATTAACAGTTACGAATAATGAAATAACGGATATATTCTCGACACAATCTTATTTTATCAAAACTTTTGCTTTACTATATTATAGTGGAAGTTCTCAGAACTCAAACGGAATCGTCCTGTGGTTGTCTCTGGATATCTATATGGGTTAAATAGATTTTCAAATATTTTATTAATTTCTCTTTTATTCACCCAAACTTTAGTTAATAAAGAAAGGGAAAGCATAACTTCCCTCTCTCTCATTTACAATTTTAATTTGTCTAGCCTCTTCATCAGAAGAAAAAACCGATCTCCTCTGGTGGAGTATCATGTCTCGTGCTGTTTTTTGAGATACACACAGCTAAATAAAACTAGTATGGGTAAGCTATACGGAGAGGATGTTATTTGGGTCACAAATACAATGTAATATTGTAATATTTAGTCAGTGCTTACTTATAGTAAAACTATAATTATATTAGGTTCTGCTGACAAACTACGGCACAAATAATGTTTTTAATGGCAATTCACATAATTTAATTAACTCAATATTGTTCGACTTATATTTGAATTCATTAATCCGTTTTCGTACTATTCACATTGTGAATTGTTATAGTAAATTATCAATTGGATTAATTCATTTCCATTAGTAAAACTATTTTTAATTTCATTTTAAGATTCATTAACTCTATTCTAGTTTCGTCAACTCTGTTTGCCTCACGAAATCGTATTTCCAATCGGACGTAATTAGCTTCTATTATAAGCGACCAGCGTTAAAGAGTGAAACGTAATGTTTGACATGAGGATGCTCATTTAGGTTACAGTTGTATTTCTTCATGTTTGTATAATAAAGTAGAGAACGGGTAGGGAGAAGCTGTATGAGGATAGAACAAAATATAATCGCTTATATTACATCTGTGTTCGATTTCACTGAGATGAGTTTTTACTGCCTTTTTATAAAATATAAGTATATTAAATTTGTCTGCATTCCACTCCTATTATGTGAATGTAATACCAATTAATACTCTTCTATGTAAATAAGACATATTGCATTCATATCAGTATTTTTACTTTTGCGTTAGTATTATACAATTGGATAGTTGGTATACCTATGCAATTAGTTGTATATAATTGTCCATTCAACTTAAATTGAAAACATTACATTTACATTTAATTTAGAACATAGTAGCAAACCATATGTCGTTGACCGGTCGTGAAATAAGCTTAAATATGATTGTTTTAATTATGTAAATTACGTATTTATTTAAAATCAAATTTTCTATTGATTGCTATATTGTAGCCAACTGTTATAGTTCTCAAGCTTAATTTGTCATCACAAGCAATACGCCTATATAGTTTTTAAACTATGAAAAATAATTGTGTATAAATTAATGTTGGTAAATATATAAATGTGTATTTACGTATGAGTAGAAGATGCACATTTAGTCGACTTACGTCTGCTACCTTCCAATTTTGAAATCTTTAGTGGCTAAAACCCAAATTGAATTTTATCAAAAGACCGACTCCTATATATAGGAAGTTTCATGTAATTTGTTTGAACCCCGTTCTCACACAAACGGTCAATATCACTTTTATATATATTAAGATATGTTTGTAGAATTATCAGATGAGTATGCGGTATTGGTGTGTATCGTAGAGCTATAAGTTATA
The DNA here is from genome assembly GCF_053919585.1 of Euprymna scolopes. Lineage (NCBI taxonomy): Eukaryota > Metazoa > Mollusca > Cephalopoda > Sepiida > Sepiolidae > Euprymna > Euprymna scolopes. The sequence continues at coordinate 112,098,361 of NC_136485.1, forward strand.
TAAGTTTATCTTCATGCTAGTAAACGTGAACTAACTCTATTACAATAATGTTACTTTGGGATCCTCTAAAATCCAAACCGATCTCTCAAATATCAGACACCTATGTCTTTTAACCTTTACTTTTTTCATCATTTAAATCGCATATGATTAAAACTGTTGTTGCTGATAAAGACAACCCTTTTAATGAGTAACAAGATGAAGGTCAAATTAGGCAATTTGTTGACGTTACTATCAGCTCTATTGCTTCAATATTTTCGATATATAATGATGTACATTCCATGAAAATCGGGAAATTCTAGCTATAAGCACCTCCGATAGGAACTGATGAATCAAATTAATTCACGATCATTATCAACCAATAAGGAACCAGTCCTGCGCCATAAAAATAGAATATTTTAGATTCCAGCACATAGTTTTCGTATCAACATGAGAAAGATCTTTTGCTCTTTTGCTTGCAAAATCATAATGCCCAGAACATGTACAGAACAGCTCCCCACTGCAAATTCCTCATGGCCAAAACTTGTATAAAAAAAGTTACCTGTCGTAAACCTTTATAAAATTTAACAGGACTTTCAATTAAAGAGGTTATAGACTCGGCGGAAGATTTTACGTCGATGGATCAAAATGAAATTCGAATTGTGCCAACTAATATTTTTGGGATGTTTATGAATCCCAAAGTCACGCAAGCTTATTCAGGCATAACCTGAAAACTGAAACGCCCGTAAGTTTATTGAAAAGACTGCAACTGCGATTAAGGAATTAATACAGTGCTTAGATGATAGACGTGTATCTCCGGTTGTACGAGAAGACTTGGGCGATAGCTACAAATTATTAATCATAAGAAGGCATTTTTGATTCAAATCAAAACCCCAAGTTATATCTGTATATACTGAACTGACATATCCAAAACGTACGGAAGCCGAGATGATTATAGATTGTATTATAAGCGTCGAAACAACAGCAAATATTAAAGGGGTCTGGCGAAGTTATCAGCGAGAGTCGGTTAATTTCCTTGGCCCGTAAAATGTAACCGAGTGATTTAAAGCCGTTTATCACCGTGATAACTCAGAAAAAATTGCCATGATTTTCAGTCAATTCTAGGTAGCACTTGGGGAATTATCACAGAATAAAAATGCGTCCACAAATATAATGGACTTAAAAAATACCAATTTAAAAACACTAAAATAATATTATGTCTTTTTTCTGGAATAAAAACCGCAACTTTTTCAAAAAAAAAAATTCTCCTAAGAAAAGGACGAGCCTTAATAGCTACAGTTGTGTGCGACATATACAAACATTTCAAAGATGACTTCATTAAAAATGTGCAGAGCTTCGTCAGCAAACATACAGTTTAGTTTTCATGTACTTTTAACGCTTCAACAAACTGTAACAACTTTCTTGTCTGTTGTGGGGCAACGGCATATGTAATAACAAAGAAATCATATTTAATCTAAGTTGATCCCGACTTTTTTCTCAGAGTCTATTTTTCGAATTAGGCGACGGTAGTCCAGTACACGATATCATTTGTAAGATGCTAAAATCTCGCCAAGGAAGAATAAGGTGAACTTTGTTTCTATATTATGAAAAACGTTCTTCTAATCACGAAATTTAAACAAAATATGTTTCCTGTACGAGACAGCACTAAACAAGGTGCAAATATAAACTCTAGCCCCAATAAATAAAAACTGGTGTATCCAAACTGAACTGTATTGAATATTCAAGAAAGTAGAGCAAACATTCTCTCATGATTTACAAACATAGCATAACATTCTTAGGCACTGCAATATTCCAGATATCAAAAAGTTTAATGATTTTGATAGACGGAATGAAAATAAAAACTTAGAAAAACTTGACAACAAGCGACGTTTGTACACAAGCTAAAATGACAAAGTACCAAAAGAAGATGCCAGACAAGAAGGCCACGAAAATCCAATCGCTCGTACATTGTGACCTAAACAGTTCCAGGAGACCGATAGGCAGAAAAAATGTTAGACATGTATTACATTTTGTAGATGATTATTCTGGTTTAATCATGGTCTAATAAAGGACAAATCTGATACCTTGCTAGCAAATAAAACATACCTTCCTCACATGGCACCCTAGAATGCAATAAAGTGTTTTCGTTCTAACAATGATGCAGAATTCACTAATAAACATATTGAAATGATATTAATTAACCATCGTATCAAGCAAAAGCAATCGGCCACTAATTCATATCATCAAAAAATAAGAGCAGAAAGATTATGCCTTCCCCTTTTTCTAATGGCAAGCTGTGCACTCATTGAATCAAAACTCCACAAAAATCTCTGGACGTATGCACATATGACTGTTGCTTATATACACAACCTGTGCTATAGAGAAAATCTATCAAGAACCTATATAAAACTTTCTGCGGAATAAAGCCAAATTTAAGCAGATTACATGTATTTGGTTAAATGAGTCCTTGGCCGTTTGGTCAAGATCAAAGTGTAGTATCTTTTCTTCAGATGCTGCACTTCCATTTCCTGTTCTTTTTTCGGTGGAGGATCAGTCCTTCACGACTGATATATATTGTTTTTATTTTTGTACCTTTTCTCCACGTTAAAAAAACGATCCGGGTGTCTAACTCTGTCTCGTGAGGAAGCATAGTAAATAGGTATATGTATTTGATTAAACTAACTCCGCATTTATAGAAGAAAAACACATTAAATAAAAAAATTGATCGTGGTATATTCCTGGGGTATGATTAAAACAACTCCGCTTTATTCATATTTTTCCAGAGAAAATAAATAAAAAGCATCCCGTGTGTAAAATTCATTACATGCTAAAGAGGAAAATCCATCGTATGAAGAGGATGAATTAATATTTCTTCAAATTCATGAAACAAATGACGAAAATTAATTCGGTTTTGATGAGGACAAGAGTATTATTAATCATGGCAGTGAGGATGACGATGTTAAAGTCCAAAATTCAGATCTTTACCCCAAGAGAATATAGGAGAAGACCCGATTTTTTGTGGTCGACAATTTAGAAGATTATCAATCGACTATTGCTATTTTATAGATAATACGACAACAAAGCTTTAACGAACCAATTAATTCAGAACATTGTCAGCAATAGAAAACGAAATACATGCTTTAATACTTAATCTATCGTGTCTCCGCAAAGGATAAACATGCCATTTCTTCAGGATGTTTTTTTAAAAAAGAATACAGCGCCAAGCGTTGAACTGTACACGGCGAAATTTGTTGCTAAGGGATACTTTCAGATGTAAGGTATAGCCTATTTCTATGTTTTCACCGACTACAAATCTAACAATAACCAGAATTGTATTGCTTATCACATCGCATTCCTTCCTAAAAATCCACGAATTAAACGCCAAAATGCGTATTTAAATGCCCCAACAGACTGAAATTTATATAACCTCTCTAGAGGGATGTATAATGTGTAATAAAAGTTGTGAAGGAGGTTTAACAAATCATTGTACAGTCTGATGGAGAGACGTTGATGTTGGAATACAGTGCTTCATTATTATAAGATTCAACAACAATTCAAACAATGTCCAGTATACCCCTGCTTGTATACTCAAAGCGAAGACAATAAACTATTTATTTTAGTTTCAGTCGTCGCGGAAATTAAAATTGCATCAACTTGTGATATAATGTAAACAGATGTTTAAAACAGATTAAGTAAAAACATCCAACATAACCAATATTGGCAAAATATCATGATTTCCCGGCATACAATTTACTATAAAAAAGGGCATTATTTAAATGAATCACTCGAGCATTATTGATAACTTTCTATTAAAGTTTAGAATTAAAGAATGCAAGAAACGCTCTACACCGGTCGAAAAAATATTAATAAAAACGCAGATATAGAATCTGAAGTAATTGACGATAAACTATACAGAGAGATAATAAGAAGCCTTATACACTTAATTACTGCTACGAGATCTATCTGATATATATATATATATATATATATATATATATATATATATATATATATATATATATATTACACAGTAACAAAAGTATCACAGAAATTATGAAGACTGATAATGAAAGGTTTTTACAAAGTTGAACAAGTTCCTCCTTATTTAAGAGAGATTAAGCAATAACATTTCTAGTTTTAAAGATCATAAACTCTCCTCTTTATTTTAGAAAGGTTTTTAGTTTCTAATAAGCGTACGATAAATATCGCAAAAGTATAACTGGATATTGTTTTAGACTATCAAAAAATAGAATTAATGTTTCATGAAAATCTAAGAACAGCAGATTATAACTCTGTCTCCCTGTGAGGTGAAATTTATTGCGCTTCCACATACTGCGTAAGAACCCATAAAAATAAAAGCTATTCTAAAGAGTATTTTAAAACCAGACTTAACTAAACATCTCGTAGTAATTAATGTTCATAACCAGGCCAGCATCGGCTCAGCACAGAACACAGTAATTCTCAAACATCAAGTTATGAAATATCAATTCCTTATAGATAAAGTATAAAACAATCTTATTTTAAATTACACAGAACAGGAAAACACATCGCCGCCATTTTTACAAAACCAGCGACAAAAAAATCAAACATTTTTCCTCTAAACTTGTGAAATTTTACTTTAAACAACTTCTAACAAGCCAAAATGTGTGTTGATAAAGGAAATGTTGTCCTACGTAAGACGTTAATATCTACTTTGTGTTTAGTAACACATTTATCATACTTACCCGTTACAACTGTTTAAACTCTTTCTAACAATACCGTTTGGAAAACATCTTTTTACATCGTTAACTTTTTACTTTTTTGCATATATGTTTCAATGCTTATTTAAAGGCGCACATAAATTAAAATTGAATTTCACCTTTATTTTTTGACAAAACACATATTTTCTAATATACCAAAATTTTTTCACCCTTTCTATTTTCTACTTTTGCTTCGTTTAATTTTACTTAACAAAACAATAAATACTTTTTTTTTACGTATACATATTACATGTATATTTGTGGGTATACATATATATAATATGTGTGTGTATTTTGTAACGGAATGTATAATGAAAAACTAAATAGATTCAGTTTCACCAGCTAAATTTTTCAGAGTTAAAAATAAAAATTCAAGGTCGTTAATAATGTGTGCTGCCCCCCACCTACCACACACACACATTAGTAACGAACTTGAATCACAGTTACCTTCCTAGGGAAGCAAATAACTTTATAATACTATAAACAGAACATACATTCTTCAAACCAATAAAATAAAACACACACACGCGCGCGCAAGCACACAGACATCGTACCCTATGCACCCAGTTGACCAAGTACCAATGGACCCCCTCTCCCTCACTCAAGTAAGAGTGAAAAAGGAAAAAACATGAGAAAAAATAAAGAAAGATAAATAGAAACACAAGCAGAGAGAGAGTGCGAGAGAGAGAGTGAGAGAGACAAAAGACATCAGTCTTGCCCAATGAACCAGCATTAAAAATTGGACATACGAATGAAAAGTAGAATCGTTTAGACATGTTTCCATATCTCGGAACATATCAAATGAACTACGAAAATGTTCTTTTACATTTCTAACACGTCTTGAATATATTCTAATAATTTTGAATACTTTCTGAAGAAGACGCTTAAGAAAACGTCTAAAACGCGTTAAAAACGAGTTCAATGATTTAAAAAACATTATTACAATGATCTAAACAGGTTGCGGTGGCTAAATGTGGTGTAATGGAAAAATCTAATAAAAAGAGAAAATGCATGCTCCTTATATTGCAAGTAGAGCAATTAACTCCAAAAGTGTAAAAAAAATATACAAAAATTGACAATAAAAACGGTCATCTTGAAGAATCTTACCAGGATGCTTCGGAGTTTCCATCAACCCTGGCTTGGGATCGACCAGTAGTCAATGGTTTAAGCCGAACGTTGCTAAAATGTTGGAATGGTTAATCGATTTTTTGTGTGTGTTTTTTTGTAATAAAAATCTTACTTTTCAATTAATGTTTTGGTGAGGGGGGTACTATACGCCGATTTGAAAAGTTTTCTGAAAACAAATAAATGTAAGCAAAAGTAAGCTAAGTTACATTTCTACATAACTGGATACTTTGTTTGTTTTTATTATTGTAAAATGTTTACTCAGCTCGGAAATGCACACAGTGTTAATCAATGCATTTGAAAACGACAAATGATCGTTGATATGTGAGTTTGGGAAAATGCGTAAAAAATAAAACCTATACATGACAGTGTAAGAAACCCACCGAATATATGTGACTGTGACACAGGCTGGCATATTTGGTGGATTTCTGACAGTATATTGTATAGTTTATTAGTTTTAACTCATTTTCCAAAACAACGTAAAACAGTGTCAGCCACCATTTGTATTTTTCAAATACACTGATAAACACTGGTTTTCCAGTCGAATAAATGGTACATTAAATCAAACGGGTTTGTATTACTGAACACATATCCGAAAAAGTTGTAGAAACATAAATATATAACAAATGTTATCTAAGGTAAAGTAAGTTACTTTTCTACCTAACTGGATTAGCCAGTTTGGTTGAAAAGTAACATATTTTGTATTTGATAATGTTTGTTATACATTTGTGTTTCTGGCAACTTTTTCGAATCTATGTGTACAATAATACAAACCCTAAAACACACAAAAAAAAACATATCCAGTTAGGTAGAAATGCAACATCCTGCTTTTGAGGTTCACCTACACAATTTGTTTTAAAATTACTACTTTTAAACGTTTTCGACGATGCTAAATAAGAAAATCTTATTTACAGTTTGCAAAGGAAAGTAGTTTTCGAGTTATAAAGACCTGTGCTATGCACTATAATTCACTGGCGGCTATGAATAAACACCCACAATCTCCCAATAAGAACGGCTTTCAGAATAAATAACGCCTACCCACCCATGTTAAAAATTGTGGAGGGGGACCTTAAGTAAACATTTACCTTTTTTTTATTAAGTTGTTAGTTTAAAGCCCAACACTGTTGTGTACACCGGTTTTAATAAAGGAAAACATTCATATTTTCCTATATAAAAACAACTCCAAAAAAAAAGCATTATTTCAAGTTTGGTAGAATAAGTTTTATCGAAAAAAAAATGTTTTCCTTAGGCTTATTTCTTAAATATAAGCATTTCTGTTTTTCGCTTTTAACGACGTAAATTTCACGGTCTCTTTTTTTGTTGGTATTTTGTTACATTAGGTTCCCCTCCACGATTTGTTTTGAAATTAGTACTCTTAAATGTTTTCAACGATGCTGAATAAGAAATACATATTTACAATTTGCAGAGGCAAGTAGTTTTCGAGATATAAAGACCTGTGCTATGTACTATAATTCACTGGCAGCCATGAATAAACACCCAACCTCAAATTATGAAGAACGGTTTTCGGAATGAAAACCGACAATCTCCTTATGTTAAGAACAGCTTTAGGAAAAAACACCATCAGTATTCCTATGTTAAAAATGGTTTCAGAATAAAAAACGCCTACCCACTCATGTTAAAAATTGTGGAGGTGGAGCTAAAGTAAAAATGTATTTATTTTTTAAAACACAACGCGTCCACGGTTTTAATAAAGTAAACACATTCATATTTTCTTATATAAAAACAACTCGGGAAAAATCGGGTTTTCTAGTTTGTTAGAAAAAGTTTTATCGAAAAAAAAAGAAAAAAAGGACAATTTTTACTCGTGCTTTTTTTTATCGAAAAAAAATTGTTTTTAAATACTTATCCTTTATTTCTCAAATGTATCAATAATTGTTAGTGTAAAGCACATCTCGAATGTGTACCACGGTTTTAATGACAAAAAGGCATTCATTAAAACATATCGAAAAAAAGTGCACTTTGATGTTTGTTAAAATAAGTTGTATCAAAAAATCCCCAACATTTTTTACTTATGCTTAATTTCTTAAAAGTATCAATTTGTGTGTTACGCTTTTAACGATTGTTAAAAAAAAAAATTACGCGCACGTGTAGTCAGAATCGTTATTTTTCGTCATTTCAAAATGGTATAGTTTTATCGTAAGGACCGGCATAATGAATTTAAATTTAAAAAATAGGGATTTTTTTATGCTGATCGATTAAACAGATAATGAAATATGGTAATTCGGAAGTCATCAACTCGTGGACCGCGCATATCTCCCGGATTAAATTGCGAAAATAGTTCCGCATTACAAAAAATATTTTTATTTTATTTAATAATAATTTCGGTGTTACTATTTTATCGATTAAAAAGTGTGTTATAGTTAAAATCGTATTTACTATAAATGTCTGTGTTACTATTTTAATGATATTTTAAAAAGTGCGTTATAGTCAGAATCGTTATTGTTCGTTGTTATAAAATAGTATTATTAGTATTATTGTTGTTATTGTTCGTATTTCTTGTTGTTTAGTTATTAGGAAGTCTTATTAAGAGTGAATTCTTAGAGAGTCTTATTAAATGCATTCTTATTAAGAGAGATGTTGCGTTCTGTGTTCGTGTTATGAAGAGATTCATATATATAAAATGTTCATACTTAGAAGTGTAGAAGCTCTTTGAGTGCTGAGACAGTCTTAGTGTTCACATTGTAGATATATGTCGTGACATTGTGTATGTAAAGACATTTTAAAACAGATGATATACAAGACATATAATGACAATTTTCACTTTACCTTTTTGTAGAATTACAACACAAAGACGACGTTTATAAAAACATATGATGGGTTTATTTCCATGGACCGGCCGGTGGCTTTGCTTTCCGGACCTCAAAGTTTCACATTCTATGTTTCAAAGGTACCGTCTCGCTTCTAGACGTTCGACTCCCAACTCCAGACTATCGTCTGTCGTCCCCAGACTCTCTCTCAGACTCTCTCTCAGTTTCTCTCCCCTTAACTCTAAAGTTTCTAACTATATCGAGAACTTCCCATTTTCCATGACGTCATACACATGTTAAAACATGTCTTCTTTCACGTGTTCTGGAAATGCGTGTCCAAAACGTTTTCCTTTGTTTACAAAAGGAATTTTAACCTATATTCCCAGTAACCTATATTTCCAATATGTTAAAAACATGTTTATTAAATTATCCTTTAGTTGCATTCCTTCAATTGAATTTCATAACAGAATTGACAATGCACATAAACTATTTTATTTCTAAGCTTAACAATTGTTTGTTTTACATTCCATTTGCAAATTCTCTCTCGTAATCTATTTCTAAACCTAAATTACGAGGTTCGAATTTCGTCTATTCTATTTCATTTTCATTTTAAGGAAATCTCTCTATTTTCATACTTACATGAAAAGGGGGCAGCCCTTATCATGTACCATTCGTCAATTTAAAATGGTAAACCGTAAGTATTTCCGCTAAAGTTTTTTTTTTTACATCAGGTAATATTTATACTTAATATAATAAAAAAAATCATTTAGATGATAAAGATTGACTGTTATAAAATTTCACAGAAAACGGGATGGTAAATTTCTAGTTTATCGATTTTGAATAAACCAGACGTTCTGTTTATATATATATATATATATATATATATATATATATATATATATATATATATATATATATATATTATATGACGAAGTGGCAAATCTTTAAGATGGACATTATGATGCGTTGTGTCATTTTTTTTACATTTTTCTGTTCTAGCCATTAGAATCATATTGTCTGCAATACCGGAAAGATCGAGAGAAGTGATGACTTCTTAGCCTATTATTCTTAATCGGTCTGGAGCCTCTATGAGTTGCATCATAATTGGTGTCCCATCCAAATGTGATGTCGATCAACTGCTGCAAAATAAGATAGTCGAGGATGAAATCTCAGTAAATGAAAAGTCGTTATTGAGAAAATCTCCACGAAAAAATTTTCTAAAAAGTGGAAGATAAAATTCCACGAGTTAGGGTGATTCCCGTTAAAGTCCTTGGGCGTATTTATTTAATATCCTTGATTGATCTATATCGGAGTACAGAGATACAACTTATTTAGCCAAAAAGCTTGAAGTTTCACGTTACCCACATGATCTGCTACACCGTCTTTTGCGGCATTTACAGGTGTATTTTATTGCATTATAGCGCGTTGAAGAGATCCAACAGTTTTCTATTACATTGACTTGAGGGCCTCTTTATTTTAGATAATTATGGTTTATATACCCATTCTAGAAACACACAGCTTCCAATTTCACTTGTGAAAGATTTTAATTGTAAAATGTGAAACTGTCTACGATGATGAAGGACTCAATTGAAGACATCCTTAAAACAGCATATCCAAAAATAAAATCACGAACAAATTGTTAGGTTGTTAAAACAACACAGGACGCGGAATGTTTTCTTTGAATAAAAGGCATACTATGCGCCACTAAAACCCATAAAGCTAGATTGGACGGCAGAAAAATCAAAGTATTATTCAAAGCGGTCCAAAAAAGGGGGGGAAATATGAAGTTATCGATTAGGCAAGGATGGTCGATGAAGAGCAGAAAACAGCAATTTCTGTCACTCAGGCAAACCATAGGCTGTGGAAATTGGCATCGAACAATTAAATTTATCGTGGAAATATTTTATTGCAATGAAACAACTGGCAACATCATATCTGGTTCGCTCTACATATGATCTTCTACTAAATAGGAACAACATAAAACTATGAGCATATGCCGATTATAAATTATAAACATGATCTAGTTATCTTGCGGGAAACGACACCCACAATCACTTTAGATGTACACACAACAACATCACACATTGTCGGACATAATTATGGAATTGTGTAAATCGCAATATGACACAGCGAAACAGCAACTTGTTTCAGTCAGGGTATCCATCATTCAGTTATACAAAGAAGCGGAATGCACTGTAGTGAAGAAACTACTTTCTACTATGAAGGTTCTGATTGGCGTTAATGACTGCAGACTTTCTGGCGATCTAAATGTATCTCTAATACTTTCAGTCCACATAATTCAAACAGAAAATCGGCAATAGACAGTTGCATAGTCTAATTCTAAGAAGAGTTTCCTTGAGGGGCAAAAACAACGATATGAGACATTTTATTCTGAGCGCATTGAAAAGGGTCGGAGATTCCATTGTGGTCAGTTATTGTGCATTCTTATAACACTCAGTCAGCTCGTTTCTTACAAAGATAGGACTCACGGAATGAATGTTACCTCTGATCGGCTTAAGAACACCTCCCAATATGTATGAAGTTGAATTAGGTTGAGAGCGAAAAAACTTCAACATAAACAGACTTTATACTTTCTTGTTTTTGATCTGTTTTGTTATATATATATATATATATATATATATATATATATATATATATATATATATATATATATAATATATATATATATATATATATATATATATATATATATATATACCCTACCCTGAGCGAATGCTTCTTGGTAGGATCAGGAGTAGAAGTAGAACAGTGACTTACAAAAACTGTATTATCATCTTGGCTGGCGGTTGGTGACGCGCATGCTTTCATATGTTGTATGATGGAAATATGTGTGTGTTAATATATAAGTCCAATGGCTAAATCTCAGTGGATCCTAGAAATAAATTATTGCATTTATTATAGAATGAACTTTTGTTTGAATGTATTTTGCCTATGTTCATATGTTCAATCTAATTCCAAAAATATAAATCTCCTCATTTTTACTTCAAAAGTTTAATAGTTACGAAGACAGGAGTGGCACAATAAAAACGCGATCCCTTCTGTAATTCACGATTATATTTTTCTAGAGGCATAGCAATTTGCATAGCAATTTGCTGTGCCCGTTTGACATCAGTGTACTATTTATTTGCATCAGTGCCTAGAGCGAACTTTGTCATAGGAAGCCCGTTAAAGTAAATGTTCAAGACCTACAGAGATGTAAGTGACACCTTTAAAATGAGTTGCCATTTTACTTCAGAATTTATTTTAAAACATATCTTCTACTAACCTCCATGCACTTAACTAGAACCTTTATGATTTTTCTATGTTACGGCGCACGTGATCTACAGGATTATTTCACTGATAATATTTAAACTCAAAAATTTAAAATGATATATAATGGAAGTTTGAGTTCAATCACCATAAAAATGCTGTACTGAATAACCTTGGACCCATTCGAGTAGAAAAAAAGATAGGAGGTATTATTTTTGGAAAAATAATCGTGAAAACACATTACTGGGAAATTTATTGAACATGAGGTTATTCATATATTTTGTTTTTATTAATTAAAAAAATGTTACTCTACAAATTCAGAAAGCTTTTAGACGGTCCAAGCATTATATTCGCTTTTACATTTATTTAGAAACATTCTATCACTCACAAAATTTAACTGATAAGTTATTGAAAATAAAAAAAAAATACAAAAATGCAAAGCATAACAAAAGTTCATGATCTTTTCAGTTCTTTATTCCAAACCCTATATTCAAAAGTATTAATCTCTAAGATAAGACACGATAGATTATGTAAAATTAAGATTTTCTTCAGATCCTAATTCTCTCCATAACATAGGTAGTTGTGAATAGAAGATTATAGATAATGATATGCGTTGCAGATACTAAGTGAACTACACTTTTCCACTAAGAGTTACTACAGAATTCCAATGGGCATGGCTTCAATGTGCATATGGATTATGTATGTATTCGTGTATCTTTGAACTAAGGGCAATGCATGTATTTTAATCGCTTTTGATCTATTCGTTTCTCTGAATATTCTTTTCTACCTGACGAGTAACGTTACAAACCTACTCTTGTTATCTACTCAAATCACGGAAAAGATTACTGCTTCAGATTGCGAATCTTACAATATGAACGCTTCTTATCTCTCGCATTATAGCTGTATGAATTGGTATCTTAACGACTTACACATAATTGAAAGATAGATAGCATCTTTGACATGAGTTATTCAGTGCGAGAAATATTCTGTGTTTTGATTGGTTTTTATTTATCAGCTTACATTACTTTAAATCGTGAATTGAGTATTACCTGGAAAATTACATTTCTTTGCTGAAGTTTGTTGTAAGCGTCGAGGTGTGAGTTATCGTAAAGAATACAGGCTTATACTTTTGAATTTCGACAAAAATATAATGTATACAAATTGTAAATTGACGGTTATCGTCATTTTAAGATTAAGCTGCACTAACGGAACAATAAACTTAGAATTTTTTTATCAATTACTTAAAATCTAATATGACTAAGATCGATAATATATGCTTGAATTAATAATAATTCGTGTCATTTTCCACACACCCACACACACCCACACCCACACACACACACACACATATATATATATATATATATATATATATATTTATATATATATTTATATATATACTTGATTCCTTCGGCTTTGGCAGACGTGTTTTAAATATTCTCTCCAGTACTTTTTCTGTGCACATTTGAACTTTTCTTTTAATGATTTGGAACTCATTCCATTTGTGATTTTTTCCAAGGAATTCTGCTTTTTTGATCATTTTGGACCATTTGGAATTTACCCATTGCATTGGAAATTTTAAATTCGACCGTGTTTGGATTTTACCATTCTTGGATTTTTTACCCTTCACCGGACTATCCATGCATGTGAAATATTTTTATCAGTTTTCTTTTACCTCCTATTCCCTTTACCCAACCCTTTTTTAACCAAGTAAGATCTGTGACTTACTTGTTTCATTAAATAATTTTACATGCAATATCCGATACGGCATTTTGCTAATTCCTGGCCTCTGATGAGAACGAGAGTATTTATTCGAAACTCCGCGGATTAAGGACTATCCCCTTATCTTCTGCTTTCATTTTTTAAAATTAAATATGTATTCAAGTCTTTTTCAAAATGTCTTTTAACATGTTTTATTAATAATTTGTTCATATATATTTATATATATATATATATATATATATGTATATATATATATATATATATATATATATTTCACCTGTCTTTTTAAATATATGTCGACAGAGGGGGCGGATTTTCACAAGATCTGTATCGGTTTAAAAGCCCGACGATTCCGATGACAAATATCGAAGAAATCGGCTAAAACCCATGGTTTCTTCACCCTCTACTGAGCACTTTTCTAGAAGAATGGGTCACTTTTTCGCTGATATTTTCGAAAGCCATTCCCTGGTGTCGATTTACTAGCCTTAATGTAAACCTTCCCGACTTCCGGTTTAGCGATGGACGCAACGAAAACGATGTCACAATTATTCACCTTCTTTTCCCTCAACACACCTCCAAGCACCCAGGCAACGACGTGCGCCCAGGCTAGTATAAATATATATTGTAGCTATCATCTCAGTTTCGAACGCAGTTACCGCATTTGTTTAATGTACTTTGTGTCTACTCCCTACTCACTCTTCGACCAGCTAAACCTCAACACGTTTTGCTATAGAATTCTCACAGTCGATTCGCTTTGCATGCGCTATTTTTTTTTTGGAGTGCAAGACAGGTTTTGCGAATTTGTGCCAATATATTTGGAAGCCAGCAAGAGATAGGCATACTTTTCCATATATCCTACAGTTGTTTTGGAAAATTTGCTGACCTAGTCCTTAACCCTATACATTTTTGCGAATCAATCGTTTTAAACTATTGCAATGTGTGCGCCTATTCGTAAGGACCACACACGTTCTTAACCGCTGAAAAATATGAAGACGAATTTTCCATGCGGAAATAAGATTTCTATACCAAGACTGTCTCTTGCAGAATATGTACTGCTTAAGTGTACAAAACATTGTACTAAATCTTATTTATTACCTGTTTGACTTTCTATAGAAACCATAAAAAGGCTTTAGCACTGTAGGTTTTTGAATTTTATGTGTACAACTATGCCACCATCTAAGACCACAATGTTGATGTATATTTCCCGAGTTATAGTGCCATTAAAACAAACTCTTGCCTTCATTCCGTCGTGTAGAGAATTAATAAAATATAGAACTCTCTTGAGCAGCTGAACTGTAGTAAGATTTTTTCAAAGAGTGGATCTGTTTTTGTGTCCAAATCCTTTAGTTAATCGACGAAACATTAGTACAATAGAAGATTTTGTTCTTTGCATTTCAGCAATTCCCGATCCATATCCCCACTGCAAAGGCTTGCACGAAAATCACATTGTGATCTGGAAAGTATACCACTGATAGTTGTGTAGACTAATCCCTTCAAAAAATGCTTGAACCAACATTACTAACATTAGACATCCAAGACCTCGAGCTCTTATTATACAAAGAAACAAGTCGCATCTTTCCAGTCTTGAGATACTTTATTTCTCTTACCCTTGGAATAAATCCAATCAGTGGATCAATCATTTAATCACCACTATGTGTTTTTAATTTTGCTGTTATGCTATATACCTGGATGCTCTGTTGTTGTTAATTTTATCCATTGAAGCTTTTATCTCACTTCCAGAATGCACCTCACAAACAGCTATAGTTAGTTCATGGTGTTTATGAAATCCATTAAAGATTCCTCAACGCTTGAATGGTGATTAAAGAGATCGATATAATGTACACACATTATCGCTTAGTGATTTCTTCTTATTTTTAAAAACGGAACTCTCTTTGGATTTTAGACGAATAACAGTCGATTTTTGTTGTCCATAACCCTATTTCATTAATTGGTAACAGTCTCCAGTTTTTGCTGTTTGCTGTAAGGTGTTCGTATTCTGTCTTCTTAAGAAACCTATTGTATTCAATTTCGCGCGTGAGCCTTTTACCTCTTTTCGAGAATTTTTATGTTTTTGTAGCTTTCGTTTTTGCTTGGTGTTGTATATTTTGTGACAACGTTTAGGGGAAATGATACCGTGGTATTTCAAAGGGTTGCATTATTTTCCTCAAATTTTATCAAACCGATCTTGCAGGTTCATTTTCCAAAACTTAAAAATGTCTTCAGCAGGAGAAAGCACTTCTAGTTTAGAATCCTCCCATAAATTCTATGCGTTATTTTTCATTGCTGGAGTGTTGCCATTTCTCAGGGATCTGGATCCACTATCCCTACATTCAGATCTTGTGACATGTATATCTATTATAAGAAGGTAATACACTGTGACCGTAATTTTCTGTGAAAGTCTATGTCAGTATTTTTTCATGTCGATAATTCGTTCTTTAAAACTAGTTTGACCGAGGTGAGACTAAGTGACAGTATTTTTTTCCTTTTCAGTCTGATGTATGTTGCCGCTATTCCGAGGAAGCCAGCTTTTTTATGGTATAACCTCTACTCTGATGTTAAGAAGTTTATAGCTATTGTGCAACGCCAGAGTGATCCGTATTTAGGAGACTTGGCTCAATCTTCTCCTCCCCTCCTTCTATCCCGAATAGCTTTCACACATTTAAACGCAAAATGTTAAATCTTTTTTTAAGATAAGATTCCGTATTTTTTCTAATAATATTTAATTAAGTAAATATAGCACCAGGTTGCCTTAAAATGTGTGTAAATGCCACATACTGGCGACAAAGAATTGTTACTTATTCAGATACGAAATATCTGAAAGCAATACTGCTACAACACTTGTGTTAAATATAATAACTTCTCCATCGTATACTATTCGCGATCATCATATACTCGAGCAAAATGCTCATTCAAAGTGTTTAGATACACTAGACGTTAATTGTACTTTTATTTGTTGATCCAGGACTTTCAGCGAACATTAATTGAACGAATAATTATTGTAAAACAAATCGTTTCGCCCGCGATTATTTATTTACATTTGAATATGGCTGGTAATTTCAAGAGACTGTCCATCACAAATATGTAATTATACTGTCCACTGAGGAAGGACAATCTATTCGGATGTAAGACCAAGGTAGATCAGTTGCAACCAGACTTAATAGGAAGTATTTCGCAGCGAACGTACATTGTTGAATAGGATCAATAGATTTTAAATACATTTTTCATATTTTTATATTCTGCATAACTGAAATGAGAATCTTCCTTCTGGCAGATATGAACTCCATTTACTCTTATTTATTTTATTCCACAAGGATAATAACACTGTGCGCATATAATAGACCGAACAGCCATTGCATTTGTTGATATTTTATTGTTTATTTTATATGTTAAAAACCTGTTTTTTTTTTCATTTTCTATCCTCGAGTGTTACAAGATGTCTTTTAGCATTCGTAATATAATTACAATATACAACGATATATTATCAAATATGTGTATATTTTATAGAGATTTCATATATTTTGAGATAGATCTATGCAATCTATCAGCATAGCTTATGAGAGAGAGTATTTTTTTTTTATAAAGAAAACTAGAGGAAATGTTTTCCCGCTCTTGTGTTTCTTGTATTATGATTCAATAATTGTAAACTCATCAATCGTTATCAGTCATTTATTCAATTGACAGCTCTAAAATACTTTCATGAAAAAAATCTATATAATTTGGTGGCATAAACAATTATCAATGATTCTCTTTAGGTATGTTAGTGCTTTTGTATGTAGCTAGTAATGTATGTTGTTTGTGGGGCCCAGGCTATAGAGATCCCCACTAACCAACAATCACGAGGTTGTCTCCTCAGCAACTGACAAGGCTAACATGCTTGCCAGTCGGTTTGCCTCAAACTCCACACTGGACCCTTCCAACCACCCCCTACCTCAATTTCCTATGCGGACAGACGCCACACTAGACGATCTGAAAACCACCCCTGCTCAGGTGCATGCTATCATAAAAAACCTTGACACCTCAAAAGCATGTGGACCCGATCTTATCCCAGCTGTGCTATTAAAAAAGTTCTCAGCCGAAGTAGCTCCAGTTCTCTCCAAACTCTACAACAAATGCCTTAATGAAGCTTGCTTTCCGGGCTGTTGGAAAACTGCTTCTGTTGTACCAGTATTCAAGAATTCTGGCGAAAGGACAGACCCATCAAATTATCGCCCTATTAGCCCCCTCCCACTTTTTGCCAAAATATTTGAGACCCTAATTTACCATGCTCTAGTCAATCATCTTACAGATGCTAAACTACTGACTGACAAACAATATGGATTTAAACAATCCCGTTCCACAGCAGACATCCTAACTGTGATCTCTGAACGTATATACCATTTACTGGACAAAGCGGGGGAGGGCAGAGCGGTAGCTCTAGATATATCTAAGGCTTTTGACAGGGTATGGCATGAGGGTCTCCTCAGCAAAATCAGATCATACGGTATCACTGGTAGAATACTTAACATAATTAATTCTTTCTTAGATAAGAGAAAAATCCAGGTTGTCCTCGACGGTCGTACATCTAAACAATATGATTTAAATGCGGGGGTGCCCCAGGGTTCTATCCTTGGACCTCTATTGTTCCTGATATTCATAAATGACCTCCCCGACAAAATTTCCTCTGAGATGGGTATATATGCTGATGGCACTGCACTCTATGGCAGGCACGACAGGAAGACGAATGAACACATTTCTAAAGAAATGGCAGAAAAACTAGTGGAAGACATCCAATCTGTAGTGGAATGGGGACAAAATGGTTGGTCGCGTTCAATGCTGCCAAGACTAAACTAGTTTCATTCAATAATTACAAGAAACCCTCTCTACCACCCATAGCAATGGCCAACGACTCTTTATCTGAGAGTCCATCTTTCAAACTCCTTGGCCTAACGTTCACAGGAAACATGAGTTGGAAAAATTACATGAAGGCATTGCCAGGGCCGCTGCAAGAAAGGTGGACTCTCTCTACCGTGCTAGAAAACTACTAACACCCGAAAGTATCCTGTACCTCTATAAGGCCACCATTCGCCCATGTATGGAGTATTGCTGCCACATCTGGGCTGGTGCATCTGCTACTAGTCTCTCGCTCCTTGACAAGGTTCAAAAGAGAGTCGCAAACCTGATAGGCCCTGAACTGGCATCTAAGCTTCAGCCTCTGTCCCATCGACGAAATGTTGCATCCCTCTGCCTTTTCTACAAGTATTTTAGTGGTGAATGCTCTGACGAACTGCAATCACTTGTGCCCCCACGACGTGAGCGCCCTCGACAAACCCGACAGACTGCTAAATCCCACCCCCACACTGTAGAGATCCCTAGATGTAAAAGATCTTTTTACTCCAATAGTTTCTTCCCCAGAACCGCTAGACTCTGGAATTCCATTCCAGGTCCCTGCTTCCCCAACAGTACTTACGTGCAGAGGTTCAAGTGTTACGTGAACCGACACCTTGCTGCCCGAATCCCTACATAGTACCCCAGTAGTTGTTGCCCCTGATAGTAGCCCCCTACACCAAAGTGGCAATTTGCCTTGTTTGGGGTGAAAATGTAATAAAAAATATGTAATATGCAGGCTCTATTGACAAATGAACTAACATCTATAGCTACAATGATTTAAAGATATGGATTACAGTATTGCTAAATGTAAGGATTTTAGTGCGAACTTATTTTTAAACTCTCGAGTGTTTAGTATGAATGCAGTTGTCTCTATAGAGTATAGTATGTGATCACAGTTAAAATGTTTTTTTTATTACAAATCTTGGAACCGATGCAACTGTATGTAAAAAAAAAACATTGGTTACAAAGGATGTTTCTCTTTTACTGAAACTGTTAAGTAGTTAATTTTATTTTTGTTATGCACTGGTGTAAGATGTGAAATTATGATTTTATAAATGCATTTTGAATTCTTGCGAAAACTAATAATACTTTGAAAGTCTTATGTAATATGTATAAGTGTAAAATAAGATTATTATAAAGTTTTCTAAACGCCGTTTTAATGATCCGACAATTAAAATATTTACATTATTTATTAACTATTCTAGCGAAAGTGGGTCACTTTTTTTACCAAATTAATCATAGTATCCACCCCACATGTTGTAAAACAGCGCGATTTTAAAATAAGAATTACGTTAATACTGGTTTTATGTGACAATATATAGCTTAAAATACTTAGTATGTTCAATCGTACATTACATTTTTACTAGTATAACAACATTTTAAAACATTATGTCTATTTGAACAATTGTACATCTCTGTATCGTTTAATCAACTAAGCATGGTCAAACATTATATGTGCTGCTAAGAAAACAATACAGACACATAGTCGACAAACATTTTGTTAACGTTTATGAGATCAATTAATTTTAATGTGAAAGTTTTGTGTTTTAAAAATGAATTTATATACAACAAACTGTACATTTTTATCATTTTTCTTATGGGACTATTTAATCTAACATGTTCTCTACATTGTTTTTATAAAAAAATAAATATGGCTTACAACGACCTCTTGTTACTGTTATTATTAATATTCTTTCAAATAGATCTTTGAAATATTTTCATCTTTTTCTTTGAGGAAAAATGATCTCTAGAAATTCTGTATACAAAATTTGAAATATCTGTATCATTTTCATTAGATGAGACATCTTTGTTTCACTTGTATCATTTTTATTAGCGGATATATTTTTCACTTGTTTTCTACAAAAATAAATTCAGTTTGAAACTTCTCATTCTTACTTGTTACAAATATCATTTCATTAGAGATTTTACCATTAAACCATTTAATAACACAGCATTCGTGATTGCAGTAATTATATTCAACACACGCTTAATGTTTATACCAGTATTGCTATCGGGTATTTCGTATCCGAAAAAATAAGTCATAATTTTGGCTCCAGTATGTGGCATTTAAACACATTTTAAGACAACACGGTGGTATATTTACTAAAATGAGTATTAGAAGATGTAACGAACATTATCTTACAAAAAGATTGCGAAGTAATATGCGAGTAAATTTGCCATATTTTGGCATGGAAACAAAGTGAGAATAAAACTACGGAAAAAAACCCAAAGACATTTAAACGCATGGTAATCCTAAAAAATAACATTTGTATCTCTCAGGATACATGCTGAAGTGAGATTTTCAAAGTAGACTAAATTAATGTTTATCAATTATTTTTACAAATACGAAACATAAGATTATCTAAAGAAATAACAATAGAAAAATATTGAACCTTTTTTATATTTGTATATTTAATACATCCTAATGTGCATCTGTGTAAGACTAATAATAGTTAAATAAGATCGAAACATGGTTTAGTAAATAAAACTGACTTAGATTAATTAAACTATCGGTGCATTGTAAATATTAACTAATAGCGTGATGTTGTTTAATCAGACGGTGCAGGACGAGTTAACAAATTTTGTTTACAAGGGATTGTAAATACTAATCCAGCAAACACATTTTTGAGAGACACACCAAAATGAAAACGTATGATAACCAATATGATTGTAACGCACTCGAATATTGGTCCGTACGGAGCAAGGCCACAAAGACTACGTTTTGGTGTGATTCTTGTAGTTGGCGACAAGAATACTGATTTAAACAATCAAATACTTGCATCTTATTAAAACTAAAAAATATCAGAGTTCTATTTATTTTTCAAACACATCTTTAAAACAGCCTAATAGTTTACTATTATGGAATAAAAAACATTACTAAGATGATTAAAGCAATGAAAAACATGTAATGTAACTATTGCTTGAGGGCAAGGTACCTTCATAAAAACAAAATATAATTGCTTTTTTCACTATTCTTTCACTGTCCTCTCTCTCCCGTAATATATATATATATATATATATATATATATATATATATATATATATATATATATATATATATATATATACATGTGTGTGTGTGTGCAAACACGTTTGTGTGAATTTATATCCTTAGGGTATTATATAATTAATGATTATTTGTGGAAAGAAATATATATATATATATATGTGGTAAGAAATATATATATATATATATATTTACATATATATATATATGTGTGTGTGTGTTTTATTATTATTCTGATTATTTTTATTATATAATTTATTATTATCATCATCATTATAACGTATATCTTTATCAACTCTCTGTGTGACATTAGTTTTCATGTATATTAGCACATTATAATATAGACCTTTAAGTCATATACGTTCATGCATATACACACACGTCCGTATTTAAATATGATATACGCAACCAATCTTTAGCAGAATAACATATGATCGCACACAAATGTATATACATATTGATATGTTTGAATATATATGAATATATAAATATATAGATACACACACATATACATATATATATATATATATATATATATATATATATATGCATAAAGTAAAACGTGAGATCAAATTAGAAAAAGAAAGAGAATTTTCATACGTATAGTTACGCAAAACCACAAATAAATAGCAGAAAAAAACGAAATACTCTTCTGTTTATGCTCGAAGGCATTGCTACATACTTTATCAATATATGAACATTTCATCCTAAATTCTCTCAACTTTTAATTGTAATGATCTTTCTGTCTACCTTTGAAAAATTCTTTAAGAAAATCTATGTTAAAGTAAAGAAAAAAAAGAACGTATTTAATTATAAGATATCTTGTGAGTAAGCAGCAGTTCAAATACGATCATTATCATTTCTATTCCTAATCGCACAGTATTTATTCGGCGATTTCGCAAGTTGACGCGAATGTTTTTTCTCGTGAAAAATATTAGTGTATGATATACACTAGAAAGCATGCACCTACTTGAGTCTCATATAATGCTTGTGGAAGATGAGTTTATAAAACAAGTACTGAATAAAAAATAGACTAAAAAAATTAAATGAGAAGAAATAAGAAAGAGAAATATATATAGAGAGGAGAGATTGAGGCGGGAAAGTGACATAAATATTATTTGTAGTCAGCACTCTACCCTTATTGTTCAGGCCTATCAGATTGGAAATTTCAACCCAGGGTCTGGCGAAAATGATCAGTTTAGAAACAGTTTTGCTTTTTTTTCCTTTCTTTTTGCTTTTCATTTAAAATACTAATGTACAGTGCAATCAAAAAGAAATTCATCTCTTGTAAGTTTTTTTTTTCAAAAACTGCAAATTCAAGCTAAATTTAATGTAACTGTTTAAACAACCTATACCTTATTTGATTCGCCTTTTATTCCTCTTAAATTTAACCTGTCCATATTTGACATTTAATTGAAATATTCTAGTGTCAACCTCAGTTAAAAAAATAACTTCAAATTGAGGAGGAAAAAACAAAGTCCGAAGCAACCAATTTGCTTAAACCAGCTTAAATTATCGCCCCTATACCAGTTTAAAATATCCACAAACAGACAACAAAACATCTCTTATCGCACTTGCTGTTCCAGGTTATACAATGTAAAATTAAGTCAATATGTCACAACATTCTTTTAGTGATCGTCAGGAGTTCAATAATCTCTACCTTTCTTGTTTATCAATTCGAGAAATCGGCCGCAGATTGAAATATGATGAGAAAACGGGTACGAAAACTGTGCAAAAGCACCAAAACACCGGCAGTGTTCGTGATGCCTCTAAATCTGGTCGCATGAGACTTATTTTAACAGGGAAGACAATGCTATCAAGATCCGCAGCATAAGAAAAAGATTAGAAACGGCTCCCCAAATCCAACAACTGTGTAATCTTGTTAAAGAAGTGCTTTTTTTTCTACTGTCAAGAACAGATTAAAGGAATTTAATTTGCCAGAAGATGTTGCAAGACGAATGTCAATGATTTCTCTAAAGAACAGAAAGTACTGTCTGGACTTCGTCAGATGCAATTAAGATCATTACTATTCATATTGATTAACAGTGCTCTTTAGCGACGAAAGCAAGTTATAAAGGCTAGGCAGCTGTGGTAGGCAGTACGTGCGACAGAGGAAATACGAAGAATTAATCCTAGGTGATCAGTTTCAACGCTGCAAGGTATTGGAAGGCCAGTTTTGGTGTGAAGCATTATTAGTACCAATGGTTCAGGGCCAATAGTTTGCTTGCAAGCTCGAATTAATTCAGCAATACATTAATATGTTGAATGAGCATTTTCTAGTCAAGTCTGGTCGGAATTTTGATGATAATCTCCTCTTCATGCAGGATAATGTTCACATTCACACAGCTGGCAATATCAAGAGGTTCCTGGAAGAGCATGATATTCCGTGTTTGAATTGGTATGCATACTCTCTAGACCACACTCCTATGGAAAACGTATTGTATTACATCAAGCAACAGCTACGCAACGATAAAATTTCAAAATCGGAAGAACTCTGAACAAAAATTAAAGAAGTGGGATGCCCTCGCCCTGGAGTATTGCTGCAGTTTAAGTCAAGTTTTTTTTTAAAAAATGCAGGTTCTCAAATTGCAGAAGAATAATGCTCCTTAATATTAATTAGTTCGTTGTGTTTCTGTTGTATTTTTGTTGCATTAATGTCTTAACT
Organism: Euprymna scolopes; assembly: GCF_053919585.1. NCBI lineage: Eukaryota > Metazoa > Mollusca > Cephalopoda > Sepiida > Sepiolidae > Euprymna > Euprymna scolopes. The sequence goes on from NC_136485.1 coordinate 112,122,499, forward strand.
TTACATTTAAGTAATAATTATCTATTCTGCGGACATTTTTTTTTGCCTCCACAATTTAAAGTTATTTTTTCTCTTTGGCTTGAACACTAGAATATTTCAATAAACAGTCAAATATGACCAGGTAAAATTATAGAAGAATAAAAGGTCAATCAAATGAGGTATAGTTTGTTTATACATTACATGGAATTTTCCTTAAATTTGCAGTTTAAAAAAAATTCAAGTGCGGACTTCCTTTTTTCGTCTGTTTATATACTAAACGGGGAATGCACTAACAGTACGCTATATATTAGTGTTTTATTTGATTCGGAAGGAAGATAGTACGTTCTTTTCCTACAATTTCAAATAATTTCACATTTAAATATACTTTGATGCAGGTGTGTAGATATATATTCAATCATAATCATAATTTTGCGATTTTACGCATGGATTGTTTTGTTAGAATACTCAGCCAAAGCATTGCTAGCTAATAAATCTATAGCACCAGAATTCACTTCATGCTGTTAGAACTGGTTTCTGTCGGAGGAGGAAGTGTTACGAAGTTATGCGTTAACAAGATGTCACAAGTTGCATATATGATAGGGAATTACGAAGATAGGTTTTTGCAGTTTTTTTGCAGATTGCTGTTGACGGACAAATACATACACCGGCTTGCAATTTTCAAATTGTCGGCTATTTCGTACATACTCGGCTAAATTTTGTTTAACTTGAGCGATTTAACTGGACATGGCTTGTCGATGTGATGATGCGCGTTTTTTTTATAATAGATACCAACTAATTACATTAATAAAGATAATCGAGTGATAATAATTGTGACAATAATAAAAAAAATAAGGGATGAGTGAGAATAAAATCAATTATTTTATTCACTATTTAAATAAAGTATTATTGGTATACTGAGAGCTACCTTAAAATTTCAGAGTATCTGTTTTGAAAGGTATATTTTATGCAAGAATATAGGATGTATCTCGCTATCTATAAGAGATACTCGTTAAGGATGTAAAAATTATTCCTATAGATAATTATCGATGTTGTAATCATGCTCTTCTAACAAACAATAGGCATATTGATGGCGTTACGGATGGTAATGTTTTTCTTGAGATCCAAATTAACTTTTAGATAAATACACCATTCCACAAAAACATAAAACTCGCAAATCAATCGTTGTAGACGAAACGATAAAGGGATCTTAATTCAGTTTACATCATATTGTTAATAATTTGTTAGCAATCAAAAATGGCTTAAAATTTCGTATACTTATACTCATTAAACAATGTATATTATTATAATGAACTATTCCCAATCTGAGCCAAGGCATAGGTATTTATATGATATACTCACATCAGCATCACGCACAATGTAGCAAACCTACTTTGCAATTATAAAGTAATCGATTCTTGTCTTCTAAATTTACCTTTCAAAGTAAATACTTTATGTAAAGGTGGTAAAATCCCGATCCAAAAATTATAATAGTAACGCCAATAATATTATTTCTTTTTGTAATGTATGTAATAACACTAGTATTTTGCTTTGCTGAATATTATCAGTGCATATGCAACAGTATTACCAATGATGTTAATTGCCGTTAAACTACTAATGTGAAACCTGGACTATGCACCAAAGTGATCTCATTTAAATCGAAACATTCCACCAACAGAAACTTCGAGCTTTATTGAACATCAGTATTGAGGCCTCAGTCATGAGGCATAGGCTCCGTTGGTTGGGGGACATCCTCAGAATGAATGAAAACAGGCTCCCTCGACAAACCTTGCCCTAGGAGCTAGCCACAGAAAAAAAGATCTATCGGCCGTCCTCTACAGCAATACAAGGACCAATTCAATCTACCCTAACAAAACACCGGATTTGATCTTCACACCAAGGAAACAACAGATCTGCTTCGGTGCCTGTGGCGCCAATTCATCATATTCGATACAAAAAGATACGACGCAGAAAGAAAGAAAACTGGTGGAGATCAGGAAACAGGCAAGAAAATATCGTATTGAACAACCCCGTTCCCTACTAAGCATTGCTTGCTTTCTCTGTTCACGTAAATTCCATGCTCAGAGTGGTTGCGGAGTCATCTGCGAGCCAAACACTGAGGGAAGAGGAAACTTACATTCTCGGATACGAGAAATCGGCCGCCGTCGACTAATAATAACAACTCCGATATTAATTATTTTATTTTCTTGCGTTTTCTTGAACGCAACATAACATTTGAATGCATCAGAAAAATCCGCCGAACTAACAAGTGATATAGGAAGTGTTCCAATATTAATGCCTCCTATTTTTTCTTACATTTCAATCAGAAAGATTGAGAATTGCATTGTTTGATAACTGAACCAATGCATTCATGATTTGTAAGTTTCATATTTCTGTTTCAGATAGTTACGGTGAGAAACTCTAAGAAATAACTCCTGTCATGAAAGTTACTCAGAAGCAAACGAGTGCCATTGAATTCCTGGAAATATATGCAATTGCTATATAAAAAAAAAATTATGGCGACACAAAATATCGGTGGTTTTATTTGTACTACTCCCGTCTTTGTAGCTCTTAACCCTTTAACCATTTAGTTTAAAAATAGGAGTTATTATTCCAGGAACAACACTCGTATAACATAAATACAGTCATCTTTCTTGCACACTTCAATCTTGAACAATTATAAAATTGACAGTTTTACACCAAGTAATTTTTACTTCATCGCATTTAGTATGAAATATGATTAGATCTTTCCCTTAACCCGGGATAAAATATTTAATGTGGCGCTACAGCTTGAGCTGAACCTCAGTGTGTCGTCCGTGTAGCTAGTGCCGGGAGTCTAGGCAAACGAGATTAGGACTAAAGACAACCGTTTAATGCAATAATATCTAGGGCGCTGATTACATTAGATAATCCCCTATTAGATATCAATGTGCTGCCTGAATAATAGATTGCCGTAAACGATGAAGCCAAAAACAAAATAATTAATTGTATTAGGTTAAGATTAGTTTTCGAGCGAAGATGAAATGTCAATTCACCTTAAGATTTCCATTGATGACAAAAATAGGTGATCGCTGACCCTGGCTAAGAGCTAAAGGATAAGACCTCATTTTTCCTTTGGGAAACTTTATTGAAGTGACGGCTTGGCAAAAAGGGTTGATTAATCATCTTCACTCGAGAATCGACGTTGCAAGCGTTGATTGTAAGAAGAACATAAATTGCATTTCCTTAAGGGACTACACTCTTAGTATATATTGCATCGCAAAGCCGTTTTTCGTCAATTCGAAAAAAACAGGCCACTGAAAGCCAGCAGGACAGTCAGTATATGGCTTCGTCAGTTACCGTTGAGGCTTTCGACCAGAAGTAGATCAGTTCCTCCCCAGATGTACAGAAGAGAGTTTTTCAAGATATTCTGGATTTGTGAAATCTTTCTATTCGAAGCAGCGAGTATATTTCCTGACATTGTAAAGAAACATTCTAAAAATGTTAGGAAAAATGAAAACAAAAGTAATATAAAACTCAGTTTCTTAATAACTCTTCTTTCCGACTGACAGGAGAAAATAGCGAGAAAGTATGCACCTGTCACAAGCTTGTTGAATAAAGCCGATAGTACGTTCAGTTTGTTCTTTTTCAATTTTTTAAAAAAATATTTTCCTTTTCTTTAATTATTTTTACCTAGCTCATTGTACACTCTTGATATTGCTTTTTTTTAATATATACGTTCTAAAACTCAGTACAACAGCTTGTGTCATCCTTTTTTTTAGAAATCCAGGGTGACAGCGTACGTCACTTTCGTATTAATGTGTTGTTTTCTGGCCTATCTTCGAGAATAACGACATATCAACCTGTTTACAGAAACCCCTCATGAATAACGACTCATCGACTGGTTGTGTGAAGAACGTCTATACCATATGTATAACGATCCTATTCAATTCACATTGTGAAGATTCAAGAACGCTAGAAGTCGTCTCTCTTTTGTACACAAATGGAACTGCCACTAGAAATAACACTAATTTCCATTGATAGAGGCCAGGTACGTCGTAACATTAACATTATAACAGATTGAGACCCTACAATAGTTAGCGCGTATATTAGATGAATAAATATTCAGTATAAACAATTGACACCAGCCTATTTTTAAAAATAATATGGGCTTTAATCTATTAGTAAATATTTAACAGAAATTAAGTCATTGGCGATAACAATATAAAAATAACTAACATTTCAGCGGATCTAAAATAACAAAGACGAGTCAATTGTTGTGGACAGAATGTGGTAAAACTAATGAACAAATTATAATATAAATTAACAGTCAATCGAGGCAGGTGTTTTTTTTAAACTAGTAACAAAGTGGTGAGTTTGTCGGTTCTTTTACGTTCTGGTAACCGGAAAATTTTAGGGCAAACCAGAAAACATAGTGTTGCGCCCCAATCACACCAATGCAATACAACAGAAATAAAACTGTAATAAATTGTATGGCTTTTTGTTGTTAATTCGTATAGCATTACATATGGGGACGATCGTTTTTCAATGTCTTCAATTCAATTGCCAACTGCCGACGAACTCAGAAACCAGTATAATACAAGGTATATCTATTTTTATGTGAGCCATGAGCACATGAATTATTTGCGGGACAGTGATAATCGGTATGCACATTGTTTACACACAATGACCCCGACGTGTGTGTTATGTTATGTAGGTATCTAAAAAAAAAACGAACACTCATAAATGTATAACGTACACAATTACATATATATATATATATATATATATATATATATATATATATATATATATATATATATTAGAAAGGAAGCTCTTATTTCATGCATACCAATAAACTCATGATAATGATTGCTTTATAAGAAGATGAAGTTAACCAATATTCTATGATTAAATATAGTTTCGTTAAGTATATTACTGGGTATGTCGCGTGTAATCTGTAATGGTTTTCTTTCTAAAATGATATCATAAAAATATTATGTTAATAAGTTTATTTCTGGACTATATTTTAGATATATTCAGTCTATGCATCATTGAAAAATATCTATATTAAACGCTATTTTTTAAATATATCTTGTATCATAGTATGTTTATTTCTTTAAAATTTTCTTTTTTTGGAGTTTACTTTTTAATAATTTTCACCTATGTACTATGATCTCCGATTAATACAAAATCTCAACTAAATTAAATTCTTCAAATATAGCGAACGAAAGACCGGTATACTTTGTATAATATAATTGCAATTAATCGTAAATTAAATATTATTCGTGTGAAATGTCATCAATGATGAACTTCACCTAATCTCTGTTAGTAATTAAAAGATGATACCATACTTGCCTTTGTTTCTACTATACTCGGTGTAATGCAATTAATTTCTAACAATAGATGTATAAAGCAAATGCTTGATTTTCCCAAACTAAAGTTTATTTAATAAAAAAAAAAAATCCGTAAAATGTTCAAGCTTGTATGTTAATGTACTCTCATACGTTTTTTTTTGTTTGTTTTATTTTGCTGGTGTCGAAGTTCTCACAAACCAAGTGCTCCATATCCCTGGCTTATATTTTTTTTAGCTATTCGATTATTCAATTACAGATATTTTATTTCTGTCCAGCATTTCATTATTGAACAAGTTGAGTGTATTAATTTCCCACTTATTTATTGACCACTTCACTACGTTATAGTGTATCTTACTTTTGGTCTGTTGGCCTTACTTGATTCCAGGAAAAGAATTAATATAATATGATGGAATATCTAGTTTAATGTTTTTGCTATAAGTAACATAACTGCGAGATCGTACACTAATCCTCGTATGAGCTGGATTAGGATAGTATACTACAGTGATTTTTTGTTTATCGACTACTATGTCATTTTGAATATTTCGTCTACTTGTGTGGAGACTATTCTTATACCAGTTGGTCCTGATAATCGAAAGTACATGGGGACCTTCTATATTCGTGCAGACGCTCTAGTAGCAATTACGTCTGGAAGGCATTTATATTCTTTTAGACAGGCGTTCAATATTTTCTAAATATATTCTCTAAAGTGTGACCTAAACTTATGAGTTATATCTCTATAAAACATTAAAAGTCAACGGGAATGTTAATGTTATACACTTACACGTCTTCAACAAATAAATTAAGACCTCTCTTGCCTGATAGAATACCTAGCATACACGGCACTATCTCTGTAATATTAATACACCTATTCGACCATGCATTTAGTCTTGCTCACATATCTGGGCTAGTGCACCGACTAAAACATCTCCATTTCTGCCATGTTGGAAAGGCAGCGCTAGCTTTGTAGGTCACGAAATGTCTAGCGAACCAGTATAGTCGTTGCCATGTTGTATTATTAGTCTTGCTTTGCAAATACAAAAGGAAGGGTCCCAACCAGCAAACTTCTCGTGTACCCTCACAATTTTAATACACGGGAATAACTCGACTAGCAACAAAAACCGACGAATTTATTGTAACAGTTTCCAGATTCAATGATTCTAATAAAATAACTACTTTCCTAGAATTACTTTCTGTGGTGTTTCCTGGTGCTCTACTGTGTAAATATGCAATAATTACCCGAAATATCGAAATTTAAAAAAATAATAACCTGTTGCATAACCTCCCTACTTATAATTATCCTGGATAAATCCGGCGTTCATCAAATTAGCCCAAAGGTAGTCATGATTATAGTATGCTTTTCCGAGAATAGGAGTCAATATCCAAAATATTAATCTGCTTTTTTATATTATTTTTTTTACTTGAGAGTAATCAGCTGCCAATCTGCCAGGCTAATCTGAAATAGAGGTTAATATCAGATAAATGGTGAGCAAATAACTTGAAAGTCAGTAATGCGTGGACTTGGGCATGGTTTTAGTTTATAATAGAATACACATTATGCTTAAAAATAAACGTGTTATATTCAGCCGAAAAGCATACCTACGGTATTGCGTTCAAGAAACTCATAGTTGAAAAAAAATGACACTACATGACAGTTTTAATCAATTTTAGACACAGACAAATAGGGTGTAGTATTGTTGACGGATTTTGTAGTTAGTTTGCTAGCGGAAATATTACAAGAGCCAACAGATTGAATCTCAGTCTAGCACCTATCATGAAATAACTATTAATCTTAGATAGAGCTCAGCGTCTCTTCTGTGAGCTAGATGAGGTTTGTCAAAGTATGGCACTCAATCAAAACGAGAGACGCTCATTTAAATTGGGATCAGGCGTGCTTAGAGAGATAGTGATTGTAAAGAACTTCACTATTGATCACAGAGTCTAGCAAGTAAGTGATTTAAACGAGATGCTTTTGGGAAACCGCGTTCCAAATATTTACTTTGAAACGGCTTTAAAAGTGTACTTGTAGTTTCGATGTGTTTAGTTTAATGCTATTTATGGATGTCGCGAAAACTATTTTCATTCCTGGAAGGATATTAGCAGGTAATGTTCCGCATAATGAAGCTAGATGCTGATTTGTTAGCGAAGATTGCCACAGGTCCGTTGATACCGGTTGCTATGGAAGATACGCATTCGTACAGAACCCTGTCTGTTATGCATCAAAAAGGTATAAACGAAGCCGCTAATCAGATTTAGTTTTAAGCTAAATATATTTATAAAGAATAAGGTCTATTTACATTATAATGTACCCCTTCTTTGTATTTCACTAAACTTCGTTACTTGTTCCTATTACAATACTATTTATTAATTATTATTTCTATTATTATATGAAACAAACAGTGTCAGTATGTCTATGTTTGCGTTCGTCCCCTATCGACTCGGAAATGGCTAGGACGATAATCTAAAATTAAACATCAATGTACACGGCAGTGCTCTTTGATAGGAGTTATATCGCATCTTTTTCGATGAATATCGATAATCGAGTGAACCCAATAAATGAAAGTGTATGCAGTTTTTACCAAAGTTTGCACGAAAAATAATCATATATAGCATTTTTTAAAATTACATTTTAACCCCAAACAAGACACATTGCGACTTTGATCTAGGGCCCTACTATCAGGGACATAAGCTACAGGGTCACTATGAAGGAAGTTGAGCAGCAAGATGTCGGTTCACGTTACATTTAAACCTCTGCATGTCAGTATAGTTGCGGAAGCAGGAACCCGGCAGGAAATTCCAAAATCTAGCGGTTTGGGGGAGGAAACTACTGGAGTAGAAGGCTCTCTTACATATAGGGGCCTCTACTGTGAAGAGGTGGGATTTAGCTGTTTTTCGGTTGTATTTACGTCGAGGGGGTACATGTGATTGACGTTCATCGTAGCATTAACCGTAAAATACTTGTAGAACAGGCAGAGGGATGCTACATTTCGTCGCTGGGACAGTGATTGAAGCTTAGATGACAGTTTAGGACTATAAGGTTGCCGAATCATTTTGTAAACTTATCTAGGAGCGAAACACTAGTAGCAGATGCACCAGCCCAAATATGACAGCAATACTCCATACATGGGCGAATTGCGGCCTTGTAGAGGTACAGAATACTTTCGGGTGTAAATAGCTTTTTAGAACGGTAGAGAGAATCTAGCTTCTTCACAGCGGTCCTGGCAATGTTCTCAATGTAATTGTCAAACTTATGTTTGCTGTGAACGTTAGGCCGAGGAGTTTAATAGATGTACTTTCAGATAAAGAGTCTTTGGTCAGTGTTATTGGTGGCAGAGATGGTTTCTTGTAATTATTGAAAAAAACAACTTTAGTCTTGGCAGCATTGAATGAGACCATCCATTTTTGTCCCAATTCAATTATTGATTTGAAACCATTCTCTTGTGTTTCTGCCATTTTTTTTAGATATGTTTTCATTTTTTTCCTTGAATGTCTGTTATAGAGGGTGGTGCCGTCAGCATATACACCCATCTCACAGACAATTTTGTCAGGGAGGTCATTTATGAATTTTAGGAATAATAGAGATCCAAGGATATACCATTGAGGCACCCCCACATTTATATCATATTGTTTAGATGTACGACCGTCGAGGACAACCTGGATTTTTCTCTTCTCTAAGAAAGATTTAATTATTTTAAATATTCTTCCAGTTATACCGTATAATCTGATTTTCCTGAGAAGAGTTTCATGCCATGCCTTGTCAAAAGCTTCCGATATATATATATATATATATATATATATAGAACTACCGCTCTACCCCTCTTTTTGTCCAGTGAATGGTATATACGTTCAGAGATTACAGTTAGGATGTCTGCTGTGGAACGGGCTTGCCTAAATCCATATTTGTCAGTCAGAAGTTTAGCATCTGTAACGTAATGGACTAGAGCTTGGTTAATTATTGACTCAAATATTTTTGCGACAAGTGGGAGAAGGCTAATGAGGCGATAATTTACTGGGTCAGTTCTTTCGCCAGAATTCTTGAAAACTGCTACCACAGAAGCAGTTTTCTAGCAGGTAGGAAAGCAAGATTTATTAAGACATTTGTGGTAAAGTTTGGAGAAAACTGGAGTTTCTTGGCGGCGCACTTTTTTTAATAGCACCGCCGGGATGAGATCAGATCCAAATGCTTTTGAAGTGCCAAGATTCTTTATGATAGCATGCGCCCGAGGAGGGATGATTTTCAAATCGTCTAGTGTGGCGTCTGCCTGTGGAGGGGATGGTTAGCAGACCACCGTGTGGAGTTGGAGGCAAAACCGAGTGGCAAGCATCTTAGCCTTCTCGGTTGCTGAGCAAGCAGCCTCATAATTGTTGGATAGTGAGGGAATTGTTGATTGCCCATTATTTACTACACTGTTGTAGATTTTCCAGAAGTCACGGGCTCCAAATTAAAGTGGTTCGATGCGTTTTTGTTCTTTCAGTAAATTCTCCCTTAGCTGTCTCTATTTCTTTCTTACAGTTACTTCTGGCTTCTATATACTTCTGTCTGTTTGAACTGGATTATGCCGGTTAAATCTGCAGTACGCATGCACCCTTTGCGTAATGGCAGCTGCACAAGTAGAAGTAAACCATTAGGAGGAGTGGGGCTTGCTATCAAATGTCCGCACGGAAACATGTGCTTAAATTTCCGCTTTGAACCATTCAGTGGCCTCATTTGCGCACTGTTCGGCAGAAAGTGCAAATATATTTCGCCATGGGCCATCTATGATGAGATCCTTGATGGCTTCCCAACAAGCCTTCTAATAACATCTCGTTGTTTTTAGCAAGGACTCTCTCAGATTTTGCTCTAGAGTTTAGGACGATTTCAACCATTATAACTGCATGTTCAGCGTTCCCAAGTTTACTGTGAGCACTCGTAACCCAATCATCGGGAACTGTTTTCAGAAACCTATCTAGAAGTGATGCGTGATGTTCTAGCTTGTCTGGGTAATAGGTAGGAAACGTATGTGATAGACAATGAGATATAGCGAAGCTATATGTTGTGCTACCAACTGCGTATGTGTAAGTAGAAAATCCAAGCCAGTTGTTGTGGTGGACATTGAAGTCACCAAATACATGCACTTGTGCGCTAGTGTTGAGGGAGAGTGCTGTATCTATGCTGTCAGAGACATTGTTTATTAGTGTACAGTCCTGGGTCGAGGGAGAGCGGCAGACAAAATAAAAGTAACTAATGTTAAGTTGCATGTTAAGTCTAAAGAAAATGAAATCTTGATCATCCGATTCTAGTTTTGTTTCTCTAGTAAAGGGAAGATTGTTTCGAATACAGACTCCAAGTTTGTGCTTATGTCTGTCAGAGTCCTTACGGCAGAATGGGAGATATCCGGGCATGTTAAAGTAGTTAGAGGGGATGGAGTAATGTAGGTTAATCTCACTTAGTGCTAAGATATCCGGGGCGTTTGTTAGGAGAAATGCTTCACCTTCATTTAAATAAGTTCTAAGCTCACGGAGGTCCGTAAATGCAAGCCTCAAGGGAGGAGGCAATTTGGTTTTGCTTGAGTTTTGTCCTGGTTTAAGCGTATTTTGTCCTGGTTTAAGCGCATTTTTTATATTTTTATATTTTATTTGCGCAGATGTATTACTACACAAGCCGAAAGTCTTGATATATAAAATCAACAAGATGTGTCTGATATGAGAGGGGCGCGTTCGAAATGAACGTTTTTGTTTAAATCACAATTGGACTCTGATACTAAACTTTTTCATTTCACATTTAAAGCTAAGTCATTATCACCACACAACCTCTAAGGCTACTAAGGCCAGGCATATTAACTCTACATTATCTTCTTTAACATGACAGGGATACGTTCGAAATATATGTTTCTGTTGAAGGCACAGTAACGTATGATACTTTACTTTTGCATTTTAAATATTAATTCTAGCCATTATGTATGTGCATAACTATATTATTATTATTATTATTATTAATGATAATAATGTTATTATTATTATTATTATTATTCTTTATATTATAAGTTTTGCAAACATTCTGTCTCTTAAGAAAATATCATTCTGCACGTATATATGTGTGTGTGTGTTTTGAGGTACATAATTTATATACAGTTTGGAATAAAATAAGCGGAACCTTCTCAAGAGCTCTTTCGGCTATCATTTCATCAGTAGAAAGTGGATAGCGTACAAAATAATGTTATGTCGAAAATAAAGAGTTCTAACTTATTGAATGGGCCAAAAGTACGGGAACGCTAAAATAAATTTATTTACGTTTAAAAACGATTAAATTATTGGGGCAACGAGGGGGAAAAACGGGAGAAAAGATTCACATTTCCCCAAAGAGAAATAATGCGTTTGATGTTTCCTTTTGCCGACACAAATAAGGTTGACGCACCGCAATAGAGACAGACTCCAGAATATTTAAATGGTTTCTGGAGTCCGCTCTATGTAGCACCTCGAAACATTCAATGTTATATCTATCGGCACAGCACGGGTTGTCAACCAAATGCTGGTCAATAGCAGAGTTCAAGGCTGCAGAAGGAGGGAGACTACCAGACCCATCCTCCCTTGCCTGATCTTCGATGGAACATGCTGGTTTATAGGAGTTAAAAGATGCAAGGAGGTTCGCCCAACATAACCAGCATCACACTGCCATTGGATTGATATGCAATATTGCTATTTTTGATGTAAGGCAAACTATCCTTGCGAAAAGAAGGAAAAGCAGGCCTGTTAGTATATACCAAACGCAAGGACACAGAATAAAAGCAGTCGTAAATACTTCTGCAAATCTTTTTGGAAAGTCTGTTACTCTTTTCCCCAATCCACGGTAATTTTAAATAAACCGGGCGTTTCAAGGGTCTAACATTTTTAGGGGGGTTAAAATCCGCAAACTTTTTGAAAATACAGCCACCAATACGGTCAAGAGGATAACCATTGTTGACGAATATTTCCCTGATCTTATCGAGTTCGGCGTCTAATATGTTAGGCGAACAAATCATGGGGGCTCTATATACCAACGTATTAATTAAGCCAACCTTACGTGATTTTGGTACAAAAGACAACCAGTTCACATAAAGGCCAGTAAATGTTGACTTTCTATAAATTGTAGTAGGACCCTCCCCCCCCTTGAACGTTCGATAAGAACATCCAAGAAGGGAAGCGAATAGTCCTTCTCACTTTCCATATTGAACTTAAGAGCACCATGCAAAGAATTCAACCTAGTAAAAAATATCGACGCTTCTCCTTGCGATGGAAAAATAGCAAAAATGTCGTCAACATATCTGAAAATACAGTGGGTTCTGTTGGATCGTAAACATGGAAACATGGTCCAACATCCGAAACATATGGAACCAAACAGATAAAACGGTAATACAAAATTAAACATTATTTGATAGAGATCACAGAGGTCAATTTTCTTAAACTTTCACCCTTATTATGACCGCTTAACATTTATTTTTTGGGGTTAAAATCTAGTTATTAAGTTAGATCTATGTCCAAATAATCTATATCTAAAATTATAAGTGTTTCGACCCTAAATTTGCGGAGGTGTTTGTAGAGTTCTGAAAGGTCCAATAATTTACCGTTGGCCCCTTAATAGCCAGATTTCTCGCCGAAAACTAAGTACGAAGATTTCCCCAAGTCTCAGTAGCCTGTATAACAAATTTCAAATCTGGAGGCTTAAAATTGAGAGAGTTATGTCTTAGGGAAATGTACAACGAGAGAGAGAGAGCTATATATATATATATATATATATATATATATATATATATATATATATATATATATATATATATATATATATAGAGAGAGAGAGAGAGAGAGAGAGAGAGATAGACATATAGGAAAACAGACAGACAGACACATATAGACAGACACATTTGCGTTTATAGATATAGTAGCATTTCAGCCCGGCGATGACTTGGTGTTTGGTTGTGTATGTTGAGCAAAAATAAAGTGGTAGTAGGAAGTAGCCTCGAACTCGTACCGAAAGTAGGAAAAGAACGGGAAAAACGTGACGTCTTTGCTGTTCCGTCGACCGTCGAACCTGGAGTAACATAGGTTTAAATTAAGGCTAGACAATCGACAAGAAGGGTGGCTTTTGAAAATATCGGCGAAAAAAGCGACCCCTCCCTGTGGAAAAGTTTCAGTTTTTTCGGTATTTTTCATCTCCGAAACGATACTGATTTTGTGAAAACCCGTCGCCTCTGTCGAAAGTTTTAGGAAGGCATGAAAACATACATACATACATTTATATATTGATAGCTCAAATTTTGTACCAAATCGATTAAAAAGCTATCCTATCTCTGAAGATCCTTTATGTCAAATTTCAAATATTTAGACCAGGAATTGTCTGTGTAATTTGGTAGAGACCGCAGCCGCCATTTTTTTCAAAATTACTATGGCCCCTAACATTTATGCGTTAGGCTGAAAAAAGTTATTTAGATCCATGTCCAAGAACCCTATTTTAATTCAATTTCAATTGTTCATATCCAAATTAGCGGAGGAGTTTGGTAGAGTTCTCAAAGTTTAAATCGTTGCACTTTTATCTCTTAACAGCAAATGTTCTTGCCGAAAACCAGTTACAAATATTTTCCGAAATCTCCGTACCTTATATATCAAATTTCGATCGAAATTATTGCATAGGGAAATGTACAGAAATACAAAGTTAGACATACACACATACAGTAAGACAGGCACGTTCACTTATATGTATATATATATATATATATATATATATATATATATATATATATATATAAACATGAATATATATACATGAATATATATATATAAATATATAAATATATATTTATATATACACATGATTGTATATACATATACACACAAATATATATACATATATATATATATATATATATATATATATATATACATAATTATAAAACTCAAATGACCTTGTAACGAGTGATGTAATGCACTTTCCGGGTTACGACATCCGATTGCGCATGCGCGCATAAATATTAACCCACATAAATGTAAACACATGAACACAAATCGTTTTTTTTTCAGGTTTTGACCTGCACACTAAAATATTAACGTTATTATTTCGAAATTATTATTTAACATGGGAAGAGGGGGGTGTTTTGCAACTATTCTTTATGACGACTATACTATCGCTATTTCCTGACAGCTATAAACTTAAACCCGTTTACAAACATACGAACAATTGTAGTAAACCAAGTCGTCTACTACGACTACTACTACTACTACTACTCTATATGGACCCATTTTCCTTCCTTCCTTCCTGCTTTTTTATTTTTTTGTTTACATTTCTCGATTCAAAATAGTTTTGTAAGAACGGTGAATTTGTATACACATTTACCAATCTGTTTCCGTATTATATTTATGTTATTTTATTTATTTAGGTATTATTTTTTTTGTTTAGGTTTTAGTAATAATTTTTTTTTTTTAGATTTTAAGTTTATCTAACTTGTTTGAAGGATTCCAATATGTGGTTTTGATTCTTATATTTCTAATGGGTAGGTTTATGTTTGTTTTTGATGCTAAATGGCTTTCGTCGGCGTTCGATTCCTAGGAAAATCATGGTTAATTTTCGATTTTGGAGCAATTATTCTGAAAAATAAGTATAAATACGCGAATAGGGAGGGTTTTTTTATGTTTGAGTTATGCGTCTGTGATTTTTCATTTTCATATACTTTCATAGAAATGTTTCTGTTATGTAAAAAAAAAACTTTATTTTCCTTACGCCACAAGTGTCACGCTCATACATGAGTCCGTAGCTGATATAACATACTTACTCAACGGGTCACTGGTAGTCTAGTACATATATGTATATATATATATGCATATTTTTATGGCAAGGCATTATCGGTGAAAATCTGGTCAAATATATAAGATATCCACGTTCCTTTAATTGTATGTTGATTTTTCCGATCGGCCGAGCAATTCACTTTGTTTCCATCGCTAAAGTGTATTATGTAACACAATGATTTTTCTCTGCCATTTTTCCGTAACACTCTCGATGAATGATCATCATCAGAAGAAATTTTGTTTAAATGATTTTTGTTTTTGTTTTGCCTAATTAAGTTTAACACTGAATAGTGAGCGACTGATTGACAGGTCTTATACACGTGTGCTGCCCTCCCCCAAAATGCCATTGACATTTGGTTTAGACAGCCAGCATAAACTCGGAAACACCGAAAGAAAAACCAATTCCATTTATAGTGGAAAGGGAAATTTATTCCGTGAAACAGGTAAAATTTCTGAAAGAAATAAAAAACAATAATAAGTCATGTTGCGACGCAGAAGGAAAAAATAAGTAGAATAAAGAGAAGGAAAGAAAAGGGGGCTAGCTACATAACACATGGAAAATTCGCGTACGGTTCTAAGTTAGTGATTAATTGACAAATGGTAGAAAAAATATGAATGAATTAATATTGAACTTAATAGCAAAAATAGTTGGAGAATTGAAGTGAAACAAGACTTACTAGTTAATCTCACACTCAGGGTTGAAGAAGGAAGAAGCGCGTGCGAAGCTTCCAAGTTGCACTAGTTAAAAAACCCGCGGAAGCGCCGGTCACGTGGAGACAACGATCCTTATTATTTAAAGAAATAGAATAAATCTTTCGGAAATAGATTAAGTTAAGCTGAAGGGGAATTAACGACAGAAAAAGACCAGAGAAAATAAAAAGCAAAAAGATAAAGAAAGTCACGTCGCAGCGTGAATAAAAACAATAACAAGGAACAACCGGTGAAAAGTGAAAACATGCCACTGATGAAAAAAGTTCCGGTTGCGGGGCGGCCATAACAATATGTTTATGGACAAATACAATACATTGGAACAAACGGTTATTGCTTTTTATTCTATATTTCTATATTTTTATATTGGTTCTCATTAATAATATTATTACTACTTGTAATTATTATTTTTATTTTGTTTATACTCTTCGTTTTTCTTTGCACTTATTCTAGACGGTATAACCAAGCCACATGGACAAGCGCTGTATTTCGTATCCGCATTGATTAATCATTGTTTATATTTTGGAAGATAACATCTCAACAACAAGTTTTATAACTACGATCAATCTTAAAAGGAATTAATAAGGATGTTTTCAGAACACCGTCAAAATGTCAAAAACAAAAGCAAAACAAACAAAAAAAAAACAAATTGCGTCGATTCAGTTCAAAATTAATTTTATATATTGATTTCAAATTTCGTAAAAGTGAAGGAAGTAAAAGCTTAAGTTTGATTGCACGTTTGTTTTACAAATAACAAGATATGAATATTCAGAAAAATTTAAATAAATATTGTTTTGAATTAAAAAAAAAATATATATATATATATATATATATATATATATATATATATATATATGTGTGTGTGTGGTTGTGCATGTGTGTGTATGTTTGTGTGTATTTGTAATACTGTGTTTGCAGAAAAGATGATAGATATGAATTGAATTGCTTTTAGCTATGATTTTTGGAAAATAATTCTATGCATGCCGTCTTTACAATCCATAATCCTTTATACATTTCCGAGAAAGCAAGAAAAGTTCTGAAAGTGCTTCGTTCGTATAATCGAACTGGAATGGCTGATTTGAGAGAGTACTTATTTTCTAAGCTGTCTGGCCTTCTCAAGTGGAACTTGAACATACTTTGGCGATCTGGCAACATAATCATAACAAAAATGTGCCAAGGGCTGGTCATTGTCCAAATCCTTGAGCCGGCAACAACAAAAGCAACAACGATTGTCTCAGCGAAGAACGTTTCAACACAATGCATCAGCAACGCAAACAAAACCCACAGACGGTACAGACCAGTACTTTTAAATAGACTCATAAATCAAGATTGGGAATATATTCAGTCAGTCAGTTAAAACGTAGACGATGTTCAAACAATGGCTTACTTTGCTTCAGCGACTGCTTCGTTCGCAGGCAACCGTGAACTCTTCCTCTTTTTTCCTCACCCTCTAAATGGTATTTGCAACATTCTACTCTTCAGCGGCGTAACGTAGGCGTCATATTGGCGTTTGATGAAACGATATCCGATTTTATATTTTTACATTTTCTATATTTTATATTATCACGTGTGCACGATCAAAATGGAAAATCGGATGAAAAAGAAAATACAAAATTTGAACATTGCAAAGACGTTTGTAATTTGGTAAACGAAGACGGAGTTTTGAAATTCGCACGATTTCACTTAGTTTCCTTATAGATAAAATATATATTAATTGTATTTCGCCATAATTCATTACAAATGTTAATAAAAATTTCAACTTACGGAATAGTACAGATTTTATTTATTCAAGCAGTTAAATTGTATGCGGTTAATACACATGTATGAACGGAGATTTTTTTATTGCATTGAAATGGGGTGTTCAAAAATTAATGCCTACTGAGTTTCAAAATATGAAATGCCCTATTTTGGAACGATGTTCCTATGAGAAATTCAGACGCCCATGAACAACCCCTAGCTTGTAGATATGTTCAACAAACGGTGGTGACTATGTATACAGATTAGATCTCAAACCTCTATCCAACTAATTAAAATTACCTAATAGAATGACCTAAGCTTATAGACAAATACTTGAGCGTCCAGGGTCAGCTGGGGTTTGTCGAAAAATACATTACGATTGGGAAGCAATAAAAGGATGAGTTCAGTTACAATATTAATGATGCGGAGGAAATGGTTTATTTATATGGGTTAAAATATTAATTTTATCTGAACGAGAAACTAAGCACTTTGAGTTATCATGAATAAAATATAAATTATGTTTAGTTATTTTCAGTAAGGAATAATATTTTACGTGTGTAACAGTGTATTTTATATGTACACACGTCGAAATAAAACCATAAACATGAAAATATCTCGAACTACTTTCTATTAAACTATATTTTTATATCTAATATTTCTAACAATAAATTTTTTCTCGAAATATTCAAATACTTAATTTACGTGGGGAGTGCAATAGGTAATTCCCATACCCACTTCCCGTAGAGTAGAGCAACGAAAGTTGGCACAGTTATTAGTCATTCTCTACATAGGAACCATCAAGAGTTATGCATTTCTCCCATCGTTTGATGCAGCTCTGGATACCATTTTTTGTAGAACACCTAGGTTGGTGCTCCAACCACGACGTGACTAAAGAAATTAAGGTTGCATCATCTGGGAAACGCTTTCCTTTTAAAAACAACTTCATAGCTGGGAAGAGGTGAGAGTCAGAGGGTGAAGCTCAGGAGAGTAGGGAAGATGGGGGAAGATTTCATAACAACACGCCCGTGCTTCTGATCTGGCGACATGGGAGTTGTGGAACGGAGCATTGTCCCGCAGGAGGGGGGTAGCTTTGCTGATCTTGCCTGGCCTCTTGATTTTGATAGCCTCCCTTAATTTCCTCAAAAGTGAAGCATAATAGGCTCCTGTAATTGTGGTACTCTTTTCCAGTAAAGTTGTTATCACTACTCCGTCCTGTCCCAGAAGATTGTGAGCATGACCTTGCCAGCGGAGGGCTACAACCTTGCCTTCTTTGGAAGTGGTGAGTCCAAGTGCTTCCACCGCATTGACTGGGCGTTGGTCTCTGGCTCATAGTGGTGGACCCAGTGTGTAATGAGACTTTTTAAAAAATTGATTCATCTTCTTGGCCCATCTCCAAATTCATCAACGAGCACTCGACGCGTTCTTGCATCTGGAATGGTGCGAGCAACCTGGGAATCAATCTGACAGACACCTTATGCATATGCAAATGATCATGTATGATAGTTTCCAGAGAGCCTGTACTAATCTTGACATCTTGAGCTATTTGGCGAATAGTAATGCGCCGATCTTCCAAAATGGCTGCCTCAACTTTATGGACAGATGCCTCATTAATGGCAGAAGGGGAGCGACCAGGTCTTGGAGCTGTTTTCACAGACTTCCGGTCATATACGAATTCAGGATGCGAGCGTTTTACACGGTCATATGATGGGGCATTATCACCATAAGTTTCTTTCATTTCATGAAAAGTCTCCTGTGGTGGGGGTATCCTTTCGAATACAAAAACCGGATCACTGCTCGACATTCAACAGGCTCCAGTTGACACCTGACCCAGTTCAAACACCTGTAAAACAGAAACAACAATTGGTTCAGAGCTGTAACTTGTCACATAACCCGTAGAGATACAAATCATTGCACATGCAAAATTTCAGACAAGTTGACGTTGGCCAGGGTCATTACTTATTGCAGGCCCCTCGTATCCTTCTCAGGCTGTGTATGATTTTCGTTCACCCTATGACGTCAGCCACGCGAATCGAAGGCGTCATGTTTACGACCCTTGTCTGAACATCTATTTGCCGAACATTTCCTCTCGAACCATCTGTTTCTTTTATTTCTGCTGTGATATTATTTAAGCACTAGACTTAATCATTTGAATTTATTTTTACGGCTTCTGCTTTACACAGAAGCGGCAGTTTCTGTTTCACTTTTCACAGGGATAACGTCTGTCATGTTCTACCGATGCTGCTGTTGATCCTTTTCTTTTGCGCCTGCTTCCGTTCTCCTACCACTGTGTATTTCTTTTCTCCTTGCTCAGCGTGCACCTTTCTTGACTTCGAATCTCCAGAAGTCACGTTCGGCAACATAGGATTCAAGGTCAACGGGGTAGATGTTGCCGGTAGATGTCTTTGGGGATTCTAACATCCTGCATGTGAACGACGTGTCTTAGCCTGCACAAATCTGTCTGGCAGAGAAAAGCAAACATGCTTGGAAGATTTGCTTTGGCAAGAATATCTTTGTTTGGAACGCGGTCCTGACATGCAATGCCTAAGATCTTTCTTAGATTGCCCAGATGGAAAGTTCTTAGTCTGCGCTCTTGATATGTATATATATATATATATATATATATATATGTATATATATATGTATATGCATATGTATATATATATGTATATATATATATACATATATATATAGTTGTATATATATATATATATAGTTATATATATATATATATATATATATATATATATATATATATATATATATATATATAGTTATATATCATGTATATGTGCGTATTTAGGTACGGGCAAAATAAATACCGGTGCTCAAAATGGACCCCTACCTTTATTTGGAAATTCACTAAAACTCAGGAAATAAACCAATTTTTATGAGATTTTCACTATTTATCGAATAATGATCGCGAAATAAAATGAACTAATATGTCTAACATAAATCTTAGTGGAAATATATTGTTTAGTTTAAACAAAAAATATCTTTAGTATATATATAATATATAATGAACTAATTATTTTTACTGAACTCTTAGTGAAAATGTTTTATTTTGTTTAAACAAAAATACCTTTACTTAAGTTATGGTGTTCAGTAGTAACTAAAAAAAACTCAAGACTTTATTTTTGCTTTTTTATATAAATAAAGCATCATAATTTCAAACAATGAAAGATAATAATTTTACAGTCCGATATAACTCGAAGATAACTGTATTCTCCAACTACCAAGATTATCATTGAATTAAGCATTGTTTATATAATATTTTCACACGAAAAATTATAATTGCAAAAAGTATTTCTCTTTTTTTACGTTTACATTTTTAACTTCATCTTTGCATGAAAGAGTCTAATATATTCATTGCACGCATGAACGTATAATAATCAACGTAAGATAATGTTCACATAATCTTGGAACATAAAGTAAAAGAAAAATTAAATTCCAAAACAGAAACATATAAAATATTTATTTAAAACTGGGGGAAAATTATACGAACAGATGCACATACATAAAAAGAAAACCAGTCTCTTTCGCCCACCATCCTCCTCTCTTCAACTATCCGTCTGTTTGTGTTTATCGACTTTACATTTCACCTAGACATTCTGATACATTTTAACATAAGCCTCTATTTCTTAGTGTGTATGTTTTTCAATGATTATAAATTGGTTTCTTATTCAATTGTAATTGTATATTGATATTAATAAATGATGGTGCTTGCGTTTTTTTTTTCAATGAATAAATTGGCAGTAGTATTATTAATGAATTTAATTAACTTTTATGCAGTTTTAAATGAAGGAAAGGGATCTGCCATTAAAACAAAAAGGACAGAAAATATCGCTCGTTATGCCGGAATAATGTTAAATAAAGAAATAAATTATCTAATTTGTCCTATACATATTTAATTTTTGCAGACAGAGTTTTTTTTATACGATAAACAAGTCTCGTTCCTACCAGTGTCATATTTTTTAATAATTATTATTTTTTTAGCAGAAGTTAAGTACTTTCATTATATTGCTTCATTATCTTAAGACTTTAACTTTATACTTAACTTGGAAATAATTCCAGAAAACTTATATTTTCTTGCCAGAAAAATGTAAACACGATCTTTGTCATAATGAATTTTTACGTGAAATGAAGGATTGTTTTTCAGATTTTCAAATTATTACATCTATATTTTATTTCACATACTTTAGTCTTGGTGAACTTAACTTTAACATATAATCCTTCAAATACAATAAAAAAAAAGTAATCGTAATTTAAAAAGAAATATTATGATAGGCTTGCGTTCAAAACCATTCCCCCCTACCTAAACAAGTTTTTAATTGCTCGTACCTAGTATATATCTTTATTTGCGATCTTCATATATATATATATATATATATATATATATATATATATGTGTGTGTGTGTGTGTGTGTGTGTGTGTGTGTTTGTATAATAACATGATAATACACACACACGCACACACACATATATATTATATTATATTTCTGCAGATTCGAGTTATGGATTATGAAAACAAATTACAAACTCATACAAAATAAACCTTACATATATTATGAGGAGGATCTAGGACAGGTGTTTTGTCTACACAATTTTCTGTGTACGAAATAGGCAATAATGTTGACATCATAAAGATAAAATGAAAAAACAAATCAGTCGATAACTAGATAGACAGATCTCTGTTTGTTTTTATATATTCAATGAGAAGTAATCTTTAGACTAAAAATTTCCTATTATCGTATTTTACTAAGATTTGCAATTGTATTGTAGGTATTGGCCCGCCAATATTCATTAGTTTACCGTCAGTAATTTTAAATCTATTAGTGTATTGTCTATTTGACGTCTTGTATTGACATGTTTTTTTTATAATACGTGGCATTATTTTGATGAGTGATCTCACTTTGTATGTTATTAACACAATGTTACGACCTGGATTGTAATACTGGATCTTGTTAAACTCGAGATTATGTAAGATATTTTGAATGGTATCTATTATTTAATCAACGTATGTAGCTTGCTTTTATTCTGTCAGTCAGTACTAAGAAGTTTTCTAAAGATATTCATGTGTTCTATAAGTATTGCTTGGTACTGAGTATAAGACCTTTTATTTCAACAAGATCATCAGATAGAAATGATTATGAATTAGTATTTTTTCGGATCTTGCACAACGATGCTTTTCTGTGTTCGAGAAAAAAAAATGCCTCATTTTTACTAGAGCTACGTAAAAAATGTCGGACCATGCATAAAATTCAATCATCAGGAATTTTTTTCTTCCAATTAAAACCAGGCCGAAAAGTTCACGAGAGATGTCCTCAAATCAATGATGCATACTCAGGAACTACTAACGAACATTTGGCACAGCGCTGGTTCAATAAATTCACACTGGTGACGAGAGCCTGGAAGATGTAGACGGTCGTGGTTGGCAGACTGCGGTTGATAACGAACATTTGAAAAACTTAATTGAAGCCGATCCTTGCAAAACCACCTAAGAAGTTGCTGGTCGACTTGAGCTCGCTATTTAAAGAAACTAGGAAGGTTAAAAAGTTGGATAAATGGATGCTGCCTGAATTAACGATAATAAAGAAAAACTCACGATCTAAGATGTCTTCTGCGCTCTTTCTGCGCAACAAAAACAACCCATTCTTTGAGGGGAGTGTGATGCGTGACGAGAAGTCGATTCTCTATGATAAATGGCGACGTTCGGCAAAGTGGTTGGATGCCGGAGCACTTCCTCACCACTTCCTGAAACAGAAATTGTACCCAAAAAGTTTATGATGATTGTTGAGAGCGCTGCAGTCGGTCTCATCTATCTGAAATTAAAATTACGAGTTAGACGATTACGGCGGAGAAGTACCGCCGACAAATTGACGAAATGCATAACAGCTCAAACGTGTGTGCCCGGGATTGGTCAATATGAAGGAAGTAAATCTACCCCCGTACAATGCTCGCCCGCATGTTGCTCAACTGACTCTGAAGAAGCTGAAAAATTGGGCTACGAGACTGTCTCATCCGGCATATTAACTGGAGCTGTTGCCTACCGATTATCACGTTTTCAAATCCCTGCGCGAAAATTACTTCAAACGCCTAGATGATGCCGAATGGATTTCAATGACTTCATCGCTTTAAGAACTCCAGATTTCTATGATAAGATAAACAAACGTGTTTCTCGTTGGCAAAAAAAATGTGTCGGTTCTAATGATTTTTAGTTTGATTAATACAAGTTTATTATTAAAAGTGTAATATTCTTTTCACGTTGAACAGCAAAAAAAAATCACATAATTTTTTGCACTAACATATATACTAATAGATAATATAAGCTGGAAGAACTTAATATTTTATATTATTATATTTGCATATTTTGCAGACTAATGAGTAAGAGTAAACAAACACACACACACCTATACATATATATATACATATATATACATATATATATATGCGTCTAGTAAGAATCATCTTACTACGCCACATACTTATTTTACTTAAATATTTTATATTATTTTATGTTTTACTTTCAAGCTATTTTGTATGCAACACGCGTCTAAAATACACATCAATAATGCATTCCTTTATCCTGTTTATTATATATATATCGACTAACCATTTAGACCATCTTCTTGATATTAAAAATACAAATATGTCATTATATTAGGAACATATTGATAAATATATATATATATATATATATATATATATATATATATATTAACACCCGAAAGTATCCTTTGCCTCTATAAGGCGACCATTCGCTAATGTATGGAGTATTGCTGTCACATTTGGGCTGATGCATCTGCTACTAGTCTCTCACTCCTTGACAAGGGTCAAAAGAGAGTCGCAAACCCGATAGGCCCTGAACTGGCATCGAAGCTTCAGCCTGTGTCCCATCGACGAAATGTTGCATCCCTCTGCCTGTTCTGCAAATATTTTAGTGGTGAACGCTCTGACGAACTGCAATCACTTGTGCCCCCACGACGTGAGCACCCTCGACAAACCCGACAGGCTGCTAAATCCCACACCCACACTGTAGAGTTCCCGAGATGTAAAAGATCTTTCTACTCTACTTTCTTCCCCAGAACCGCTAGACTTTAGAATTCCATTCCAGATCCCTGCTTCCCCAACAGTACTGACGTGCAGAAGTTCAAGTGTAACGTGAACCGACATCTTGCTGCCCAAATCCCTAAATAGTGCCCCATTAGTTGTTGCCCCTGATAGTAACCCCCTACACCAAAGTGGCAATTTGCCTTGTTTGGGGTGAAAATATAATTTAAAAAAAATAATAATAATTACGTTGACACACCGGTATTCAGTAGATTACCGTACTTAAGCAATGTTGAGCATGGTCATTTCCAGAAGGGGTCCCAATTTGGGGTTACTAAATAAGTGACCAATATGATAGTTGTACGTAGGAGGACGTTGCCACTTCCCTGCAAGAATTGCAAATATCTGACATCGCAATCACCCCTAACGAAAATAGTAATGCGACTGAGGACTGCTTGTGGATTTTATATTCCCATAGAAGTGGAGGTGGATTAACCCCGTTTTGAGTTAGTGCTGCAGTTTCATTCTTTATTTCACTGGATTAGAATCTCAAATGTAAAAGCAATCCTCATTTTTTTAAATTAAATATGATCACGAGCAATAGATTGTTTTACATAGTAAATTGAGATGTATATCTTAGTTTATGACAAACTAACTTAAAAAAATGTGTTTTAATGTACTGTTAACATACGCCATACATTGTTAAATCGTTCAAATTATAAAACCATGCAAGTTAAATATACAATACACGCAATACAAGTTAAATAGTTGAAAATATACAACTGGAAGACTGATCCGTACTAAATTCGGAAATACAAGGTGATTATATCACATATGTTTTCATTCGTGTTTGACTTCTCTGGGACTGGAATATAGCAGTATTTATTAAGCCATATGTTATTAGTAATTGCACCCCTTTTTCAGTTATTATTTTTTACTTCCAGTAATGGTTAAGTCATGCGGGCACGATATTTCGTAGTACGTAGGTCTCATGGTTTTATTTTCGAATTTCAAAGCGTAATCATCGTAAAATGTTTCTTGAAAGATAAACGTATTTATAATAGTTTAGTTATACGAAAAACATAAATTGATTTAACATAATCGGACCGATTTTGTAGGCTTTATTTAAAGCATGTCAGTTTTTTTTTCTGTAATTTTAAAACTATTTTTTTATCCGTCGCATTTTTTTTTTTTTTTTTGCAAATAGCCATGAATTATTATTTATATTCTACTGCGTTATATAAGGAAAGATGCCGACCAACGAGCAACATACAAATCAGTATTTTATGCGTACAGAGAATAAAAATCTTATATTTATTAGAGAGATTAACATAATTTTTGTTTTAAAAGTTGACATCGAATTTCAGATTTCCAGTAAATTAAGTAAAGGAAATTAAGAAATATAGTTTAGTGCATCATATATATATATATATATATATATATATATATATATATATATATATATATATATACTTTAAAAGGTACTGAGAACTTTTATATTAAGAGATCAAAGCTTACGTAGACGAGTTTGTTCCGTTTATAAGAATGAGTCTCAGAATAACATATATTCTTCGTACAAATATTATTAGTAAGTGCATAATCTAGCGATCCAATGTAAATTATTGAATTGAGTTTTCCGATCTAATTCCAATACATCGTTCTTTCCAACCCTGAATCCGAATCCACTACCGCTCAGTACTATCCAGATTATCCTTAAAATGCACACTGAGAACTCTTCACTTTTAAAATAAATGCGATTAAGATATAGGATTGGCCGAGTCATATTTAATCAATGCAGAAATAGGCAACGTGTACGTGTTCATGTCCTTATGCACTATAACTGCGGTTAAATAATCGCGCAATGAGTGATATGTAAGGCGTTCTAGTCTCACTAGATCTCACCCAAATAGTTATGAGACTGAAATAAAACAGATAAAAGCTGGTTCATTTTAAAATAGAAATTTTGCAACGACAAATAGTGGAAAAGGACGCATGTTCTACTGGCTGTATGAAAGATTTGGAAGCGAAAATATCTGAGGGATATAAGAACAGCGAAATTTAATAATTTAAGCATACGGAAAACAACGGTTACTCAACTCCTGAGGTCGTTGTAAGGGGATACGGATTATAATGATGGCCCATCCTGGGCATGAGACGTGTTGTGTTTTTTTTAACAGAAAATAAATTTGGTGAAGAATTACGAGAAATACACCATTATATGAAATTTAGCATACTAAATTGTCTGATCCGGTATGTTTATGTGTTTTTTTTTAAATATAATTATCAACAACAGAATAATTCCAACCATACAAAAATATACTCATAAAATACGAGTCTTTAATAAGAATGAGACCGTAATACAAATAATATCAGTTGTTAAAAAGTGATAAGTGAGAAAATATAACTCTGGTACACCGATTTAAATAGTTAGTTCGAATTATTTGTTCTTATACAGCCGACCATCAATTTCTCGTGTCATCATATTAAATATGACAGTATAAAAAGTATATTTTCTTTCCAAATATACTGATGTGATAAAATACTGATGCATTTGACAGGAAAAACATTATATATATGTATATATATATATATATATATATATATATATATATATATATGAAAGTAAAAGGGTATGTTTGTATGTATGTATGTCTGTCTGTGTGTGTACACTCCTTACAAAATAGATCTGTCAATTTTCTGTCTACATACTCGAAATTTGATATACAGGGCACTGTGATTTGGGAAAATGTTTGCAACTTTCGACCAGAAATTTGGCTAATGAGGTGTTAAAGTTCGAGGATTCAACCTTTGAGAACTTTACCAAACTCCTCCGCCAAGGTTGGGAAGAAACAATTGAAATTATAGAAAGAGATTCCTTGGACATGGATCTAAATTTGAACTTTATTTGATCTGAAACAATAAATGTTAAGGTGTCTTAATCGGGGTCAAAGTAAAAAAAAAAATACCTCTGTGGTCTCTACCAAATTACTCAGAAAATTTCTGGTCTAAAAATTTCAAATTTTACGTAAAGTGTATTCACAGATAGGACCAGCATTATTATCGGTTTCGGTCGGAAATTTGAGCTACTAATATCGAAATGAATGTATGTATGCTTGCATGTCTGCCTAAAAATTTGGACAGAAGTAACGGATTTAAAAAAAAACAGTATCGTTTTGAAGCTCGACCATTCAGACGACAAATACCGAAAAATTAGCTAAAAAATTAATATGTTCACCCTCAAGTGGACACTTTTCTATAGGGACGGGTCGATTTTCTATTATTTTCGAAGGTAATCCCCTCTCTTCGATTGTCTAGGCTTAATTGTAACATTCCTAACTTCGGTTTGGCGGTGGTCGTAACAGCAAATGACCTTGTAAAACGCTGGCAGCGTGAATTAAAACATAGCCGGAAGTCTGTGAAAACAGCTCCAAGACCTGGTCGTTCCTCTTTTGCCATTGATGAGGCATCTGTCCGTCATATTGAGGCTTTGATTTTGGAAGATCGGCGAATTACTATTCGCCAATAGCCCAAGATATCAAGATTAGTACAGGGTCTGTTGAAACTATCATTCATGACCATTTTCAAATGCATAAGGTGGCTGTCAGATGGATTCCCAGGTTGCTCATGCCATTACAGAAACGACAACGCGTCGAGTGCTTGATGATGAATTTGGAGATATGCTAAGAAGATGAGTCAACGTTTTTCAAAACACTGATTACACAGGATGAAACCTGGGTCCATCACTATGATCCAAAGACCAAAGCCGAGTCAATGTAATAGAAACACTTGGATTACCACCTCCAAAAATGGGAAGAGTGCAGCCCTCCGCTGGCAAGGTCATGCTCACAGTCTTCTGTGACCAGGATGAAGTAGTGATAACAGATCTCCTTGCAAAGGATACCACAATTACAGGAGCCTATTATGCTTCACTTTTGAGGAAATTAAGGGAAGCTATCAAAATCAAGAGGTGGGGCAAGATCAGCAAAGGTTATCTCCTCCTGCAGGGCAATGCTCCGTTCCACAACTCGCATATCGCCAGATCAGAAGCACGGGCGTGTTGTTATGAAAACCTTCCCTATCCTCCCTGTTCTCCTGACATTGCACCCTCTGACTGTCACCTCTTCCCAGCCATGAAGTTGTTTTTAAAAGGAAAGCGCTTCCCAGATGATGGAGCCTTGATTTCTGAAGTCACGTTGTGGTTGGAGGACCAACCTGTTTTTTTTTTTTTTACAAAAACGGTCTCCAGAGCTGCATCAAACGACGGGAGAAATGCATAACACTGGGTGGTTCTTATGTAGAGAAAGACTAATAACTCTGAAAAGTTTCCTTGCTCTGCTGCTATTGGAAGTTGGGCAGGGGATTACTTATTGCAGGTTCCTAGTAGTTTCTATATAAGTGAAAGTGTATGTCGACCTGTCTGTGTGTCTGTTTGTCTGTTTACATTTCCCTATACAAGAACTATTGTTAATATTCAGTCTACCTACTCGACCTTCGATATACAGGGTATTGAGATTTGCGAAAATCGTTGTAATCGATTTCCGGCCAGAAATTTGGCTGTTAAGGGGTCAAAGTTCAAGGATTTGACCTTTAAGAACGGTACCAAACTCCTCCGCTAATTTTGGGTTAAACTCTTGAAATTTTACATATAGGTTCCTTGGACATAGATCTAACATACTTATTTAAATTGAGTCCAAAACATTAAATGTTAAGAGGTCATAATATGGGTCACAGTTAAAACAAGCTGACCGCTTGTGTCTCTACCAAATTACTCAGACAATTTCTTGTCTAAACATTTGGAATTTTACATAAAGCGTATTCAGAGATAGGACAAGGTTTTAAATCGGTTTGGGACGAACATTTTTGTTACCAATATGTAAATGTATGCATGCATATATGTATGTATGTATGTATGTATGTATGTATGTTTGCATGTCTGCCTTAAACTTTAGACAGAGGCGACGGATTTTTTTCAAGATTTGGTAGTTCGGCGTCAGATCCCACCATGGATTGGATTTCTGCGAAACCTTTGTTGGGTACTTTTGATAACCCTTCCAAGTTACCGTAACCTATGTATGACCCGTTGTCCACGTATATGTCAAAGTAGGGTTCTGGGTTTGGTACGAATACCTCTTCGTTGGTCTTTGTTAACCATTCACCGCAGGTAATTTTCGATATTTTGAATCCCTGACTTACGACTCTGTACGCTGTAGCGTTACTCATGATAGCCTCCCATTTCGGCGAAGTTACCCAGGTAGTTAAAAAGTATGGTACCATGTAGTCCTTTGCTACTGGTTGTGCCCAGGCGAATCTCGCTGCTCCGTGTATCCCCTCTTTCGGATCCGTGTCGTATACCTGGAATATTGCACTGCAGTCGTTCATGTTTGTTGTTTTTACCTGGTTCTTGAAACTTCTTTGAAGGACGATTCTTCTTATATTATTGTCAGTGATGTGCGGGAGGTCACCTCCCTGTTCGTTTCCTCCCCATGCTCCGCTCCCGCTTTCCGCCGCCTGCGTACTTGCGTCCTGATCGACTTCCATACCTGCTTCGCAGCTAGCAACGATAGTAGGAACAAGCTTAATTCGTTTAGGTGGGGGATCGAAGTAGTCGTCGAGTCCCAGGTAATGCTTCGCTCTGAGCGCCCCTCGTGATAAAGTTTCCAGCAGACCTGTTCCAGCAGAGTCCTTGTAGAATTGTTCATCCGCTTCTTTTGTCTTCCCTTTGCCGTAGTTGAAGCCCTGCCTCTTGGCCGCCCAGTCTAGTTGATTTAGGGGAGGAAGGTACCTTTTATAATTTAGGTCAGTACCTGGTCCTAGGAACCTATGGTAAGGTACCGTCCACTCCGACCGCTTGTCCTTTTTCTGACTTCTGACTGGGGGCATGGTCGTTATATAAGTAGTTTCACTATTGCGTCATTTCTATTTATAGATTTCGTTTATTGCGTCATTCTGACGTCATCATTAGGGAAAATATTATATTAATCACAGCAATGACGCGTTGGCACTACCCAAATTATTTAGCAGTCACAGGTCTGACATGCAAACCTGTCGTAATTTCATCAGTCACTGATGAATACGATAAAATAACGGTGACTGATGAAATTACGAGAGGTTTGCATGCCAGACCTGTGACTGCTAAATAATTTTCAACCGCTTTGAAGTTCGACCCTTCAGACGACAAATATCCAAAAATGGGCTAAAACCATAAATATCTTCACCTTCAGCTGGGTACTTTTCCACAGGCGGGATCACTTTTTTCGCCGCGCGCGCGTGTGTCGGGGGATGTGTATATATATATATATATATATATATATATATATATATATACTTTCATGACATTATATATACGTCTATATAGACACAAAAAGTTGTGTATATATGCACACGCACACACACACACACACACGCACATATATATATGTATATATATATATATATATATATATATATATATATATATACTAGCAAATGAATGTACCCGTTGTTGACTGGGTTCAAAAAAAGCCTACAGAAAATAGACTAGGATTTATGAATGTATGATAGTTTATGAAAAGGAAGGGTTATAAAGAGATGGGCTTCGAATTTGGGGTACCAAAACGAAAATAAAATATGATGAAAGTAAAAATAAAATAGATAACCCCCATTATTTATTATACCAAACGTCTTTACACTGAGACACTTATCACAATATTCTGTGGATCTATATTAAAATCCTTGTTACACTTTGTGACATATTTCCATTCTATGGAGGGTAGGCGCGAACGAGCACCCCATAATTGTATTATACCATGGTTCTTCAAAATGAAACATAATTATCACAGTATACTTACGCAGATAGATATGAAATGTGTTTATTAAAATTTGTTACTATTTTCATTCTATGGAGGCCAGGCGGGAACGCAGACCCCACAATTTTATCATACCATCCCTATTTAAGTTGAAACATATTTATAAAAATTATTATTATGTACAGTTATATCAAAAACATTTGTAAACGTTTTTTTTTTTAATTTTTAATTTTTTTCATACTTTGTGGACCAGGCGGGAACGCAGACCCCACAATTTTAATTAACCATCATTATGCCAGATCAACATACCCGTCTATCAATACATCTTCTATCAATATGTGTACTTATTTTTCTATAATAGTCAACTATATAGGAGCCTATTCGTGAGCAGATACAACCACAGACGTTCAGCTTCATATTATATATATATATATATATATATATATATATATATATTGATTAATACATGATTCCATGTACAAAGGTTCTTTCTAAGAACTGCACGCCTGTGGAACTCTGTTCCGTCTGCCTGCTTCCCTCCAGACTACAACTTGGGTGTCTTCAAGTCCAACGTTAACAAATTCCTAATGAACCGCCCCCTTAAGTAAACACTTCAGCAAATCTCCTCACTAACTTAATGTACTTGCAATAACCGGTATCCCTGAGTGGCTTCCGGGCCTTGATAAGTGGTGATCACTGTGTAGAAAAAAATATATATAACCAAATAAATAGATATAAAATATATTGCCTACTTGGAGTCGTATTTAAACATAAAAGCAAATAACAAGTTATAATATAATGCATCACAAAAGTGAGTACATCGCTCACATTTCATCAAATATATCACTTCATGGGGCAAAACTGAAAAAGAAATATTTTTACACAATTACAGTCGTCTGTCTGCGACATATATAACAGAGTTAATTTATACCCCTGAATAACTCAAAATATAGCCAATTATAGCTAAATCCCAGCTAACAAAGGTGAGTACATCCCTTACGAAAAGTTGTCAATATTAACATACAACATGTCAACTCTCAATATTTCCTGTGCCCACCATCATTATCCGAAACTGCCTTTACTCTCTTGGCCACGGAGTCTGCCAGATCGTTTCATGTAGCCACTGAAATACTCTCATACTCTCTTAATACGACGCCGTTGAGCTGGCTTACCCTGACCTTCACCCTGCGGCTGCCCCAAATATGTTCTATTGTGTTTAAGTCTAAAGACATCATGGGTCACTCATTCACCTTTACCTTCAGCCTCTTCAGTAAAGCAGTGGCTGTCTTTGATATGTGTTTTGGGTCATTGACCTGCTGAAAAAATGCTCTGTACCCCAGTTTCTGGAGGAAGGAAATAATGCTCTTCAGCAGTATTTGTCAGTACATGTTTCCCTCAATGAAATGCAACTCTCTAATACCTGTATTACGCATGCACCCCCCATGCCATAACATTCCCACCACCATGCTTAACTATAGGCATTACACACTTATTGTACTCCTCATATTGATGTGCATGACTCTCGCCGCAGGAGAAAGCCTTTTTTTAAGGCAACGCACAAGAAAGCCCGCAAACAGTTTGCTGCAGACATGTCAACAAAGCCAATAGATTACGAGAATCATGTCCTATAATATCATGAGATGAAGTTAATTTGTTTTGTTCTGATGGCCTTAAGCATATGTGGCAGCCAGGTGAGGAGCAAAAAGTCAAGCAGAAGAGCATGGTGGTGGGAATGTCATGATCTGGGGCTGCATGAGTGCTGCAAATATTGGAGAGTAACATTTATTGAGAAAAACATGAACTCCAAAACGTAGTGTCAAATACTTCAGCAGGGCATGATCCCTTGTCTCAAGGAACTGGGATGTAGACAAGTAATCCCCATGAAAATGACCCGAAACACACATCCAAGACAACCAATGCTTTACTGAAGATGCTGAGGTAAAGGGGATTGATTGGCCAAGCATGTCCCAGATGTGAACGCAATAGAGCATCTTTGGAGGCATCCTCAAGCAGAAGCTGGAGGTGCGGAATGTCCCAAAGATCCCCCAGATTAACGACGTCGTAATTGAAAAGTTAAAGAACATTCCAGTTGTTACATGTGAAGTTCTAGTAACCCCCATGGACAGGAGAGTAAAGGCAGTGTTGAATATTGATGGTGTCTACAAAATTATTGAGAGTGGACATATTGTATGTTAATATGCACAACTTTTCGTTAGGGATGTACTTACTTTTGTTGCCAGGGGTACATACCAGATGGATATGAAAATGTTAATGGCTATACTTTGTATTGTTTTGAGGGAAAAATACATTAATTCTGTTATATATGTTGCAAGCAGACTACTTTCCTATGTGTCAAAAACATGTTTATCTTTTATTCCATGAAGAGATATATTTAACTATTTGAACACATGTAAGAGAAGTAGTCATTTTTGTGATATCTATATATATCTATAAAAACAGAGATGTGTGTGCCACAGACGATTTCTGATTGGTTAATCTAATAATCACATCTCCTAAAAAAACTATGGTTCGTACGCTCTTAACTTTACCATAAAATATTATGGCTTTATTTATTGTCCATCTTGGAAGGGTTAAATTTTTTTCTAACTTATTATTTACAAATTACAAAAATACGAAACTTACACAATCTAACAACCCAATCTCCGACATCACGTCCGCCATTCTGGTGCTAGACGCACACACGTACACACAACACGAAAACAATGTTTTTAAAATCTAGCAAAAATTAAATTTCCTGAAATTTTTCAATATTTAAAAATAAATTATGCCGGCTGATCAAATTTTAAAACTTTTTTTAAAGCTAGAAAGATAAAAATTTAAAATACTTATTTATATATATATATATATATATATATATATATATATATATATATATACATACATATATGTATATATATGAAACTAAACTAAAAAAAAAACGCGCGTTCACTCGTGGTCTTTTCAATCGGGTTTGTATTACTGTACACATAGATTAGTAAAAGTTGTCAAAAAACAAATATATAACAAAGTAATGTTATCAAAGGCAAGATAAGTTACTTTTCTACCAAACTGGATATATTTTTTGTGTTTTTATTCAATGTAACATATTTATTCAGTTCGAAAAACGGGTTTGTATTACTGTACACATAGATTCGAAAAAGTTGATAAGATACGAAACAATATGCATAATATAAACAGAGCACGAAAACACGCGCACACACGCACACACACTCACGTCCACTACCGTCCTTGGCTACGTCACGTTGTTATGGCAACACGATGAACACACAGTAAATTTTGTTTTCTTCATTTCTACGCAAATATTACGCAAATATAAATCATATAGAATATCTGTATGGATATAATTACATGTAATAGTTAAATAAAGATGATAATCGTATAAGAGAACCGAAAAAAAAACTAATAGGGAATACATTAAAAACCAGAAAAATATGCACATTAGCTAGAGCTTTTGTAGATG
Source organism: Euprymna scolopes (assembly GCF_053919585.1). Taxonomy (NCBI): domain Eukaryota; kingdom Metazoa; phylum Mollusca; class Cephalopoda; order Sepiida; family Sepiolidae; genus Euprymna; species Euprymna scolopes. The sequence continues at coordinate 112,157,358 of NC_136485.1, forward strand.
AATGCAATTCCACGACTCATAAATAACAAAGTTGTATTTTTTTTAAATAAATAGAAAAAAGGGGTGTTGATAAGAATATCAATACCACAAACAATATAGATTTATTTTTGGGTAAAGTTCCCCCGGGTTTTCCTTTCACTTCAGTAAATAATGGTATTTTGTTATATATATGGCGTACTATTATCCTTATATATCTAATGTTTATGTTTATATATATATATATATATATATATATAAATATAAGTGATAGTGTCTGTGTGTGTCTGTGCGTCTGTGTGCATTTCGTTACGCTAAAACTCTGTCAATTTTAAGCCTATAGATTCGAAATTTGATATACAGGGTACTGAGATTTGGGAAAATCGATGTGATAGGTTTTCGACAGAAATTTGGCGAATTAGTTGTCAATATTCAACAATTTGACCTTTGAGAACTCCATCAAACTCCTCCTACAATTTAGGGTCTACATACGTGATATTTTAGATATAGATTCCTTTGACATGGATCTAACTTATTAACTTAACTTGATTCCTAAACAATAAATATTAAGAGGTCATAGTAGGGGTCAAAGTTTTAAAAAATTGACCGTTTTTTTCTCAGCATACACTTCAAAACACCTGGGCAACGCCGGGCACCGTTGCTAGTATTTCTATAAAAACAGAGATGTGTGTGCCACAGACGATTTCTGATTGGTTAATCCAATAATCACATCTCCTAAAAAACTATAGTTCTTACGCTCTTAACTTTACCATAAAATATTTTGGTCTTATTTATTGTCCATCTTGGAAGGGTTTAATTTTTTTCTAACTTGCGATTTACAAATTAAAAAAATACGAAACTTACAGCAGACATCACAATCCAACCTCCGACTCAACGTCCGCCATTCTGGCGCTATCCGCACACACGTACACACAACAGGAAAGTAAACGCTAGACAGATTATTAGTACTACTACTACTACTACTACTACCCAGCAGACGCGCACACACGCACACATACTCTTTATAACATGTTATTTTGAAGAGACGATTTGTTTAAGCTGTTGACACACATTTTTTAAAAATCTAGCAAAAATTAATGTTCCTGAAATTTTTCAATATTTAAAAATAAATTATGCCGGCTGATAAAATTTTAAAACTTTTTTTATAAAGCTAGAAAGATAAAATTTAAAAATACTTATATATATATATATATATATATATATATATATATATATATATATATATATATATATATGAAACTAAACTAAAAAACGCGCGTTCACTCGTGGTCTTTTCATTTCGGGTTTGTATTACTGTACACATAGATTCGAACAAGTTGTCAAAAAACAAATATATAAAAAATAAATGTTATCAAAGGCAAGACAAGCTACTTTTCTGCCAAACTAGATATTTTAATTCACCACACTTGGTCTCAAAATGAATGACGACGCTCAAAGTGTATACACATTTTGATTCCTCCCTTTACTTAAAAATTCACCAAAAATCAAGAAATTAATGAATTTAAATGAAAATTGCAGTATTTTTCAAATAATGATCGCAGAATATAATGAACTAATTACTTTTTACTTAACTCTTAGTGAAAATGTGTTATCTTGTTTAAACAAAAAACACCTTTACTAAAGTTATGGTTTTCAGTAGTAAATAAAAAACGCAAAAATTTATGTTTGCTTTTTTTAAAGCATCGTAATTTGTAACAATAAAAAATAATTTTTACAGTAACTTTACGAAAAAAGCCCCTAAAGTCCGTATAACTCGAAGAAAAATGAATTATCGGATACTATTCAGGAAATTAAAGATTCAATTAGATTCCTATTCCAGTCACTTTAATTATTTAGGATGAAATGAGTTTAGGAATTTATAGCCAAACCTAAATATTTTTTTTTGGTAAATATCCAGATACGCTACTACAGAACACCGACCACTCTAATTTGTTTTGGGAGGGGGGGAACAAATATATAACAAATAAATGTTATCAAAGGCAAGATAAGTTACTTTTCTGCCAAACTGGATATATTTTTCGTGTTTTTATTCAATGTAACATATTTATTCAGCTCGAAAAACATACAGTGTTTACCGATGTATTTGAAAATTCAAGATGGCGTCTCACACCCTCTTTAACACCGTAAGTTTGGAAAAAAGGTGTTATAAATAAAAAAACTATACAAAATACGGGTTTGTGTTACTGTACACATAGATTAGAAAAAGTTGTCAAAAAACAAATATATAACAAATAAATGTTATCAAAGGCAAGATAAGTTACTTTTCCACCACACTGGATACATTTTTGTGTGTTTATTCAATGTAACATATTTATTCAGCTCGAAAAAACATACAATGTTTACCGATGTATTGGAAAATTCAAGATGGCGCCTCACTCCCTCTTTAACACGGTAAGTATGGGAAAAGGTGTTATAAATAAAAAAAACTAGAAAGAATACTATTAAAACCCGCCGAATATATGTCCAGCTACGTCACGGTAACATATATTGAGCGAGGTTTTAACAGTATTTTATCCCGTTTTTTATTTATAACATCTTCTCCCAAACTTACCGTATTAAAGAGGGAGTCAGACGCCATCTTGAATTTTCCAATACATCGGTAAACACTGTATGTTTTTCGAGCTGAATAAACATGTTACATTGAATAAAAATACGAAAAATATATCCAGTTTGGTAGAAAAGTAACTTATCTTGCCTTTGATAACATTTATTTGTTATATATTTGTTTTTTGACAACTTTTTCGAATCTATGTGTACAGTAATACAAACCCAACATTCATTTTGATTTTACAAAATTCATTTTGATTAAAAAAATAGTTTAATTTTAATATTTGTTTATTGTCTTAACTCATATCAAATGTTTTGCTTGTGTTCTGCTTCAAATAACCATAATCTTACATGCATAATTTTCATTTAATTATATTAAATAAACTTCAAGTTTACTACAAATCAAATCGTGTTCCTTCACTTTTTTAAAGTGTAATTTATAACTAATTAAAGAACGCATTCTAATATTTAAAATCTATAATACAACGAACTATTCAATTGCTTATAATACTTAAACAAACTTGTGTTTTTTTAATTATTTTTTAATATTAATATTAGATGAGTTTCAGTATAAATCACCGTGTTCTTTATTTATTTCTTTATTTTAATCCAATTTTGAAGTTTTGTAACGCTGTCTGTAAAAATTACTGTTCATTATTGACAGTCTAAGAGTTCCACATATCTTGCTTGTTGAGACCTCGGCGATGACGTCATTTTTTCAACTGGCCGGCCATCTTTATAACGAAGGCCACGCCACCATCCCCCCACCAAAAGAGAAAGCCTGGAATGTTCTCACCCGAAAGGGGGGAGCTTGGCAGTTTCTCCCCCAAAGGAGGGAGCCGGTGTCCCCCTCAAGGGTGGGGGGGCGAAGAGGCCAGGGGGAGGTGACTTTTTTCTTGGGGGGGAGAAGCCTCCAGGCACCATCCTCCCTGAAGGTGGGGTTGGGGATTATCTCTCCCTGAAGGGGGAGGCCGGCACCAAGCATGTAAATCCAGAGGGGTGACTTTTTTTGTTACCCCTCGGAGTGGGAAGGTGGCCGATCACCCAGGCAACGCCGGGTAAGCCCTGCTAGTATATATATAAGAATATTTGAAGAAATGTAAGTGGAATACTTACTTTTGATATATATATATATATATATATATATATATATATATATATATATATAAGGGAGATAAGACACTGATAGAATTCAGATGAAAATCGTGATAGATATTACTTGAAGTAATTCTTTCAAAGAGATCCTACATAAAAAGGAACACCTCAATATTTAAGAATAGAGCAATACATAAGTTTCATGGTTCAATTTTAACTTCTAAGAAAACAACATATGGATACATATATTCGATTTAAGAAGTTATTGCTTATTTTTGAAAATTTTTGAAAAGCAAAATAGCGTCCATTCGCAGCTGAAAATTTTGCTGACTGCATTTCATCCCCTCTGATTGTTGAAAATCCCTGGATTAAGGAAATTAAAATAACCCCTTCTGTATATTCTTTTTGTCAAGCAATAAATTCTTAAATCGAATATATGTCTCTATATGTTATTTTTACAGAATTTAAAATTGAACTACGAAACTTATATATATATATATATATATATATACATATACTTGTTTATTGTTATATAAACATGCTCACATACCGCTGCTACAAATAGCCACTTGTTTCAATCAAACAACAGATATCATCAGGCAGCGACTTGACTATTCAAAAGTTCAATGAATAATTATTGAATAGTCAAGTCGCTGCCTGATGATATCTGTTGTTTGATAAAAACAAGTGGCTATTTTTAGCAGCGGGATGTGAGCATGTTTATATAACAATAAACAAGTATTGTCAGCTCTTTTTATTGAGCACTATCTAACAACCTCGTTGAATTCATTAGTCCATTACTTTTGAATATAAAAAAACCCGAGTATATATATACATATATATATATATATATATATATATATACATATATATATACATATACATATATATATATAAATCATATTTTCATGAAGGTTTTTATTAAATTCTGTTAATAAAAATTAGCACACATTTTTCGAATTTTATATATATATATATATATATATATATATATATATATATATATATACGCACATACTCCATACTAAATTTAATTCATCACAGTTTTATGATTAATACAAATTAACTGATTATTTTTCCAGTAAATATTCAATTAAAGTAAGCATAATGCTAACAATGAAAATATTTCATATGTTATCGAAATATAAATCTTTATTTAAAAAGTAACAAAAAGCAACGAATACTTATATTTTAATTTAAGGTATGAAACTTATAATTTACTAACCTCACGTTTATTTTCAGGTAATATTGTTCATTTTAGCCAAATGATAGCACACCAATTATAAAAGTTATGTTTATAAGAACTCATTTTTGGAGCAAAAAGATGACTAAATTTTGACTGATTGATTACGTGCTGCTATAAAATATTAAATATCATTGCGTTTTGGTAACACAATTTTTCAAAAAATTAAGTAGAGACTAATATTGATCGTCCTCATATAATTGTCTACATTAGATACAGTTTAATTGGCTAGTTATTTACAATTTATATTTGGTTTAGCGAAAAGAACTTATTTGTTGTTTGAAAAAACACATAAATATTTCATAATAAAAATGTTGGTTTACTAACGTAACCAATACATTGTTACTCAAAAGATAACGTTTTATTCTGCACGGGAACAAATTTTATAGATGGACGTAATAATTTTTACAGAAAATGTTTTAATCAGGAAATAAGAAAAATCTTTATGCCACAAAAGTATGTGCGAAGTAGAAATCACCGATTTCGTATACATTTAAGGTTAGAAATGAAGAAGTGTTTCGAAATAGCAATGAATGAATGAATAAGAATGAACATTCAAAGAAATTCAGAAGTTAAAAATTGGGATACTGAGTAGGACGGAAATTAAATGGAGAGAATATGTAAGAAAACAAAATATATCAATGATATTTTAGGAAAATAAGCAATAAATATTAGGGGAAAAAGTAATAAAAATATATAAATAAGGAGAATAACAGGATGGAAAAATAAGATGACATAATAAAAATATAATAAAAAAATAAAGACCTTAAAAATAAAAAAAAATAAAATAATAAATGGAAGCTAAAATACGGAACGTCTTTTTTAAAACCTGCATGCAGAATCCGATTGCAACATTTCAGATTAGTGGAGGCTTGATCCCCCCCCAAAAAAAAAGAGAAAAAATCAGTACTCCAAATAGTTTATAATTCAGTTTATATAAAGGCAATATTGCTGAAAAATGTTTTCTCTCTTTCTTCTTTTTATTCATGTAAGTTATATGAGGGAGAATTTCAGCTTGAAAGTTATTTTGTGGTGTCGCTCATAGGCACTTGCTGAGTTTAAATGATACTCAGTGTATGTATTTTTTCTCTAAACATTTTTTTCGAGTTAAATCTCTTTTTCTATCTTTCTCTCGTCTCTCTCTCTCTCTCTCCCTCTCTCCATGTATACTCGTGCTGGTAAAAAAAATAAAATGGCATGTTTTTGGCACTAAATTCTTATTGGGGAGGACCTGTAAGGGGTTTATTGCTTATTTTCCTAGAATATCATTGGTATCTTTTGTTTTCTTACATAGGTGCTAAAATATATCTATCATGTACAACTAACTGAAATAGTTTTTTTTCGGCAGACTTTTTTTTCATATCAATTGCAATGTCAGTTTTTGAATATTTCGTGTTTCAAAATAATAGAACAAGGCAGGTAAGTAAACAAATAGTTTTTATTAACATAAATACAAATAAAATTAATCAATATTTAGTAGTTTTTTGCCTTGATAACAACATCAATTGGTCGGACATGGAATCAACAAGCTTCTCGCAATCCTGTGTAGACACTTAATCCCATGTGTTCTGGACTGCAATCTTCATGGCTACAACGGTAGTAGGTTTTCTTTGCGGAGCTTCATCTTCATCTGGTCCCACAAGGGTTCAATTACGTTAAAATCTGGCGAGTTCACCAACCCTTGGAGAACAGGGATCGATTGTTCTCAGAACCCGGAAGACGTGGATTTGGCAGAGTGTGCCAGTGCCAAGTCATGTTGAAAAACGATATCTGTGGCCTCCCTGTAAAACTGGTTATCCAACACTCTCAGTAAATTAGCTCCCAGGAGATATTGGTACGCTTTTTGCGTTTACAGTTCCTTTGATTAAGCATAAATTACCAACACCTTTAGCATTCATACAGCCCCAAACCATGCAAGACTGCGGGAATTTCAGACTTCTTAGTTCATTCTTACTTAATCTTCTCCGTGGTTTTTCACCAAACACGCGGCCCTTGGTTGCTGAATTGTTTAAAAAATCGAAACTCATCTGATCAGATCACACGTCGCCATTCATCTGCAGTCCCGGTTTAATGAGCAGTTGCCCATCGCAACCTCTTTACCATGTGCTTCTTGTTACGGGAGCGGTTTGGTGGCAGCTATACGATTTCGGTATCCAAGTTGTCGGAGCTTTCAATAGGTAGTGCTTCTCGAAACGTCGGCAGAATAACCCTGTTTCGATGCTTCAGTTATGTGACTTGTTGACTGGAATCGACTTTTCTTTGCTACCTTGTCCAGTGCCCGGTCTTGTCTTTTGGTGATGCTTTTCTTTCGTCCATATTTCTTGTGATTGCTGTTAGAAACACTCTGGCGATCTTTCCTCACCACCGATCTTGAACATCCGACATTGATTGCGATTTCCCTCTGCGTCTTTCCCTATGCCCGAAAATCAAAGATACGCTTCTTCTCTCGCAAAGATGTGTCTTTAGAACTGTCCATACATATATAGTATTATTAAATCTTTTTAAACAATATTTACAACATTTTTAGAGTTTAAGATTACTTGACGACAAACTGTTCAATTAAACTGAAATGTTAACTTTTCTAATGTGACAATAAACAATCATTGTCTGCCATATGAACCTCCTCAAATGATTAAGAACAGTTGCAATTGTTATTTAAATATACAATATCTCGCCTGTACAATTTGCCAGGCGGAAATTATCTCCCAAAGAGGATGAATTTACATATGTTCTATTATTTTGACCAGCACGAGTGTGTGTGTGTATATATATATATATATATATATATATATATATATATATATATATATATATATATATATATATATATATAAACTACCATGGGTATTTTTTAACCAGGTTGGTTGTCATATTCAACATCTTGTAAATGTAGTGTTGGCATAAAAGCAGCCATTTACTTTACTATCGTGCCATTACTTATTATGGTCTAAAGTCGACTATGGTATGAAAGATGCCTTTGTTAAAGAAAATAGATTGAATAGTATAAGTATGTATCGATGCTTAATGAGGTCAAAAATAATAGGCATTTTATTAAAACTAATTAGAGAATAATATAAAACACAAACGCATATTTCTTCTATCTGTAGGGACAACACATATGCGCATGCTCATAATGTGTAACCTATTTGTCGATGGGTGGAAAGTTCCTATAGCAACCAACATAAAGAATAACTCGGATAATGTTATTTCATTACTGGAAGACAAGGTTCGAAAATTAAACAAAATAAAATACGCAAATGCTGTCATTTGTTATTTATGTATACGTACGCCAAAATCCAAGTAAAAAATACAATGTGAACAAAGCAGATGCAATAATACATTTTACGACAAACACACTATTTTTATAAAGTCTAGAAAATAGAATACTCTTGGTATGTCCTTGTATCTCATGTTGGGTCACAGTGTTCAGGTTTTGTATAACATTATTATTATCGTGAAGTACGTAAAACAAAGTAAAAACTGCATTGAAAAACATGCACTTGAAAACGCAAAGGTTGATTACACAATGTTATTGTCACGATACTTTCAACGACGATGTGCTAGATTCCCTTTATAAATATTTTGGCGCTGTTTTCAGTAAACCTCGACTTCTCAGTTTCACTGAAATCAAACCCTTCCGCGTCAGGAAACGCATGGACAGAATTGCGGAAGATTTGCTTTATAATTCGTCGTAGAATCACATGATAGATGATATTCAGGGTCTTTCGATACAGAAGAGAGATCTTTGATATGTGGTTTTCGAGAACATTGGTTTTCCTTTAAAGACATATTTATCTGAACATTGCACCAGGTTGCTATTCTATTTCATGTATTCTACTGTGTTCTATTATTATGTCTTTTAGTAGAACCTTTCCTTATGAATTTTTATCTCTGCAAACATTAATACATGTGTATCGGTAATTAAACAAATACGTGCATTAGCATTATTTAAGGAGATCTCGTACGTATAATACCTCACACTAGTACATTTTTATTATATTTTTACCCCAAACAAGGTACATTGAAACTTTGGTGTAGGGGGCTACTACCAGGGGCAGCAACTACTGGGGCACTATGTTAGGATTTGGTCAGCAAGATGGCGATTCACGTTACACTTGAACTTCTGCATATCAGTACAGTTGGGGAAGTAGGGACCTGGAACGAAATTCCAGAGTTTAGCGGTTCTGGGAAAGAAACTACTGGAGTAGAAAGATATTTTACATCTGGGGATCTCTACTGCGTGGTGTGGGATTTAGCTGCCTGTCGGGGTTGCCGATGCTTTCTACGTCGTGGGGGAAAACGTCTCTGCAGTTCGTCAGAACATTCACCATGAAAATACTTGTAGAACAGACAACGGGATGCAACCTTTCATCGATGTGACAGAGGCTGAAGCTTAGATACCAGTGCATGGCCTATCAGGTTTGCGACTCTCTTTTGAACCTTGTCATGGAGCGAGAGACTAGCAGCATATGCTCCACCCCAAATGTGACAGCAATATCCATACATAGGCGAATGGTGGCCTTATAGAGGTATAGGTTACTTTCAGGTGTCAGTAGTTTTCTAGCACGGTAGAGAGAGTCTGCCTTCTTCGCAGCGGTCCTGGCAATGTTTTCAATGTAATTGTTACAACTCATGATTCCTGTGAACCTTAGTCCAAGGAGTTTGAAAGATGTACTCTCAGACAGGGAGTCACTGGCCATTTCTATTGGTGGCAGGGAAGGTTTCTTGTAATTATTGAAGAAAACCAGTTTAGTCTTGGCAGTATTGAATGGTCCCATCCATTTTTGTCCCCATTCCATTACAGATTGGAGGTCATCATCTAGTGTTTTTGCCATTTCTGTAGTTATGTGTTCATTTGTTTTTCGGTCATGCCTGTTATAGAGTTTGGTGTCATTAGCATATATACCCATCACAGAGGCAGTTTTGTCGGGAGGTCATTAATAAATATCAGGAACAATAGAGGTCCAAGGATTGACCCCTGAGGCACTCCCACATTTATACATATTGTTTAGATGTACGACCGTCGAGGAAAATCTGGAGTTTTCTCTTATCTAAGAAGGATTTAATTATGTTAAGTATTCTACCAGTGATACCGAAGGATTTAATTTTGCTGAGGAAACCCACATGCCATACCCTATCACAATCCTTAGATATATCTAGAGGTAACGCTCTGGCCACCCCGCTTTGTCCAGTGAATGGTATACACGTTCAGAGGTTACAGTGAGGATGTCTGATGTGGGACGGGCTTGTATAAATCCATATTGTTTGTCAATAAGAAGTTTAGCATCTGTACGGTGCCGGACTAGAGCATGGTTAATTATGGTCTCAAATATTTTGACGAAAAGCGGGAGGAGGCTAATGGGGCGATAATTTGATGGGTCAGTTCTTTCGCCAGAATTCTTGAATACTGGTATAACAGAAGCAGTTTTCCAACAGCCTGGAAAGCATGATTCATTAAGGCATTTGTTGTAGAGTTTGGAGAGAACTGGAGCTACTTCAGCTGAGCACATTTTTAATAGCACAGCTGGGATGAGACCAGGCTCACGTGCTTTTGAAGTGTCAAGTTTTTTTAAGATAGCATACACCTGAGCAGTGGTGATTTTCATATCGTCTAGCGTGGCGTCTTTCCGCATAGGAAAGTCAGGCAGGGGGTGGTTGGAAGGGTCCAGTGTGGAATTGGAGACAAACCGGTTGGCAAGCATATTAGTCTTGTCGGTTGCTGAGCAAACAACCTCCTGATGGTTGGTTAGGGGGTAATTGTTGATTGCCTATTATTTACTACACTGTTGTAGATTTTCCAGAAGTCAAGATTTCCTAATTTTTATGCTTCGATGCGTTTTTTAGTGGTTTAAGTAAATTCTCTCTTAGCTGTCGCTATTTCTTTCTTAACGTTACTTATAGCTTCTATATACTGCTTCATGGCACATGAAAATGAGTTATTATAATCCAATCACCTCTGATATCTGGTAAGTTGTATTGTTAATTCATCTAGCATGCATATAAAACGTTCTTTTTAAGGTTAGTTCATCTTGTACAAATTCATAACTAGATATCGCGTTGTAACAGTAAAACAACGGCCCAACAGTTCTAACACTTTTCATTGTGTGTACGTGTTAGATGGTGAATTACTCCCCTATTTTGATAGATCTGCAACGATAGGAAATGGCATTAAATCGGATAAAATATTAATGTGAAACATGCAATCAGATTAAAAGCCCAGTGGATCCCAACCTTTGTTGTAAGAGCAATGCCTGTTCAGAGCATGTTTTTCAAGATATGTGTCAACAAGGCGAGAAATTAATGAATTAATTCAGAGTGCAATAACCCGCAGGGGATAAAGCATTTTCGAATAGCGCACACAAACAAATTTGTGAATTATGTTTTGGGAATAAACAATATTAAGTAATTTTCTTTATTCATTTCTGGATTAATTATTCGCAACAAATTATTTAATTATTCCCACAATGAAAAACTCAAATGCGTTCAAGGTTATCACAGACAACAAGTGTAAAAGTAATTTCATCTAAAGCATTTATGATTGTGAAATATAACCTCGCACACATTGTTTGAGTAGGTTTTCCCATCTATAAGAAAAATTAAAGCATTTATAAATAGATTCATTCATATTAAAATTTAAGCTAAAAATATGTTTAATTATTTTAAATTCCCGACGAAATAGAACCATAAAAATGAAGAGGTTCAACAAATGCTCTCCTTCATTTAGTCCCCAAAGTCCTCAGGTGGCGTTAAATCCTCGTAAAAATTAACAAACGTTGCAGTTTTACGCCTTAACATATGTAAATTTTTGTTCTACACTATGCAAACAAGATATAAATTTACTTGAAGATTATCATTTGCCTTCCCTCATTTATCCCCAAGAGTCTCCAAGGCCTTAACATAGTTCGATTTGTGTTCCGTACCATGTAAGACTACTAAATAGACATACACGGAAAATTTTGGACATATATGTTAAAATAATTCCCAAAATAGATTGTTTCTATAGCCCTAAAAGAGCACACCAAAGTGTAATCGCGAAGTATAGACAAAAAAAAATTATATAAAATCAGTTAGTTACTACTTTTCAGAAAGTTTTATCCAAAGCATCAATATTTTTTTAAGCACAAATGTGTCAATTTTAGCCATTTTAAACCGAAACGCACCACTAGAGGGGCAATCTGAGTTTTCTTGGAAAATCCGTTCTGTTTCTTTTTTACTCATATCATGTTCTAAGGTGTAGTTATTGAGAAATGTGCGAACAGACGGACGGACGAACGGACTGACGGACGGACAAACGGACGGACAAGGGTGAATTTACAGGTCCTCCGTCCTTTTGTCGGCGGGTTAAAAATATGATGATTTTTCTCCTCGGAAATAGTGTAGCTATTTATGATAGCGAATAAAATCGAATACTAATAGCCTATAAACTAGCACTGAACATTGGAATGTAGTGTGGAAATGTGTGATTTAGGTCTAATGACAGCGTCTGTAGTACTATACTCTCATTTTTGAATGGATTTAAACGTTCCTATTTCATTATATATTGAGACCAAAAAAGAGTGAAGTTGTTTGTAAGATGAGATCACATAGGTACATAATAATAGTACGCATATAATGTGAGTGTATATAAATGACACAATTACGATAAAAAATTCAACTATCATAAATTTGGGATAAAGATGCTATCTATGTTTTGTGAGTGGTTTGGTAGACTTGTGTAACCTTTTTGCCTTATAAAATTTGATTTGAATTGGTTTGTATAATATTACAATACTCAATATAATTGAAATATGTATTGCAGTTATACCGAGTTGTTTAATAATAAAATTGGTCTAATAAGCCTAATGAACCGTTGTCTAAATTCTACGCCCTATTGTTTCCATATACACGTTATACTACTTATGTCACAGAATGAACAAATGTTATATGAAACGATAATTTATGATCAGACTTATTGCGTCACAAATAAAACGTAGGTAAGTACACACTACAAAAATAATGCAAACAGACAGATATGTCAATTTTATTGGATAGATGTTAATGGAATCAGACCATTCTAAATTAGATATATGTTGTTGAATCGTTGTAAAATACCTTTTTAGTCAGTCATATAATTATTGTTCATTATTAACTACTAGTAGTTACAAATTAACAGTAGAACATCATCGGTAACGTCATATTGATATCCGAACCGGGGAGAAAAATATTTGGCTTCGTATGTTGAACTCTGTGTTGCTTAGCGTGTGTAACCGACGGAACCAACTTTGTTGGATCTTCTTTAAAAAATATATGATGTATATTACGCCTACATCTTTTATATTTTTATTAATTTAACATTATATATATATATATGTATATACATAAGAGAGAGAGAGCGAGAGAGAGAGAAGAGGGATAGATAGATAGATAGATAGATAGCTATGTCAGTGTGTTCATATAGAAGAATACAGGTGAAATAATTTATTTTCTACCCAGAGTTGTTTGTTAAAATTTTACATATTTTTAGAAGATTGCAATTGTGGAATAACTTATAGAACGTGTATGTATTGTACCAACCAAATTTGAATCAAGAAAATTTAGTCAAATTTAAAGTGCATGATTTATTATTCTTATGTGGAAAAAAGGTCGTTGTCTCTTAGGCAGGAACGATTAGCGAAAGTTCGCCCTGTTTAATTAATTGGCATATGAGTAACGCAGTAGTGAACATATTTAGTAGGATATTGGCTGTTTTTGAAATTATCACTAGCATCACCATATCGTTGTTTTTATATGAAACTATACGGCTTACATAGTACACGATGCTACTAAGTTGAAAGGCATTAAATGGCTTACAATCCGGGAGTTTCTACCTTTCCAGGGATTTAACGATGATCTACGAAGTTTTAAACTTCCATATTTTTAATGTCATTAAAATCGGCGAAATCGTCCACTTTTTATAAAACCAGTTGACTGTGTGCTTCAGTGTGAGACTAATCATGGTGTTCCGGGAGGATGCTTCACATACCTCCCCGAAATGATTTGATTCATATTACATTGTAGACAACATTGCACTGTTGGGTTTGTGCACATATTTTTATGTATGATAGCCGAAATTTTAGTTTAAAATGAAAAAAAATAATGTATAATACTTCAATTATTCTCAAAACAGAAACATTGATTTCGACCGGCACCTGTTATATCAAGGAAACTACCCTTGGTTTTACATTCCTGGCCCAAGTGCTTGTGCGAGTATAATTGCTTAAATTTATGTATACAATGGAAGAATTGTTACACTTTATTTGTGTTTTAAACATACACATTTATTTTGAACGCACACCTGCCATAGCAATGAACATACTGTTGATTTTATACGTAATTCCATGACTCATATATAACAATGTTTTTTTTTTCAATAAATAGAAGAAACGAGTTTTCGATATGATTATACAATACACATCAGAAATGATAGGAGTATAGCTAACTCACTATGTCTTGTGGACTCATGTTTGTTAGTCTGTGTATCTTCCCGATGTAAGATCGCCGAACGGAAAAAAAAACACTAAAATGTCTGCAGTTTTCGCGTGTCCGTTGTTTTCTGCAAATGATACTTGGTAAAATAGCGAATTCCAAATGAACTAAATTGATAAGTAAAGAATAGTATAAAACATTAGATCCACAGATCACACTAAGTTTATAAATGTAACTAAAATATTTCAATGTAAACTTGCACCAAATTTAAAAAAACAAAATTTAATTTTATTCATGTTCTGTTGCAGTAATTAATGAGAAACATATTGTCTGTAGTTTGAAGAACAAAATCTCATACGATACATGCTTTTTATCAAGCCAGCCTAAACGGCTGCAATTCTTATAAACAATACGTTATGTTAAGTTGTATATTGATACAAAGTTTAAATTAACTACATGTGCAAATATAAATCGCATTTACACTAGACTCATGAACACATTAGAATCAAACCTGTTTTTAAAACTGCTGCTCTTCTGTGGCCACGTATAATTTCTTAATGTACAATTACTGATTTTATACTCGTATTAGAGAACGTATTTATTCGCATGTTTTATTGGTGTCTAATAAAGAAAATCTGTGTTTTCTTTATCCGTTGTTGTAGGTATGAAGAAAGAAAGAAACGACTCAGCACGAGGAGTTATAGTCTACGGGAAACACACCGTGTCTTTTTTTAAGTGGGTGTTACGTATTGAAATGGACAGAATAAGTAAATGTTTTTTTTTTCAAAAAAACATCAGCCGTCTCTTTCTTGTGTGTCCGCTATTCTTAACCTTCTACAATGAGAAATGTCAAATGCACTTTTTTGTCCTAAAAGAAGTAATGTTTGCATTACACAAATATAAAAAAAAACATAATATTTTAATCGATCATTGGACGGTACAAACGTTACTTAAGTCAATAGGTGTTTTTTTCACTTTTAATGTGTTTCTTGTATAATTAATAAGCATAATAAAATACCAAATACGTGTTTAAGAGTAATTTAGAGGGTCGAGTTATATACGAACGCCTCAGCAAAGTCTTTGGATTTGTTGTAAGTTGGCATAATAACCACATACCTGCTGTTAACGTTTCGGATGGAGGATGAGCATGTCTTCATAGTCCCGTTTGTTATGCGCCAAATATAGTGGATATAAGCCTCCTTTTAACTATTTTCGACTTGGAAATCACAGCAAATTTCTCGCTAGCGTTTTCCATAATATTTTGATGCGGTAACTTCATTCATGAAAACGCATGTATTTTCTAAAAATCTATTATGTTGGAAATAATTTAAATAATGTTTGGCTATTTTATGTATTTTGTATAATTGAGTGCATTTCCAACCGTCCGTACAGACGGTTAGCTAATCTGTTTAATCAAATGCTATAAAGGAAAGCTCTTTACGAGTAGGGACATGAGTATCCTTCTAATGTAGTTGTAAGAAAATTGTCTATTTTTAATGGGCTATTGAGTGGCAATATATAATGCGATTAAGAATGCTATGAAAGTTCTTGTTACACTAAGTTCTAATGTTAATTGAGACATTGGACTGATTGTTAGATCGCAGCGGAGACAAAACGGAAGATGAACAGAGTTAACGCTGAGAATCTATAGAAATATCTTGACTAATTGGAAATTGACCATCACAATCGTAAAATTGAATAATATTGTTGATAATCTGGCTTATATACAAGGCAAGAGAGAACCCTAACAAAAAACAACTTATTTGTCTGTTTTGTTTGAGTAAACTTACCTTTCAAGTGTAACAACTTCAAAATATCCACATAAAATAAACTTGGCAGAGAGATGAGAAAAGACGATGCCGTTAATTTTCTCACCGATATACTCATAGATATTGACTCCACATGAAATATATGAGGAAAGTATTAAGGCGGTCTTGTGCGCATATTCTGAACCGTATCACATGTAGACCAGTTTAAGAACATTTCTGAAAATGTCCTTGTCACAAAAGATGCAATCTAAAATGCATGGTACATATTTCATGCCCATGCTTATCTTAGGAGTCTTGTTTAAATGGTAAATTGTTCGAGAAATCGCACAAGTGTACAGTTGAACAAATTCCAGTTTCGCTTAGAAACAAAAACTCCCGTTATTAAATTTTAATCCCTGGAAGATTGAAACACACTTTTTTATGTTGAAAATGGCGCACTGAGTAGTTGCGCTGTACGATACAGTGTACAACAGAAAAAATATTTTTATTTTTAATTTACGAGATTATTCATCCGACTCAATGCCGAATTGGTAAATAATAATGTGGATATTTCTTCTGTCCGTTTCAAATTTTGACGGGACATATTATTATACATAAATTATCATTATACATGAATTATTATTATACATGAATTATTATTATGCATGAATTATTATTATACATTAATTACTATGTTAATTAAATTATTATTATACATACAATATTATTATACATAATTTATTATTATACATAAATTATTATTATACATGAATTATTATTACACATACGTTATTATAATACATGAATTATAATTATACATAACTTATTATTATATATGAATTATTATAATATATAAATTATTATTATACATAAACTATTATTATAATTAAATTATTATCATACATAAATTATTATCATACATGAATTATTATTATACATGGATTATTATTATAATTAAATTATTATTATACATACATTATTATTATACATGAATTATTATTATACATAAATTATTATTATACATGGATTATTATTATAATTAAATTATTATTATACATACATTATTATTATACATGAATTATTATTATACATAAATTATTATTATACATAAATTATTATTATACATGAATTATTATTATACATGGATTATTATTATAATTAAATTATTATTATACATAAATTATTATTATACATAAATTATTATTATACATAAATTATTATTATACATAAATTATTATTATACATGAATTAATATTATACATGAATTATTATTATACATGAATTATTATTATTATACATAAATTATGATTATACATGGATTATTATTATAATTGAATTATTATTATACATGAATTATCATTATTATACATAAATTATGATTATACATGGATTATTATAATAATTGAATTATTATTATACATAAATTATCATTATACATGAATTATTATTATACATAAATTATTATTATACATAAATTATTATCATACATTAATTATTATCATACATTAATTATTATTATAATTAAATTATTATTATGCATAACTTATTATTATACATAAATTATTATTATACATAAATTATCATTATAATTAAATTATTATAATTAAATTATTATTATAATTAGATTATTATTATGCATAAATTATTATTATAATTAAATTATTATTATACATAAATTATTATTATACATACACTATTATTATAATTAAATTATTATAATTAAATTATTCTTATACATAAATTATTATTATGCATAAATTATTATAATACATAAATTATTATTATACATGAATTATTATTTTACATGAATTATTATTTTACATAAATTATTATTATAATTAGATCATTATTATACATAAATTATTATTATGCATAAATGCAAGCAGACAAGTGTCATGTATATTGTAAGTTACAATGTATTTTATAGCCTCTCCCGTTATATTTTACCTCAACATATATAAATAATTTATTTAAACATATGTTATTTCATTCAAACACTACCGTGTCTGAATATATAATTAGGTGGTACGTTTACTTATGTAAAACAGCTCTCATTCATTTTGTTACTAAATTTCATATAATTTTTACAGTTTATAGATAACGTTTTCAGCAATATTTTGAAAGTAACAGAATCAATTTGTGTTGATTTATACAAAAATTATAATAAAAGTACTGCTGTTTAACAGTCCTCAGAATTTGTAAGAAACGTAAGGGACGGGGTCATTTGATTGCCTGTTCTTACGATAGCAATATTTCAACATTGACTTTTTAGAGACGATTTCTTCTGATTGTCTGTTGGTTACAATAGCAACATGTTTGTCGTTGACACCTTCAAAAATCGTAGCTGGAATGTCGATTGCATGCCTACTTCGTGGGGTTCTATAGAGCGAGTCCACAAAAGTAAGTGTCTTTGCCATGCTAGCGTGATATTATTTCGCTTACGACGTCGTCCATTAATTCTGTTTATCTCCTTTTTCCCCTTCTTTATTTTCGTTTGTTATTTACTTAATTACAGATTTTAATAGATATTTATCTAGTCAATTTAAGAAGATGGGAGTATGTTTCTTATGGATTGTTAACAAAAATGAAAATATTATTTCAAAGCAAAGCCTGGAAAAATCATTTATTACATAGAAAAATGCGAACATTAAAAGTAATATGGTAAAGATTAAGCTTAGAAAAGTAAAAGAACTAGTTATTAAAACTGGAAAAGAATAGAAATATTGCCGCATGAAGAATGTATATACAATGTGTAATTGACTTTTAAAGATTATTAATGCAATATTTTGAAGTATGATACACACACACACACACACACACCCACACACATATATATATATATATATATATATATATATATATATATTTACGATTAAAACATATTACGAGTAAATTATACGCTGTAGAATATGTACAATTGTATAAAATATATGTACAAAATGGGATATGTGGGAAAGTTATAATTTAAAATATATCCCCAAATAAGTCCAACGATTTTAAGAATTCCTTCTGTTGACAGAGAAATGGTCTGCGTGAAAGGATAGATACTGACTCCAGAATGCTCAGGTGATTCGAGGAGTCAGTACGGTGTAAAATCCTAAACCAATCCATTTTATATGCATTGGCACATGCTGGATTTTCAGCGAGGTGCTGAACAATAGAAATTCCAACGTAAACGAGGGGTGACGGGGCTTACCTAGTCTGATGCTTGCTGGAACATGTTGGTTAATTCTTGTCTACAAATTTAAACGGGTTTGACCTACATAGACAGCAGCACACTCACATTTGAATTAATAAATCACAGTACTATTTGTGATGTAGGGTAAACCACCCTTCACCACTGAAGGAAATGCAGACTTAACACGATAAACCAAGCGAAGAGCAACAGATGGGAAACAATTTAATACAGACTTGAAAACAATTCTACCCAAACACTGACCAGGGCCACCAATCCAAGGGATTTTTAAATACACAGGACACTTGGATGGACCAAAAACTGTAGGATAATTGTGAGCTTTAACTTTATTATAAATAATATTATCAACCAAATTCTCCGGATAACCATCGTGAATAAAACTGTCTTTAATCTGCTTTAATTCACAATCCAGTTTACTAGAAGAACTGATTCTAAGGGCTCTATACACTAATGTCTGAATGAGCACTATTTTTCTTGAAGTAGGGACGAATGAACGCCAATTTGTGTAGAGGCCGATAAATGTCAGCTTACGATAAGCAGTCGTAAGAAAAGAGTTCTTACCACTTGCAATTAAAACGTCAAGAAAGGGCAAGCAACCGTCATTCTATCCTCCATAATAAATGTTAATGCTTTATAGAGGGAATTAAGTATATCGAAGAAAGTTAATGCTGCGTTTTCCGATGCAAAAGCTGCATAGGTGTCGTCGACGTATGTAAAGTATATCGATGGTTTCGATGTACTGTTAAATAGTGCAGACTCATAATATCCCACAAAAATGTCGGCTAATGCCGGGACCAGGGGACTTCCCATCTGACCCCTATCAATCTGACTATAAATGCTGTTATAAAAACTGAATTCTACAGTTTTGGTACAGATTAATAGGAGTTCAACAAATATTTCTCTGGGTAAGGGTGGGTGGGGGTTAAATCATTGCTGTAAAGGGAGTCAGCACAACTATCTATAGTCTCTTGTAGCGGGACATTGATAAATAAACTGGACACGTCGAAAGAACACATAATTTGTTTTCTGAACACCGGGTTGAAAGTCGTGTACGTAACCAACTAATCTAAATGAGTCACTAATACAATGTTTAGTGTATAGGGTCTGAACCGGTTGTATAATTGTTCTATAATGGTAAGCAGCCATTGGGCTAAGGAGTGCTAGGCAGACCCCGCCATAGACAAAATAGGTCTAAGCGGAATACCTTCTTTGTGGATTTTAGGAAGGTCATACAGTCTAGGTCTCAGAGAGGAAGAAGGCCTTATGTTTTCATATATATCTTTTGTAAAATAACCTTTTTTGTAGAGGTATAAGCGGCGTTTCTGGATTTTAACTTCATTTTAATAGGTGCTATCGTGAATATCGGTACGACCAATACAAAGGAATTTATCAGGATCATTTAAAATAATTGACATTTTCTGGACATTGTCCGCCCGGTTAAAGATAATCACACAAGCACCTTTGTCAGGTCTACAAATATAAATATCTTTGTTAGATTTAAGTTTTTTAATTGTTTAAAAGTGTGTGCAGGAGCAAACAAAATCTCCAGAGTCAATGTTTGAATTTCAGTAACGAAGAGTCAAGTCCTTCAAACTGGCCTTCACGGTGCTTACATATTCAGGTGTAATAGGATCGTGGTGCTTAAGTCCAGAAAATAAAACTTCAAATGCTGCAAGTGTTTCTTCTTTATCGACACGAGTTGGGGGAACACAAAAAGTCAACCCCATAGACACCACTGCAGTCTCAACTTATTTAGGGATATATTAAAAATTTTAACTTCCCCACATATCCCATTTTGTACACACACACACACACACACACACACACACACACACACACACACACACACACACACACACACACAAACACACATACAAACACACACACAAACACACCCATACACACACACATAAGTTTCGTGGTTCAATTTTAAATTCTGAAAAAAAAAACATATAGAGGCATATATTCGATTTAAGAATTCATTGCTTGACAAATGAATATATAGAAGGGTTTATTTTAATTTCCTTAATCCATGGATTTTCAACAAAAGCTCATATCATCAGACGAAATGAAATGCAGTTAGCAACATGTTCAGTTACGAATGGACGCTATTTTGATTTTCAGAACAATTTTTGAAAATAGTTCTTTGAGTGGTTGTGGATAATTATATGGAGAAAATTATACGAAAAGAGAAGTTTATACAACCTGGGTAGTCCATTAGAGGAAGGAGTCCAATGTCATTCGGGGTTATAAATCCGGGTGGGCAGAAAATAGGCCCATGGGAGAAAGTGATATTCCCATATAGCGAAAGCGTACTACTCTTATTGATATTTCGAAAAGTATACCAGGCAGTCTTATTCGTTGTTGCGTTGATTGTGTGTTATTTGCTGTGTCCAAATGCGTTCTCGGTGTTGACAAAGTATATCCTAAATTTGGGGGATATTACATTCCATTGTAATTGCTCTATTCTTAAATATTGAGCTTTTCCTTTTTGGCTAGGATCTCCTTGAAAGTGTTACTTCAAGTAATATCTATCAGTATTTTTCACCTGAATTTATATCAGGGTCTTATCTCGCTTATATATATATATATATATATATATATATATATATATATATACATATATATATATATGTGTGTGTGTGTATGTGTGTGTGTATGTATATGTATCTTTTAATGATTTAGAACTCATTCCATTTGTGATTTTTTCCAAGGAAGTCTGCCTTTTGGATCATTTTGGACCATTTGGAACTAACCTGTTTGATTGGAAATTTTTAATTAGACCGTGTTTGGATTTAACCATTCTTGGATTTTTTACCCTTCTCCGGACTATCCATTCATGTGAAATCTTTTTATGATTTTTCTTTTACCTCCTATTCCCCTTACATCACCTTTTTTTAACCAAGTAAAATCTGTGACTTACTTGAAGCTTCATTAAATACTTTTACATGCAAAATCCGACCCCGCATTTTTCTAATTCCTGCCCTCTGATGAGAAGGAGAGTATTTCTTCGAAACTCCGCGGATTAAGGACTATCCACTTATCTTGTGCTTCATTTTTTAAAAATTAAATATGGTTTAACTCTTTTTCAAGATGTCTTTTAACAGGTTTTATTACTCATTTGTTCATATATATATATATATATATATATATGAAGAAGATATATGCGTATATATATATACACGAAAACATACATATATATACATATATATATATATATATATATACAGCGAGAGAAAGAGAGGGACAGAGAGTGGCAGAGAGAGACAGAGAGAGAGAAAGAGGGAGAGAAATAAAAAGGAACACACTAAGTTATGAGTTCATCAACGTTTCGTATTTATTAAAAACTTCCTCTGGAAAAATGAGATTAAGAAAATCAAAATATCAGTACAAATATTTTAAAATATGGTACGCTGTTTTATTTCAGAAACGGAAAGAAGACATTGGAAATTCCAAAAAAAGGGGTGGTGCGTTGTATAAGAGAGGGGTATTTTTAATGAAGTAGTTTAGTCCTCAATATGTTTTTAAAAGATATGGACGCAATTTATATTCTTTCTGGAAAAAAATACGTATGATAAAATTCAAATATAGGTGTGTAACAGACATGAAATTAATGTGTGCTCTATGTATTTTATTGCTTGAGATAATATGTATTAATTATTATAGGATGTGTTTATTTGGTGTGAAAGGGCTTAGCTGCGTCTACAATTAAATCATGTTCTTGTAATGACAGTTTACTGATTAATGCCGTTACGTTATATTGCCTTCCACGTTGTTTAATTGTGTTTGAATTAGCGAGAGGCACTGATTCAATACGTCTCCGTCGGGATTTATTTATTTTAGCGTGTTTCAAATCAAAGGTGTTATTATGCTGCAAGGATTGAGAGAATAATGAACTTAGAAAATTGCAGTTTCTTATATCTCTTTTATGTTCATTGAACTTTTTTTACTAATTTACACTGACTTTCACCAACGTATATATGATGACAATTTTTGTAACGACTAGTGTATATGCCTGCATTGGAAACTCGTTTGTTTTGGATACATTGTATTGTTTAGATTATTTGTCTTATAGTTTGTGATGTGGTTTGTATGATTTGAATTCCTATTTGTTTACTGTGTTATTATATCATTGGTAACTTGCACTTGGAATTGAAAAATGGCGTAAACATATAATCAGGTTTATATGGAATCCGTAAGGCCATAGTTATGTATTTTCACTTTTAATAGTTTGTGTGCTTACTATTCTTAACATCGTGATATTTTTCTAAATTATTAATGTGAATAAATAGATAAGTTAATCTGCAAAAATCGATATGCATTCAAGATATAAGGCATTTTGCTTCAACATTTTCAAAATTATTCGATTTTATACTGGTGTACGATTCACTACCTGCCTTTCTCGGAATATGTGAAATATTTTCCTCAAAAAACTCTTATTTACCGGAAATGCGCGCCCGTGCGTTGAATGTAAAGAAATGTTTGAAAATTTCCATTCATATAAAGTCAACAAGATTTCGAATAAAATTTAACCGAGTTGTCCAAGAATTATCACGTAAACCTGATAACTGAATTCTGGTTAGCATTGAAACATATTTTCAATTGTCTGTTTGTCTTTCAGTCATTTATTAATGAATGTGGCCGTTATGTATTAATTTACTTACCCAATTCTCTTTCTTTCTACACTTGCCCTCGATAATCCCTTCCTCAAATAGTATTCTTAAAATTTATTATTGGGATTTATTTTTGTCAATTTGCGGTGTGTGATTCACTTTTCCAATTTCTTCTAAATAAATATGTTCTTCAATTTCGAAATGAAACGACATCCCACTTTTTAAAAAAAAACACCTCCAACGTCATTCGATTGTTATACATACTGTTGGAAAAAAAAGTCATATAACTAAGAGTAGCTAACCTGAAGTGAGGTTGCGAAAAAAATACAATCTTCTTCGCGACCTTCTTCTCAGGTCTTGTAACCACAGTAACATAAAAAGAATAATGACAGACTCTTCACAAAGGAGGAAGGTTTTTATAACAATTTACCTTACTCTATTAGCATAAATAACCATAATGATATTGTTCTTCTTGATTGTTGGAAGACCATCCTCACCTCCGGCAGCTACACTCAGGTAAGCTATGTATTATTTACCACATTGTCTATTTTCAAATAGACATAAAAATAAAAGCGCCACCTAGTGTCGAATTAAAACGACTTCCCACATGCCCTTTTTATAAAAAATACCTCCAAAGTTATTTAATTTTTAGGTGTGCTTTTCCAGTAAAATAACGTCAGGACAGACGTGATAAAATTTAGCAGAGTTGCCCAAGAATTAGAGTCGTAAGCTTTATACCTGAATTCTGGTAGGTATGAAAATATACTAAAATGTTTTTTTTCAGTTATGCATTAATTTATTTGCCCAATTGTTCTTCTTTCTACACTTGCCTCGCATAAGGCCTCCTCCAAATACTATTGTAAAAATGTAATATTCATGCTTATTGTTCCCAGTTTTCTGTTTGCGAGTCACTTGCCCAATTTCTCAAAATAAACGTTCTTTTTTTTTTCATTTATTTTGAATTCAACGTCTTCCCACATTCCTTTTGCCAAAGGGAACGTCCGATGCTATTTTATTCTAAAGTATATTTTTTCAAATATACATAGCTATAAATGCCCCACATAGCGTCGAATGTAGGCAAAAGAGGTAGAAAATTTTAGCTTATCAAGTCGAGAACAACTCGAGGACATTTAGCCGAGGAACGCAACAATTACAGACGTAAGCACTTTAACATAATACTGGTAAACATAAAAAAATAGGTGCTAATGCAGAGAGTGGTCCGAGCTATTTTTTTAAATCGTATTTCCACGTTTAATTTAAGTTTTATGATATGTTTTTTTTTATTCAATTGTAAGGTTCAAGTAGAGATTAGTTAAAAAACACCCTCCTCCTCCCTTGGTAAGAAAGTTTTTTTTTAATAATAACGTTATTATTTCAGCACGGATCACTCTCTGCATGAGTACCAAAAATATTCTGGTAAGCATTAACAAATATTTGAAAATGTCATTTTTTTCTTTAAGTCATTTTTTAATATTTCTTTTCGTCAAGTATCACTTTTTCTTTCTCTTATGTATTAAGTAATTTACCAAATTGTGTTTCTTTTTATACTTGCTCCCGATCACCCCTTCCTCAAACACTATTGTTTAAATTTATATTGGAATTTATTGTTGTCAATCTCCGGCTTGCGATGAACTTGCTAAATTTGCTCAAATAAAAGCGTTTTTAAATTTTGAATTCAATGTCTTCCCCCGTTTCTTTTGCAAAAAAAAAAAAAAAAAAAAAAAAAAATCCGACGCCATTTTATTTAAAAGTATGTTTTTCAAATCGACGTGCTAATGAATGCGTCCCCCAGCGCCGAATCTGAACAAAAGAGGTAAACAATTGCCATACAAATCAAGTCAGGAACTACTCGAGGATATTTAGCCGAAGTTCCCAAGAATTATGCACGTTGAATGTGTCAATTTAATCCTTTTTTATTTCGGTTAGTGAGAGAAAAACATATTGCTATAATTTTTACGAAAACAGTTGAGCTAAACATTTAAGTAGAATCTTTTTTTTATTGACAATGCATTCTGCATGTTTTGTAGGCAGCTTGTGTAACTTTCACTTCGCTTACTTTGTCTCTCAATTCTCGTTTAGGACGAGTGATTTCTCCGACAAGGGTAGCAGAAAAAACTGTATTCTGGGTCGGCAAAATTTTCTTGTTAGCAGCAGACTGAGATGTCGGATCACTTGCAAGGGTGATGAAGTTAAACCTTTTTTTTTTTAGGGGGGCGTTATCTGCTAGATAATCATGCACCCGAATCGTGCATTAGGTAAGATGATCGTCCTTTAAGCAGGTGCAAAGTACTGGGGCTGCTGTATTGCAATTTGGTGAATTCATTCTAAACAAAGAAGTAGCGTCTAGTGAGGTTTCCCGATGCAATATTAGTGGGTAACTGTTACAACTTTACCTTCTCACGGACTAGAAAAAATAATTCTTAACGTTTTTTTTCCTTAATATTTCTATGTGTCCGACTCTTAGAAACTCTGTTTACGTATTCTAAATATTCTAAAACTTCATCCTGAAAATTCTCCAGAAATATACCCAATTAATCCCAAAATTCCATCTTCCAACGTAAACCTTCATAACTATGTCACTTTCTCAACATCAGGGGTTAACTTTCCAACTTTCCAAAGATTTACATCGAATTACAGGATACCATACCAGACCTACTCTTCCTAAGCGAAACTAGCATTGCACCGACTATTTCCAGGATAGGTTCGTAATTAAAGCATAATCTAATTTAACATACAAAACTAACCCTCAGGATCGACATGGTAATGAAATATGTGCCTACATTAGAAATGCATTTTTTCGTGTGGTAAGGAGATCTCAGGAAAACGTCTGTAAATGTGCTTTGGAAATGTCAGTTGCCCACTAAACTTCGTTTATATTTGCCCTCTATCCCGCCCATAAAATAGAGTTACTATCGTTAAGCGTATATTTGAAGAAAATTGATCACATCCTCTCTGCTCATCCCTCGGCCCTCATAACGATTGTGGCGACTGCCATATCCACAATGCGAATAGTTAGCCGACCTTAAATAAGATAGATGATGAGGGGGGGTTGTAAAGATTTCCATATTGCTTATGACCTGATTCAAATTATTCAAGAACCAACCCGTGTGCCTGACACTGATGGATAGTATGCGATCTACTAGTCCTTTTTCTCATAACTTGCCCTGAACTTAGTCTCACGTTCTGCCCCAACTTTGATCGTCTGACCAATCGACTGTCCCCGATAAGATAAGAACGAAAGTAATAAGTCCTCCGATATAGCTTTCCATTATACAGTATATCAGTACTCTATGGCTGACTTGGATAGCTCTCGTGCATTCATATCAGATCAAACTCTTTGGTCCAGGCTCGAAGAGAATGTGACCTTCAATAGTATCAAACATTACGGAATTGTTTATTATATGTATAGAGCGCTTCACATCGTCCCCAAAATTCTAGTAAAACCCAACAGTCATATTTAGTACTCCCCAGAATTTGCCGCTGTCATTGCGCATAGAAATCACAATTTCATTTGCTTCAAACATAATAGATGTACTGAGACTATATCCGCTTACAGGACTGATAGCAACTACTGTAAAAGAATAATAAATAATGCGAGAGAGTTGTATTCTCACTCTGTCAAGTCTAAAGAAGCTGAGCAGTGGCGTGGTTCCTACTAATTTAGGCAAATAACAAACAAAAGCTTATACAAAACATCGATTCCACTATAGCAACTGGTCCTTATGACATTTCTATTACCCTTCTCAAAAACCCCAAACAAAACCAGCTCCCATACTTACAAAATTATTTAAGCGTTATCTTAATGGGAAATATTTCCTACAGTCTGGGATACCTAATCAGGTGATCGCTCATCTTACCTTCAATACAGACCAACAAGTCTACTGTACATCATGAGTAAGTTGCTCGAAGCTGTGTTAAATTAAGAAGTAATCCCCCCTATGAAAAATAACCTCCTCAGTGGCATGCGATACGGCTTCCGTTCTCCTAGATTTACGGCAGATGTGCTAACATAATATCTTATGGGATTATGGAATGTTTTCAAAGGCATTTGGTGTTGGCATATCTAGCCCTTTGATAAGAAATGGCAGAACGGTCTATTCCACAAAATCTCCAGCAACAGTATAGCTGGAAATGACTTTTAAATTATTAAATTATTAATCTCTGATAGGTTCAAAAGAGTAGTGATTGATCGGCAGACATAAGAAGCTCATAGTATTAATACTGGAATCCCTCAGGGGTCATTCATGGGTCCAATTTTCTTCCGGATCTACATCAATGAACGCTCAAATAACATTCTAAGATTATTTGTATACATTAATGCTGACGACACTAGCAAAATTTCCAAGGCAATAAACGACCAAGTTCTCTCTGATTCTCTCTCGTCTGATTTGCAACACGTGTGGCAATGGGAAGAAAGGTGGCTGGTTAATTTTAATGCATGTAAAACCAAGCTTCGATATTTCCATTATAAACTCCTTGATCTCAACCCGCATCAATCGAAATAATTCCTCCCGTCTTGGGGAGACTCCATGTTTTTACAAACGTCTAGGCCTGACCTTTACTCTTAATCTGAGAGGAAACACGTACATCAAATCCTTTGCCATGGCTGCTGGTAAAGTGGTGGGGTCTTTCTACCGCTTCAGTAGATATCTCAGTGCTAATGCAATTCTCTTCTTGTATAAGAGTCACGAACGTTGAGGGCGTGCGTACTGTTTCAACTTCTGGGAAAGAACTGTAGAAGCAGATTTTTTGGCCTTGTCAGAGTTATAAATAAACTACGTCGACTAGTGGGGATGGCATTTTCTTTTCCCTGAAATCTCTTTTTAATAAAAGAGATGTTGCGAACCTGTCTCTGCTTTATAATTATTTTTATGACAAGTATTCGCCTGAGCACCACTACACATCCCTTTGTCCTGACTTTCACGAAAAACACTCGTCTATATGAAACCGATATCAATAATTTCGCCCACACTTCATCTGTGCCTAAACCTCAACGTAGATTCTATTAAGAAAGCTTCTTTCTTAAAACTGCACGTATGGGGAACACTGTTCTCTTTTCTGCGTTCAATCTGACTACAATATAGTTGTATTCAAGTCAAATGTGAGCAAATTATTGATGAGTAATCTGCTTAATGAATCCAATTTATTAAATGTCCATTAATAACGATTACTAAGGCGTGTTCATATTGATCACTGTACTCATATTAACCCTTATCCACGAATTGCATGTTTGCCTTGATAAGTGGTGATTCCTTTAAAAAAAACACTTCTCAGCGATACTATACTTTCTATGCGGGAATGTAAAGTGATGATTTATGTTTGAGGCACAGCAGTACTTTTAGCATATGTGTATGCATAATCACAGTGGGTTTATTTACTTATTTTAGTTTGTTTTATCAGACTCTGTATACTCACGCATGTAAGGAGATTATGATATTTCATATTTCAGATTAATCCATTGACAAATAAGAGCGCTCTGTATTTGTCAACGATATCTTGGATCTAGAAGTGATGTCAGATGTAGTTGGGGTCTGTTCGATAGATATGCTTAATTGCTCACTGCGATATGTGTTTTGTTTCACTCTGTTGAGAGCCCTCTATATCCTCAGTTACACTGGAGCATGTCATTATGTCTCTTAACACGTATACGTAGAAAGATAGGTGGTGGTAATTTAATGTCTCAAACCTGGCAATTCGCTACACGAGTTTTAAAATTGATCATTTTGTGCAGTTTAACTCACGCATAAAGTCATATCTCATTCGCATCTCGCTGAACTCATATCTTAAACACTGTTTAATAAATACTAAAATCGATAAAATATATATTCCTCTCTAAACTATATAATGCATCGTTAATATAAAAGTTAATGCTGATAATAAATAATTATTCTCTGATGTTTGTACTCTCATATATATATATATATATATATATATATAAGGATTCGAAATGATAAATAAAAATTAAATGGCCAACTCATTGTAAAAGATCAACGAATAGTAAACTCTTTTGGTATTGATGAGTGTATGTCTAGGCGTGTGTACATTTAAACATCAATAAACTCTGCTGTACTCTTTGAAGTCATGACCCAGTAGCCAAATCACGACAATAAAGCTGTTTCCCTCTTTTGTGAGCGTATCAAAGTGACTGCATTGATTTCCAGCCAGACTTCGATCGACCAGAATAAAAATCGAAGTCAAATAACCACGACACAACTTGTGTCGTGTCGTGTCGCTTTTTACATATTTGATTACACTCATTCATTTGGCTCTTGAAAGTTTTGTCTTTGTATTTTGTAACCTTATTGTCGACGTTCTTAGACGCCTCTCTCAATCGACCTTGTCAATTTCTGTTAAGTGGTCGTCTAGTCAAGATTTGGTGAGTAGTTGAAAATAAACATAAAAAATAATACTGAGGCAAATCCGTAAGAACTTCACCTTAAATCTAAGTTAAGTGCTATATTCATAAACTCCTAAAAAGAATTTACATAGGCACTCGGAGGCGGTGTTTATTGTAAAGATTTAGCAAAATAGAAAGAATGATATAAGGAAATGTGACCAGATTGTAATAAACGGAGAGAATAAACCCGGCGGAATTAGTTGAAACATAATTGGCATTTACAGTGATACGTTCCTTAATTTAAGTAGTGCCCTGCCTAATACAGGCATTGACGACTATTACTCTTCAACTTTCTCCCTATAGGAAGTCATGAATTCATTGTTACAGAAAATGCAGACCTTTTGTCTCGTCGTCTCTCCATTTTTTTTTAATGCATTGCTACATTTTTGATTTTCAGTTGTACATATATTGTTTGCAGTGTCTTTCAATCCGAGCAGTGCACATGTAGGGCGTTTATTATGACTATTTTACTCAAAATATGAAACAATGTCTATTTCTAGATTCAGAATTATTTCTGATTGCTTCCGTATTACACAGGTCATCTGACTTTCCTGACATCCCTTTACCTTGATTGTGGGTTCTCGACATTGCCCCAGAGTCTTCCAAAAAGTAGCAAATAAAATGATGCGTCTTACGTTTTTCCGTTTGCGGTCGTGCTGTCTCGCATGCTGTCTAGCGATTAGTACTCCAAAATTGTTACACAGCTTGGACTGGAAGCTCATCGTGGCTATATTGCTGTGATCTGGGAAAAACTGATATGCTTACCCAATTTTACCGTAAACTATATTAAATAAAACATAAACTTATTGCACGAGACAGGACTTTTGTAAAGCTAGACATAAAGAAATACTTAAATTGATAATAGTATAGGATTTTCTCACGGAAACAAACACGTATAAGCAATCGCTTTCTTTCAAACTGTTATTTCACTTTTAGTGTCTGGAAGAAAATGTATATTTCGGTAATTATGGAAAATGAACTATATTGAATAAAAGAGATAATACGGCAGATGACGAGTATAGGGATCCGCCAATGCGACCGCCAATAGTGCAAGATTTGCTAATCATTTGTGCTAACGCTGAGAGGCATATTTTCCGGTCTTATAAAGACCGGAGCACTTAATTATTATCCGTACATAATAACACTAACCGTGAAGGATAGTGTATATGCTAATCAGTTTATGCTTTCCTTATGTATTGGTCTTGTATTGGTTATCTGTCTTCAGATCATTCTTTTGTAATATAAAATAATAATATTCATGGATAAAGGAAAAATCTTTAGAAATTAATTGTACTCCTTTGCAAAAAAAAATACATTTTGTTGTTGTACTAGATAATTTAACTTATTTTCCATATATATATATATATATATATATATATATATATATATATATATATATATATACCCGTTCACATACACTTTTTAATGATAAAGCTAGAACACAGAATTAGATGGATCGAGCAATTGCATGGACAACGGACAATGCTAGACCAAAAGTGGGGTTCGATTTACTTCATCTCATCAGTGACATTCTCCGACATAGGTGCGAAACCAGGTCGTCGCACGCATGAAGTTCTCAATACTGACGACCTAAACGTATGGGTCACAGCGCAATCTATTGGCTATGCCTCGTTTTTAATTTTAATGACTATCTATAAATAATCTCCTCTTAATGTCTAATATATATATATATATATATATATATATATATATATATATATATACTACATAGACATCACTACTTATCAAGTCCAGGAACCACTCGAAGATAAGGGTTAAAGAGTGTAAAATAGTCAACTGGACAATATAGTTATTGTCAGTAATGGAATTTCAGTAAATTCTTTAACTTAAAGGGAACGGCTTATCAATAAGTTGTTTACTTGGACTTGAACACAACCATATTACAGTCAGCTGGAAAGCAGAAGACTGTTCTACGGGCGAGCAGTTCTAAGAAATAAGCTTTGTACATGGAATCTACGTTTAGGTTTAGGCACAGATAAAAAGCGGGAGGACATATTTATAGTGTTTTCCGCTAGACAAGTATTTTTTTATAAGTTTGGCGTAGGAGGATCATAGATTGAAGTTCAGTCGAGCATTAGCTATGGAAATGTAACAAAGCAAAGGCAAACTCGCGACATATCTTCTGTGATTGGTTGCAGGGAAGAAAAAGAACTTTCTAGCAGCTCCTGCTACGATGTGACAACAGTACTCCACCCTTGGACGAACCTGGCTCTTTTATAGATAGAGAATTGCATAAGCAGTGAGATATCTATTGGATCGATAGAAGTGCTCTGCCATTTTTCCAGCGGCTTTTCCAACAGATGTGGTGTACGTATTCCTTTTCAGATCAGAAGTAAAGTTCAAGCTCAGAAGCTTGTCAAAACTTGAGGCATCCCAAAGACGGGAGCCACTCATTTCAATTAATGCCAGAGCGTTGATTATTTTAAAATAGAAGTTGGTTTTAGATCCATTAAAAGTAATCAGCATCTACTTTCCCCGTTGTACCACGTGCTCAAGATCATAGGAGAGAGAATCGGAAAGAACTTAATCCTTGACGGTCTTAGATGTGCTACCACAGATAGTAGAGTCATCAGCATAAATCTCTACAAATGTAAGGATGTGATTTGGAAGATCATTAATGTAAATGAGGAAGAGATTTGGGCCCAGGATAGAACCCTGATGGACTCAAGCATTAATACTGTAGGCTTCTGATTTCTACCCATACCCATACTACTACTCTTATGAACCTATCAGAGAGAAATGATTTGATAATTGAAAAGACATTTCCACCTATACAATAGCTGTAGATCTTGTGAAGTAAACCTTTATACCATACCCTTTCAAAGGCTTTTGATATGTCAAGAGCAATTTCCGTAGCAAGGTTGCCTTCGTTGAGAGATTCACTAATCCTATGAGATATAACTGTAAGCACATCCGTGTAGATCGAGCAGATTTGAAACCATATTGTGTGTCACTAAGAAAGGGCTCTTTTGCTGAGATGGTTAATTACTTCTCTATTTAACAAAGACTCCAGCAACTTACTTATGAGGCACAAGCGACTTATCGGCCTGTACTGAGAGGGAGATGACCGATCACCAGAGTTTTTAATACAGGGCATACTGTTTAAACTTTCCAGGGTGATGGAAGCAATTCTTCTTTAGACAACGTTTAAACAGTTGTGTAATATGGGCGTTAATTCTTGTTTAAGCTTTTGGAGCACTATAATTGGAATATTGCCAGACGGATGCTTTACTGGAACCAAGGTGTTTGATTAGCTTGGCAAACTCACGTACAGATATTTGTATATCACATATCGTGTATTTCGGATAGAGGAGGAAATATTGCGGGTTGGTTGCCTTGGTCGCAAAGGGTCGAATTAGCTGCAAACGTCTTGGCAATAAGGTTGGTTTTGTTTGATGCTGACAAGATTACCTCAGGTGCATTAATGATAGTTGGGATAGAGCACACGCTTCTGTTCAGGTTTCTGTTTGCTATTTGCCAAAACTGGTGGAAACCAAACCGCTGCTCAGCTACTTTGAACTTGACAAACGTAACATACGACTCTATGGCGTTGTTTATAACTTTTTTACAATGCTTACTGGCAGTTCCGTAAGCAGCGTTAGTCTCAGTTAATCTATTACTTTTGGAGCAATGGAAATGGTGATGTTTGTACGCAATGGCAGCATGACATTCTGGAGAGGACCACGGCTGGCGGTTAGGTTTTAGGATAAACTTATTCAAGGGTATGAAACGCTCAATACCTACAATTCTGTCAGGTACGATACTATAGTCAGGTATGATACTATAGTGGAACGGAGAGGTAGATCTGATATAAATGTACGGAAGCTATCCCAGTCTGTTATATAATATACATATACTGTACGATGGAGAGGTACGTCTGAAACTTTTTACATTTCATTGTTATCTTAATTTATACAACAGGTTAGTCGCAAGATCCAAGTGGAGACAGAACAGAAACTAAACATAGTTCAGGGCAAGTTGTGAGAAAAAGGTCAATTTGTGAGAAAAAGGACTAGGAAACTTGAATACTTGCCAAAAAGAAAAAATGGGAAAAATTAGAAAGAATACTTTCTAATTTTTCCCATTGTTCTTTTTGGCGTGAAGAGGTCCTAGGTCGCCTGAAGTGGTCTCTTTGACTGAAACAGATTGCTATTTGTACCGTCCATATGTAAGAGTTTACCCTCAAATAAGAAAAAAGTTTGCTCTTTTTATTGAGAACTTTCTAATACCAGCCTTGTCTTCATTAGTCTCGACTTTTTAACACCTCAATCCTTAATATATATATATATATATATATATATATATATATATGTGTGTGTGTGTGTGCGTGCGCGTGGTCGTGTTACAAATTATTACATATCGCTCGTCACACAAAAAACCAGCGTATATAATCGATGCAAGTGATAAGAACATATTATTTGTTAATTTACTCTAAGAACTTGAGTATTTACTTGTATTGATATCTTGGACCATATTATCTCTTCTCTATTATAAACGCTTCTAATTTTGAATTACTTGGATCGGCCTTTGCGAGGTATGTCATTGTGAATTGGCAATACAATTCTATAAAAGGAAAAATGATAAGGTTCGAAATGTTTTAAAGTAAGAACGGCGTCTGACAATTTCTATTTATAATCAACGATCATTTCGAACATTGGGGCAACATGGTTTTTATATTCCTTTAGTAAACGACTTTATCATGATATTAAATTATATTACAATTTATAAAACTAAGATAAAATATAATATATATATATATATATATATTTATGTTTAATGACTATTATTAAGCGTTTAGTAAGTTAAAGATTTTGATGTATATATATATGTATATATTTATATATATATATATATATATATATATATATATATAAATCCATTGCCAACTAAATGCTAATTAATGTACGAAAAACATGAAATAGAGAACGAGGATGACACTGTAATATATATATATATATATATATATATATATATATTCACTTGTTTTTACATTTACCAGTAAAGTTACATCGACACTGTCTGAAACGGCAATTTGTAATATTGTTTAGCCCAACTTTAATAGTATCCTTAGTAGAGAAATCTTTAGGTAAAATAATACATTTAGAATGAACTAGACCAGAAAGTTGGTCCGATCTGTTGCGCATAAATAGGGAATAATACATAGCCAGTAAAATATAACCATGTGTATTTCTATCAATCTATATAATATAAATATTGATTTAAAATAATATATAAAATGCCACATACTTACATATATATACACACACACACACATATATATATATATATATATATATATTTATATATATATATGTATATGTATACCGGGTTACCCAAAAACAAACAAAAGCTAAATGGAGGTCATCAAAAACATGCTGTATACCCGAGACAAACAGGCCAAACACCCTTGTGTTTTGATGTGATAATAAACTAGTTATGACCAAGGTTTAATTGCATTCGGACAAAACAAACTATCTCTTTACAACATTTTCTTTTCATAACCTATCATACTTTCATAATCTATTTTCTTTAGGCTGATTTTGGAACCAGTCACTGACGGGCACTTTTGATAATATATATATATATATATATATACTAGACCACCCGTGACCCGTTGGGTCAGTACGTTATATTAGCTATGGAATTCATGTATGAGCGTGACACTTGTGGCATAAAGAAAATAGTTTTTTTTTACATAACAGAAGCATTTCTATGAAAGTATATTAAAATGAAAAAAGAATATAGATAGATTTCTATGAGTCGTTCTGTTTATTATAATTGTTATTTTTTTTTAAATTACAGTTACTGAATTATAAGTGGTTGGTCATACTTATAGGTAAATATGCACTGAACAGGTATCATAATCCTTATTATAGTTAAATTCAAATTTTGATATATCATCTTTTAAATGAAATTGTTAGTTGAAAGTACAGAATAATAAAAAAAACACTCTCCACATGTTAATAATGGCTTTTTAAATAGAAAATGAAAATAAAATGTAACTTTTTCATTTAATTTAAGCAAACATTCAGTACCCATTGTGTAAAGGAAAACACTATTTAATGTAATAGAAATGTGTGCATTTACCGATTCAGCTTTCCGTTTGGAAATGTAAGCAGACGACTTTAAAAAACATGGGAAGAAGAAAAAGAAATTTTTTTGTAATAACGCCCTCTAGTAAAAAGGTCTGCATTAGTTAAGGGGGATAACTCTATCCAGTTTTACATCACTGCCTTTTTCTCTCTCTCACACATACACGTAACTATTTCTCGCGTACGTAACGAAAACAGAGGGAGTAGGAGTGTTGAAATCTATTAGAGGGAAAGTGAGAGGTGTTTTCTTTCCATAAATTGTATAGGGTAATATTTCATATTATCAATAGATTCATAGATAAATAGATTTTATAATATATATTATAATTATCTATGAATCTATGTATTATTTGTATATATAAATAACTATTTGATCAAATTAAATTAAATTGTTTGTATTAAAAACGATATAAAAATTCCGGAATTGGAATAACGGATTGCAGACGTTGCTATTAACGCATGCGCAACCGGATGTTGAAAACCGGAAATCTGATTGCAAACATACAAGACCCATAGACTTTTAGTATTATATAGATATACAGGTTGACCCAATAAAACGGACTCGAACTCTTATTAGGCCCCGTTTCTTAGTGTTTTGTGTGTTAGAGTACATGCTAAGGTGATGTAGTGTGTAGGGATAATCGGTTAAGGGGATGTAGTTGAGTATATGTTATGGTAATTTGGTGCATGTAGTAGGTGGTTGTATTAGATGTATAATTTAGGGGATTTAAGGTGGTGTTGTTTAAGGGATGGTTTAGAAACGTATATAGTTTCTAATGAGGTGGAATTTGTAAATTCTACAGTTTATGGTTGCTTCCTGTTTTTTGTTTGTAATTTGTATCTGCCTTTAAAATTGGAGATAAGGAGTTTCTCGTTTAGGCAGAGGAGACATGGGGTGTTTAGGGATTTACATGTGCTAGATTTTGTAATTATTCCCCATTTAATGGTTGGTGTAAGGTTATTTTGGATTAGATGTATATAGTGGGTAGTAAATGAGGTTTTGTTAGGATGGTTAGGGTTTGTGAAGGAGCATTTATGCAGTCTAAATCTATCCTTAAACGAGGTGCCGGCCAGACCAATATAGTATTTTTTGTCGTCTGGGTGTTCTGTAGGTGCGACTGTAGCTTAAAATACTACTTCTGTTTGTAGGAATTGCGATTAAGATGGCATTCCGATTTGTTGGTGCAGTTGCACTTGTTCTTGTTGGTGTTGTTTGTATTTTCATCTTTGTTAACTATTTTTCTGTTATATTTTTGGATTATTTGTTCTAGGTTTTCCGTGCGACCGTAGCTGAGTTTAATAGTGTTTTTGTTGAAGATTTTTTGTAGTACGTGGCTGGGCGGGAATTAGTTGTTTATTAGTTGGAAGAATTTAGTGCCAACTTTTGTTTTGACAATTGTATTGAAGGAGGGGGTTGCCCCAAATTATTTTCCTAGTTCTATTTCTCTTGTTTGGGGTATTGGGTTGATTAGGTTAAATGTAAATAAAGATGGTGTTTGGGTGACCATTTTCCTCATGTGCATTTTCGTAGAAGGGTTTGTGTTTGTTAAACATTTCGAGTTTGGAGGAATTGGTGCTTAGTCTTTTTACGATCGATATGGGGATGTGTTTAATTATATGTTTTGGGTGGTTTGATAGTGGGTGTAAATAGTGTGGGTAAGTATTGACTTTAATGTAGGGTTTGTATGTTTTATTTGAGAGGCTGAGAGTTATATCGAGAAAGTTGACGGTTTTTATGTTGGAGTTGATGGCGAGTTTTTGGCCTATTCTGTTCATTTCTGTAGTAAACGTTTTCTTTATTTTTTCACATTTGGGGGCATTTGGTTTTCAACTATTATAAGACCATCATCTCTATATAGTCCAATGTTTTTGTTATTTATAGTGTTAGATTGTATAGAATGAAGAGACCGACGAGGTCAGTTGCTTCTGCGGAGTCTGACGTCCCATTGAGAGGTCAAATATCCGGATTGGTTATTCTCAGTCCATTATGACTATTTTTCTAGACTTCTTTATAATGCCTATTTCAGATGGTTGTAGGTCGGAGAGTAGAGATGCAAATTCCAAGGCTTCGTCAAACAGTTCTTTTGATATGGAAGGATAGTAGCTTTCAATATCGAACTGGATAAAGGTGGCCTTCTTTTTATTTTGGATGTCGTTGAACTATTCTATGGGGTCCTTAGTATTAATCCACTTGGTTAGTTCGTATTTGGTTTTGATTTGTAAAATAATTCTTTCTAGTATTCTTTTGCTAATTTTTTCTCTTTCTGGCTTAGTGGGGTTTATGAGTCTAGTTTGAGGTTTTATCTCTAAGTTGGGCGTGTGATTCTTAAGCATAATGAATGCTTCTTTGTTCGCTAGTTTTCCGACTCTGTTGCTAATGTTGAGTGTGTCAGTTATGTTTTTTCTATCTAAATTGGTATCTTTGATTAGATCTATATCCGATTTTTATAGTTGGTGGTGATGTTTTCTTTAAGCAGTTTTAGGTATTTTTGTTTTGGGATTTGTAGAAGTTATGTGTCTTGCCAGCTTTGACATACAATAATTTGGAGGAGTTAATGTTTTGACTAGTTTGTCTAGGAGGTGTTGGAATGCGTTTTTTCTGTGGTGAAAGGATACTTTGTTGGTAAGTTCCATGAGATCTGTCTCGAAGTTGAGGGGTAGGTCTACAATTGGAGCTGTATCCTTATTGACGAATTCGTCGTAGTCCTTGTTATCTTAATATAGAAAGAAATGTGTTTTCTATCGCATCCCTCTGATTAGTTCTTCCATTCTTAGGGTGAGGTTTAACAGGTAGTTTGTTTTGTTATTCGTCGGTATGTATTTGAGAGACAAGTTGAAGTTCACCTTTTCCATAACGTAGGGTTATAGTCCAAGCTTTTAGAATATAGTTCTCAACCGGGAAGGAGCAAATATTTAGTAGAAATGGTAATTAATAAAAACCTGAAGAAAGTGCTCACTACTGTTGTAGAGCATGAATGTATGGGTGTCTGTATGTATGTGCGCATCCCCGCTTACGCACACGTACTCATCTTCACACTTTAAGGTCAGTTGAGGTCAACGGGAGAAATTCGGGTGTATATGTATGCATGTATGCATATGCGCATGTGTTTACATGTTGAGGTGGAGATGTATGTATACATGTGCGCGTTCCTTTATGTTTATGTGTGTGTATATGCGCATGTGTGTTCGCGCGTACGGCCCCAGGTTTATCTTCTCCAAGCACTTAACATCAAATAAAAATCCAATAAATAAACCGAATCGTAAGCCTGATATTTTCGCTCTGATAGGTTCATAAGAGTAGTGTCTGATGGGTAGAAATAAGAAACACTCAGTATTAATGCTGGAATCCCTCAGGGGTCTATTCTGGGCCCAACTCCATTCATTATCTACATTAATGCTCTTACAAATCACATCCTTACATCATTAGCTGCCATTTATACTGGCAGCACATATAAGACAGTAAACGCCCAAGTTCTCTCTGATTCTCTCTCCTCTGATCATGAGCAAGTGGAACAACAGTGAAAGAGGTGGCTTGTTACTTTTTATGCATCTAAACCAAGCTTTTATATTTACATCATCAACGCTCCGATCCCCATTTGGCATCAATTGAAATGAATGGGTCTCGTCTTGGAAAGGTCTCATATTTTGACAAGCTCCTTGTCTTGATCTTTACTCCTGATCTTAAATGGAACCCATACATTAAATCCGTTGCCAAGGCCGCTGGAATAATGGTAGGATTCTTTTATCGATCCAGTAGATATCTCACTGCTGATGCAATTTTCTATCTTTATAATCGCCAGGTACGTCTAATGATGGAGTACTGTTGCTAAATTCGGGCAGGCGCTGCTAGAAATGGCTTATCCTGTTTTGGTATAGTTGAAAATAGACTTCGTAGCCTCGTATTACCTGCAACCTCTTTCTCACAGAAGAGATGTTGCGAATTTGTTTCTGATTTATCTTTATTTTCATCTCGACTGAACTTTTATCTATGACCCCTTTCGCCCAACTTTCACAAGAAACAACCGCTCTTGCAGAAAACATAATTAACAATGTCGCCCACTCTTTGTCTGTGCCTAAACCGAAACGTAGATTCCATGAGCAAAGCTTCTTTCTTAGAACTGCACGCCTATGGAATTCCGTTTTTCTGCTTTCCAGCTGACTGAAATATGGTGGTCTTCAAGTCTATCGTAAAAAAGTTTTGGATGAGCCGTTCCATATAACAAATTTACCGATTACTATATTGTGCAGTTTCTACTGTACACTCTTTAACCCTTATATTCAAGTGTTTTCTTGGCCTTGGTATGTGGTGATGCCTATGTAAAAAAACAAAAAAACATTAACTTATGTTTTAATGTAACGCAATGAACTT
Source organism: Euprymna scolopes (assembly GCF_053919585.1). Taxonomy (NCBI): domain Eukaryota; kingdom Metazoa; phylum Mollusca; class Cephalopoda; order Sepiida; family Sepiolidae; genus Euprymna; species Euprymna scolopes. The sequence continues at coordinate 112,198,120 of NC_136485.1, forward strand.
GATAGATAGAGTAACTTATTTTACTTATAAAATTTGTGGAGAACTTTTATTGTATTCAATAAATTACTTGTTTAATATTCTTTAATAAATATTAGCGGTTACAAGCAAATACTTAGTGTTAAACGTGCTATTTTTATTGGGGTTTTTAGTGGTATTTATTTATATACATTGCACCATAATTTACATTAAGAAACCAAATCGTTTTTGAGAATATATTTATATCTGACATAAATTTTACCAATTACCATATCACCAATTATATATAAAAAAGATTTCTGCATCAACAGCAGCATATTCAACGACAACTTTTTTTACTTAAATCTATTGATTAATGTTAAACTAGTGAAAGGAATATACGAGAATAACAAAAAAATATTTACACTTAACCTGGTGTGCCTAATGCACTATTAAATATATAAATGTAATTTTGTTGCATTTTCTTAGATTTATATATATATTTATAAATGTTCTCATGGATAAAAGCAACTATAAGAAATAAAATTTATTTATTTCATATAAACATTAGAAGAAAAATGCAAAAGTATCTAATTATATCAATAAATCATGGCAAATTATGTAAATCAATTTTGTAAAAAAATATTATTTAATCAATTGATCCAAAATTATACTTGATTTTAAAAGAAAACACATTGATAAAATTATAAATTAGTAAATTATCAATACCTTTTGCCATAGAAAGAATTATTGGATTGACTTTAATATGCAAAAAAACGCCTAGTATAAAATTTTAAATCATCGTAAATTTTGTCAATATGAAAATATTTATGTACATTCGACATAATTTATGTATGCTGTTGGATTTTAATACATGAAAACATATTTCGTAAAATTAATATTGTAAAAATAAAACAATAATCGATTTCATGACAAAGGATATTTTTAATTAATTGATTTGGGATGTTTTGCAATTTTGTTTTTTCTTTTGCAAATTAAATTTAATGTAATAATCGTATTATTATGACGACACAACTTATTTCTTACCATTAAAAGTTTTTCTACTGATAGTTTATATGCAATTAAACATATTTCATTTCTGTAAAATTGTAATAAATATAATAATTGTTTTTTTTTCATAATGAGAAAATTATAAATATTTTAAACATTAATTTTAAATAAAATATTTTTTCGAGTAAATTTCTTTTTGTTTTGTTTAAGAGTAATCAATAGTTTTCAGTAACCTAATTTTCTGGTTAAACATTTTGTTGAATATTTTTCTATTGAAGCATATACTCATTCCCAAAAAAATCTCCAGCTCTTTTAAAAGTATATTATCACCAACATTAACAACACCAAAAACTATTTAATTACATTTATTAATTACAAAACATGCAAAGAATCACGTGAAAACTATAATATAACACAATATTTATAAATAAATATACATTTCTGAGTTATAATGATTCATACGAGTGCCATTTTTCGCCTTCAGGGATATAGTTACAACGACATACAACGCTGAAGTGACGGTTGACTTTTAAATGGAGAAGGCCACCATAAATAATTATGCTATTTATATTGAAGGAAGGGCTTCGATTTATCAATTATTTTTTTTATATTTTTACAAAGACCTGCTAATATTGTTGGACATTTTAGAAGCGAAACTGATATTATGGGAAGTATTAGCGCCATTGACAATGTTTTACTTTTCATTATTTTGTCTAACAATGCAAGAAAATTCTGAAAATCGACTCGAATCAACGTGTGCATAATTGCTGTTTTTACACTGAAATTTGTGAAAACAATTGAGAGGGTCGTAGAACTTCAAAATGTCTTAATTAATTCACTAAGAGCTGCATTTTTCAAATAAAAATATATTCATTTGGCTACATAAATATTTCATCGCATTGGAAACAAATTCTAGTAACTTTTCCAAGTAGTCAGTATTTTGTTGACATTCGTTACTACGTTTGAGCTCTGAAGAGTCAGTTTTGAGTAATGTTTTAAATTGCTGGCGACCAGTTTAATTAAATTTCTGAGTCGAATTTTATCAATCAGCATAGTTTGGAATACAAAACCAGCATTAAATGTGCAATTGCATTCTCTATTGTGTAGTTTTTGGTATTGCTCTTTGTGTATTTTAATAAATTTCAGTGTTTTATTTCTTTTGTGAGAAAGGGGCTGTAAAGAAGATACCACCTTCCATGTTAGATTGTGAAGTTGATTGTAAACTCTGTCAAAGAATGATAAAATGCTCTAAGCGACAATGGAGAAGGTGCGGACAATAGACCGGATGAAGAAATACTATGTTCATTATGGCATAGTTTTTTCTTCCGGCTTTCTCTGAACACACTTGGGGAAAAATCCGCGCAAATCATCTGCATCTACAGTTTCTCTCGAATAGATATCTCACAGTTTCCAGACCGTGCAATTATTCTCTTTATAAACAAATGATGTTCCTTCTCTATGAAAATCTCTATTTGGCTTATAAACTCTGGTTACTCTTTCTACCTTAACCCACCCAGAGTTCTCACAATCCCTCAGAGATTCCCTGTAATGCCACTCAAAATTTAGCGGTCGATTCCCAATAGCCCAAAATCAGCCTGAAGACTTTTATACCTTTCTGCGACATTTTTGCAAGTATGAAACATAATTCTATTACATATCGTTTTCCTAAAATGCCTTTACATCCAGATTGACGTTTTGAAAACTCACCACCTGAGATAATTAGTATTTCAAATTATGTAGTCCAATTTTCTTTTTAGGCTGTTGATTTGAACCTGAAATCATTAAAAGTGATCAGTTATTTTATAATATATATATATATATATATATATATATATATATATATATATATATATATAACGATACCGTACTGAATTTTCAAGACTCTAAGACAATTTGAATTTGTCTGTACCAGAAAATCTGGAAATCATTTAAGACACCTCGTACTTTTTTATCCATTCTAATTACATCATAGCCTGTAAACATAGGAAAATATCGATTCTCATTATCTTAATGCGTAGCATAACCTATTTCTATAAGCATTTGTTAATATATTATATTTCGTTGATTAAAATTATAGTTTATTACAGTTCAATATATCAGATGAAATGTTATATATTCAATTAAAGATTAAAAAAACGCGACATTACACCCGTTTTTATATACGGCAGATATCAACATATATACTCAATAATTTACCTTTATTCATGTCCGTTATTTTTATCTATCTATCTATCTATCTATCTCTATATATTTATCTCTAATATAAAGTTGAAGGTGTGTGTGTGTCTGATCATGAATAGGCTCCTATATGATTGACTGTTTTAAAACTGATTACATATAATGATAGAATATGTATGGAGACATAGGGATGGGTATGTTTCATCTGGCAGAACGGTGGTTAATAAAAATGGTCAATACTGTAAAACTGAAACGAAACTGTTCTGCTTGAAAAGGGCGGCATTTTCCTCTTATTCATACGTATATCGAGTCTTTGCTTTAAAAAACCAAAATAATTACGTATTTAGTTTTTAATATCCTATTTTGCTGTTTCGGATTATTTTACTAAAGGAAGTAAAGCTTCATTATTTTTCAAAACTGATTTTGTTTCTTTGTTTTTCGATATTACGTCGATATTATTTAATAAGAGTGTTTAGCAGAAAAGCCAACAAACGGCTTCCCGAAAAATAGACGTACTATAAATAAATGTTACCATAGTCAATAAAAGTTCAGTTCATATTTTTGCTTTGTTTTGAAATAGCTTTTAATGCTCTTTTCTTGAAATAATTTCACCGAACCAAAATTAAAACGAAATTTGAGGTGATAACTAAGTAAATGAATTCCTTTACACATGCCATAATGGAATATTCCTCAAGCATGAAATAATGGAAAATATTAAAATATGTTTATCAATATTCCTTACGTTTACTGAACACTCTTAAATTGTTAACACAGAATGCTCAGGTGTCCCTCCTTCGAATTGAAAACAGGGCTCTCCATTTCAAAGTCGCTGTCATTTTCATTGTTTTAAAACCGTTTCCTGAATTTAAAAAAAAATATTTACAAACTGCTTAAAAATACAAACCAATGAACTTTTCTACCATAAAGTAACTTTTATTGATTATGGTAACATTTATTTCTTGTATATTTGAATTATTATGTATCTAACATTTTCTCTTAGCAAGGAAACATCATTTTGTTGGTCAGTCTAGGCATCAAGTTGATAAAAAAAATAATATTTTCGCGAAGAATATCTTCACTTTCATCATAATTTTCTTAGGGTAAAATTTTTGAATAGCAAAACCTATCTCTTTACAGTCCCCTCCTTTTCATAACCTACCATACTTTCATCAATCGCAGTCCATTTTCTGTAGGCTGTTTTTGAACTCATTCAGCGACGTGTACTTCTGCTAGTATATATATATATATATATATATATATATATATATATACATATATATATATATATATATATTTCCGTACAAATAATTGAAAAATTTAAATGTAATGGATATAATAGTCTAGGTAATATAGATAACGATATCCTAAGAATGCGTCAGGATAAAGAAGACGATAAAATTTAAAAAATGCGAGTAATTTACCCATATGGGTTGAATAGTAAATTTTAAAAAAATAACCTACAAGATTCTGAAATTATAGGTAGATTATATCCAGCTTTGCCTCGCTACGGTATTAGAGATAGAACTCATGTTAATAGAAATAATAGAAACTCAGTTATTTCATGCGATGATTTTTTTAGTAAAATAAAAGATATCGTTATTAATAAAATTTATGAGTCGTTCAATTATATAAGAAAATTGCTTAATCAAACAAAAAAGAAAGTTTTGAAGGAAATAGCATCTAAAATATTATTACAGCCGGATATGATATATAAGAAGGACTATTTCATTCAATGGGATGAATATATTCTAGATATAATTGACACTAAATTATATAAGCGATGAACGATATAAAAAAGAAACCTAAAAATGTTTGTGTAGTTTTGTATGAAAATAAAGGTTTTGATGATGTACATTTACCTAAAATATTTAATAAACAAAAAAATATACAATTACTACCAAATGAGTTCCAGAAAAAAAGATCAAAAACCAATAGTTACATATAAACTAGTGCCAACAATACACAATAAGATTTTTAATTATAAGAAAACGGTAGAACATATAAATATAAAAGATAATAATATAAAGATTCCAGAATGTGAATGTAATTCCTCTCCCTTCTGTAATAATGAGATAAACCATGTAATTACAGGAGATTTAAATATATTAAATAATCCTAAATTAAGAAAACTACTTAGTAAGGGTCCAAATTATAGAGAACCTAAATGCCTAAATACACTAAATGTGTTAAAGAAGTAACTAAAGCACTAGAAGGTGTTATTATGTCAATGGTAAAGACATAAATTAGCACAGTCTACGTTTAATGCATGGGAAAATAGTATACTTGACTGCGTAAATAAAAAGGTTAAACATATAAAACAATTTAAACACCCTAGAAAAACCAATCCTCTTTTAAAAAATTCAGAAATACGGGAGGAACTTAAAATACTTCAAGAAAAGTTTGTAATCGTTCCGATTGATAAAGCGGCAAACAATATAACGTTTATTAATAGAAGTAGGACTTATAGGAAACGATTCGGATACTTATAAAGTAAGTAATAGTAATTTAGATAGCATTTTTTTGAATAATAGTATTATTAATGAAAAAGTAGGATTAAAGTTAGAAGATAAACACAAAAATCTTCCATGTATGTATTGGATACCTAAAATGCATAAAAATCCAGTTGGTGCTATATTTATTGTAGGTTCAAAGACGTGCATCACTAAACCTCTAAGTAAAGCTATATCTAAAATATTTAAATTAATTATAAATCAAATAAATAATTTTCATCTGAAAAGTAAATTCTATAGTAATATAAATCTATTTTGGGTAGTAAATAATTCCAAACCAGTGAAAGAAAAATTAGATAAAATAAATTCCAGAATAAAAGCAAAATCCATAGCTACTTATGATTTTAGTACACTATATACTAAAATTCCGCACGAAAAACTTATAAAAGAATTAAATGATACTGTAGATTTGGCTTTTGAAGTGGAAAAGGTAAATATGTAGGCTTTTCAAACACTAAAGCTTTCTGGTGTAAAAATAAAAATAGCAAAACTAGTGTTTCTAAAGGTATTTTAAAAATACTTGTAAATCATCTTATTAAAGAATGCTATTTTCAAATAGGAAATAAAATATTACTCCAAACGATAGGTATCCCAATAGGATTGGATCCTGCACAAATTTGGGCAAATTTGTATTTACATAGACTCCAGTATAGATATATATATATATATATATATATATATATATATATATATATATATATATATATATATATATATTTATATATATATATATGCGATCCTTATTAAAAACTGATATATCTAAAACATATAACTTTCATGGGTGTAGGAGATTTATAGATGACCTTATATGCATAAACGATAATGATGAATTCGAAAAAAATAAACATCTTATATATCCAAACGAACTAAAATTGAATTGTGAACATAGTGGACAACAGGCTACATTTCTGGATTTAGATATTAAAATTGAGGATGGGATTTTTCTTTATAAAATATTTGATAAAAGAAACGCATTCCCCTTTAAAATAGTACGTATGCCCCATAAGGATGGAACCTGCCATGTTTTTGTGTTTTATGGAACCATTATATCAGAGTTTTTTGAGAATAGCTCGCTATACTCTAAAATTTACAGATTTTATACCACCAGTTTCTAGCTTAGTAATGAGGATGATAAAACAAGGTGGAGATAAAAATAAAATATTTAAACAGTTAAATAAAGCATTTGTTCGTTATCCTGATGCTTTTGAATCGTTTAAGATAAACCAGACTATATTAATAAAGGAAATCCAAAACTATATTAGCAATGTATAAAATTAGGCACCGCCAAAAATGGCCGCAAAATCAAGTTGTTGTTGTTTTTTAAAACGAAATTACATTTATTAAAATCCATTATTTCTGAGTAACTTTTTTTTTCCAGAAAGATAAAACCCTGAATTTTATCATATAGTAAACAGAATAATGTAAAACTTTTTCTACTATTTTTAATTCAATTTTAAATGTTAAATTTTCCCAAAAAGTTAACAATTGACATTTTTTGTCTTGCACAAAAAACGTACTTAAATATTAAAAAAAAGGGTTTTTGAAATAATTAATTTATTTATTGTCTAACTAAGATTTAGGATGATTTTCTAAGAGAATATGCAAAAATATTATAATATAAGTACCTCAATTTCAAATAATTCCACTTATTCATATAGGTAACCAGATATTTTGCGTTGACGTAGAGTTCAGATCGACTCTGTTTACGTTTTCGTTTGATAAAAAACAAACTATGGAAGACCAAACATACCAAAAAAAACTTATTTTTCAGTGACGAAAATTTCAATGTATTATTAAGCTGAGGCTGGCCAGTACCAGATTGGTGACCATTTGTATGCGTTTGGTTTTTAATGTGTATGTGTGTGGGGGCCAGGCTCCCCAAAATGGGGGGGCAATTTAAAGCAGAATAAAAAAAAATTATTTCTGCGCGTTTGGTCCACCGTAGTCGAAAGGCGGCAAACGTTTTCAAACGAGATCGAAAAAAATGATGCTATTTTTAACACAAAGGGCACAATATTTATCGATTTTTTTTTTTGGTATCGATTATTCAAAGCATGCCCTGTTTAATAATGGTCATGCATTATTCGGCTCGCTAAAAAAAAGTGTTAATTTATTTATCAAAAATTTTAAAATAGCTTTTTTCGTATAAATATTAAAAATTTTTTTTGTTTGTTTTGCTTAACTTAAATTAATTATTTTACTTAACATATTCACCGAATTTCACACTTCAAAACTCAAAAAACGGGATAATTAAACACAATCGAAGTTCTGATATTCAGACGTCAAAATAAGGTATGCAAACAATTTTTTTTTTTTTGAATCTATAATTCTGTCCCTTACAACAACACAATATGTTAATTTCAGTTTCAGATGATTATTTTAAGCATATTTGTTCCCACTTCAAAACAAGGGGGGGGTTTGTAAACAAAAAAATATATATATATAAATATCGTTTATGAAAAATAAGTACATTGTTATAAAGTTCATTCTTCTCCTAATAATCGCTGAAAATTTCGTATTGATCGGATAATTACCTGAGTTTTGGTAGATTTTTAAAAAGACGGTCCGTCAAAAAGTACTGACCTACCCCCCCCCAGTTTTGGCGGTGCCTATATAAAATGTATTTATAATTACATATAATAAATTTTATAGATAAAAAAAAAATGTATATATGTAAAAATAAAATATTTTAACCTTTATATATCTAATGTTAAATAAATAAGAATGTAAATATACAAACTACTAATTATAAGTGGGGCGATAAGTAGTGTAATGGATTAATCCAAATCTTATAAATACAAGATTGATAAATTAAAAAATGTATCCATTTTAAATGGATAGTACCAGTCAAGGATCCGTCACTTGACACTCAGCTCAACAGGTGAGGGGCCGGAGACCGGCCCAGCACCTGTTGGACTGAGGTACACCGCCTGGGTAATACCTAGGAGGTCCACCCTCCCAGGCCTTGCCACTGGGCTTTCCGGTGGGGCAAGTTTATTGCTTGCTGCCTGAGGCGCCCCGACCGGGGAATGCCGACGGGGTTACTCAGGCAATTTTTAAAATTGCAGGAGTGCCCCTCCTTTAGGGGAGCCTGCTGGGTTCCCACTTTCCGGCCTTGTGCCACATTTTGCTGAGTGGACAGCAAATAAATATAATCCATTTTAAATGTGGAAATTGATGAATCACACAGGTAAGAAATTCATTTTTATACTATGAAAAGGTTAGTAATTGCAATTAAGAATAGGAAATTGGATCAAATTTTTTTAACATGTCTTCTTCCTAAGATTAAGGGTGGTGGTGTTTGATCAACACTGCTGGGGAGCCATGATGTAATATACTGTTTTGTTTTTAATCCCTGAAATAGTATTTCATGGTAAACACCTGGTGATCCCTTAAAAAAAAATTGGTATTATAGTAAATTCGCGAGAGTTGATGCAGTGATTGCAGGTGATTTAATGATTACTTACTAGATTTTTTTTTAAACGAATGATAAAAAGTAATTTTTTGTATGGTTCTAAATGTTAAAAATTCAAAGACTATATATATATATAATAATTTCCACAGACAAACAACGTGGCAACCCACAAGAATTATGACAGCCAACGAACCGGAAGTACACGACTTGAGTTTCGCCCAAAGGAGTCTTTGTTGGCTGTCATGATTCTTGTGGGCTGCGACGTTGTTTGGTTGTGGAAATTATTATATAATCACTCAGATTCTGAATATTCTATCACTAATTACTTGCTAGGTTAGAATTGCTGGATGGCATCGTCCTTGCCAGTTGAAAATTACTATTTGTGAGACATCGGCTTGGGGTTATTACCTTATTGGATGACCGCGTCCCTTGTCGAGACGATGTAGATCCATTTTACAGTCGGATTTCGACGCGTTTGTTTTCTCTCTGTTAGTTAATAGAATATTTTGTGTGCGGGGCGTATGTTAAGTTGGCAACGTGCTTGCTTGCATGCAAGTCGCTCGGGTTTCGAGTCCCGAGTTCAGATGTGTCTAACCGATAAGCCAAAATGAGGGAGAAACTCCAGTTTTGGACTTCCGGTTCCTTGGTTGTAATTTATCTTGTGGGCTTCGAAGTTGTTCGGACGTGGAAATTATTATATGATCTCTCACATTGTTAATATTATATATATATATATATATATATATATATATATATATATATATATATATATATATATATCCTCTCTTTTGCAACAGTCTGCTGTGACAGAACATGCTATAAAAATCAAAACTATGGGCTCTTGTTTCGAAGTATTTGGGGTATTTTTTTTAGTTTTTTTACCGTCTCATACTTCTCGTTTCAGTACACTGATTTGCGAACATACATTTAACATACAGACTCACTCTGACTTCACTGGATCCGTAGGTTACGACAATCTAAACAAAGTCATCGAAAAGAAGCAATTGATATATTTAATAATCGAATAATGTGTACCATCGCTACGGTGGCGAACGGATCCTTAACTAGCAGCGAGGTATCATGTGGAATTTACAACTTCTGCCGCGGTGTGGAGTAAACCAAATAAAATGAAACTCCCCTTCTATATCTCCAAAGGCCCTAACCAGGTTTCTTTATCTATCATTCCTTTTACGGAATAACTTCATTAGTCCAAACATCGACCCTTCTTTTTTATACACCTCCTCCCATTTGAGTGATTGCATCGTGATGGATTTTACCCGTCATCATACCTACGAGCAACGTGTTTAGGGACTCTTAAGTTCCCAAAATTAATCCTTCAGTGAGTGTGCGTGCCATGAAGTACATTTGAATGAAATGAGCCTGTTTTTATCGCTGTGAGGAGCAATCAATGCACGGACCGGAAACCATAGCTAACCTATCTGACTCATATTCTGGAGACACACAGCGCATTAATGCATTGTTACTCTCCGCTGAGCCTACTCGTTGCCGATGGAATTTAGCAATAATCACAAAATAATAATAAATAGACCTGGAGGATAATAAAACATATAACATTCTACTACGTCTTCGTCTATGTCTTGTGAAGAATCTTCATGTTCTTCGGCTTTCGAAGATGATTAAAAAATCCTCCAAAATCGACAAACAGCAGAAACCGTTATGTCGTCATGTGTATATGTATATATGTTCACACGCTAACGCAAGAAACACAACTAGATGAGTTATGAGCTTTTAAGTAAGATATTTATGCAGAAGGACAACAATCCGTTATACTATTAAACAACATACATGCATTTATTACATAACATATGCAAACATGAAAATTAATATGATAAGGAGTCAACTGTAAATAGTAAAAAGACTAGTTGTTAAAACTAAATAAAAACGGTTATTCTAGAGATATTTAATAAAGTTATAACTTAAAATATTGCAGAATTCAGAACTTATATATCATGTTCAAATTGAATTTTTTTAAAATTCTTAGTGCTGCAACATTAAACTTTACGAATTTATTATATTTTTTACGTGGATATGTGTCCTTTTCTTTTCCAGTTTATCAACTTGTTTTTTACTTGTCTAAGTTAAATTTTAACCATATTACTTTTCATGCTCGCATTTTCTGTTAAATCCTTGGGTGTAAAATTCTATGTTTCCTTTTCTCTACTAAGGAAAAAGGGGGTTAGCTCTGCATTGCAAGATTTCGAGAAATGGGTTTGAGGGTGTGTCGGTAAATCATGAAGGAAGTTCAATCTTCAGGGGTCACTTTCCCATAACTTGATTTGACGGAATATGTATGCTAATTTTAAATAGAAAAAAATGTTTTACGAAACAGCGTGCAAACATCCTATACGTATTTTCGTTTTATTTTTAAATCAAAATGCATGTGAGAAAATTCCAAAGGAAGAAAGTTTTTTTTATATTTTAAATTGCCTTCGTTGGGCTGGGCATATGTTTTTTCCTTTTTTTCCCATTTTTCTCCTGTGGATTTATAATTAGGGAATTTAATGCTGTTAAATTCTATACTAACACGGCTAATGACGTTATTACTTTCTATCACATGTGCTGCTTCATTAAGTTTTCTGATTCGCCATCTTTCTTTTGTATCCAGTATCTTGACATCATCCCACATTGGGGGACGCGTAACTCTCTTTATCCATATCTAATCGACAAGGGCTGGTTTTTCAATTTCTACGCGTGTGACAGCTTTTCGGTGTTCCCATAATCATAATTTGAGGGAACGGCATGTTTCACCTTTGTAATGTTTCTCTTATTTACATGAAATGTTATAAAGACAGGTTTTCCTTCATCAGGTTTTTGGTCGGGGGTGTTACATTTTACTCATACAAGAAAAATTTTCAGAAGCTCAAATTACGACAAATAAAAACAAACTAGAAAATCTAAGAGCAAAGGACAAAAAAATCCAAGTCCACTATTCACCAATAAGGATCATGGTCAACCTAAGTAAACGAGACCTAACACTTTCTGAGGAATCAGTGCTAAATAATAGCCTCCACGTCGCCATAATAAACAAGCGAATACTATACTTGAACGTAATTACTCTAATAGAGGAAACACCCCTGAGCTTACCTAAGACACAATGAGATTAACTAAAGTAGAAAGTGAGACAAGCACTAGAAATTTGAAAACCCCCAAAACCCAACGACTCAAAGGAAGAAATATAAGACATAAAGTCACTACGCAATAACGATACCTCAGAATACTGACAAAGGTAATGCTACCGCAGTAATGGACAGAGAATAGTACTCCCAAAAATTAGCGGACCTAATAGAATCTGGCAGCTATTGCAAAGAACAAAAAAATCCGAACCAAAAAACAGAAAGGACATCATCATAGACCCCCTGCAGGATGAAACATATAATGCCCCCTCCCAAATATAGAGAAATGACTAAATACAACAGTAACCCACAGCACATATACGGCTTACCCAAGATACAATAAAATTGCATCCTACTGAAACCCATAGTCAATGCCCCAGGCTCAGCATGCAACCCTTTGAGTCGGTTCCTAGTGAGGATAATAACCCCAATCGGGGAAAATCCTAACCATACGTCCAGATCTCAGCACACTTATTTGAGATAATCGACGACCCTCCAATTCATTCTAACGAAATGGTGAGCCTACACGTAGTGTGTCTATCCACAGAAGTTCTCATTGTGGAGACTAAGATAGTGCTGAAAAGACTGACCTCATATACCATAGTAAAGGAACGCACATACATCACAATTAATAACTTAATAGATATGCTATCCAGAAGGATAACATATCTATTAAGTTATTAATTGCGTAACCACCACACTATTTCCGATAGTAGCCGATTGATACCGACAGAAAAACGTCTATCTATGGGATAGCCATTATCCAACGCAAAGATGTGAAGTATGCAGAACCGTGAGTGCAAACAATTTGCAAAAAAATCTAATATATAAAACTCACTGTGTGTGTCTGTTTGTCTCCGTTTTTCACTTTGTATCTCCTCCTAGACGGAAGATAGACTGACGATATGCAATAGCTCAAAAGACTGCATTTAGGGTGCAGAATTTTGTTAGGTCCGTTTAATTTAAAACAATGGCTAAGGGATTCAAAAATGGGGTTGTAACTTGAAAGAAATGACAACTTAACGAGCATAGCGACAATGGCGTCGTTTGCGCATGTGCACGATCTGTAACAGATTTATGTATTTACTAAATTTACAAGTGTATGCAAGCCATGTTGCGGGTTCGAGTTCCACCATTTCTTTCTTTCTTTCGTTCTTTTTTACATTGCGATATTCTTGACTCTTAAATATTACGTAATAATTATACAAGAACACTTTTATATAAAAAAATACGGAAAATGTATTAGCTGTATATAACGAAAATGTCATACTCCAAATATATAGCATATATCATATATCGGCTTATTTGTTACATTCCAATAATCAAGTAAATAGATTCAATAAGGGAATGTTGTATTGAATTCATTCCTAAACTATTTAACCGATCTTTATGAATTTTAATTATGTGTATATGTCTGAATATTTGTATGTGTTTAATTCGCTCCTAAATTAATTTACCGATCATTAGTAATTTTAATGACGTGTAAATGATTATATATTCCTGCGCATTGGATTCACTCCTAAAGTAATTAACCGAGCATTATTAATTTTATTTACGTATATATGTCTGTATATTCGTATGTATTGGACTCACTCCTAAACTAATGAACAGATCATTTTTAATTTTAGGATGTGTATATGATTATTTATTTGTATTATTGGATTCACTCCAAAACTAATTAACTGATCATCATGAATTTTTATTATGTGTATATGTTTATATATTTTTTCGTATTAGATCCATTCCTAAACTAATTAACCGATCATTATGAAGTTTACGAATGTGTATATGTTTCTATATATGCATGCATTGGAATCACTCCTAAACTAATTAACCGATCATTATTAATTTTAATTATGTGTATATGATATTTTTTCTTTTTGTGTATTGGATCCACTCCAACACTAATTAACTTACCATTATGAATTATATGTAATGTGTATGTTTGTATATGTCTATAGATATCATATTCCAAAAATCACATACATTGTTCACTTACTTTCGTAATGTATTTCTGTGGACAAGGAATTCTATACAAGTAATAGGGAATTTGACAGTATAGTACCCGTATGAAAAACTTAGGTTATAATCATCGAGTAGTTTCATCTTTATATTAGAAATGGATACTTACACAGTATCCTAACCAAGAAATAAAGTAACTTGTGCAGTATAGTACTCACATAAAAAAACAAAGAATATCTTACATGTGGTGTACATAAGATATTAAAACTGTAAATTCCGTTAAGTATTCAAGTAGTATAACTTATATCTAAAAAAATAATGGGCTTGTTCACTATAGCACCCGGATAAAAAAAATAAAAAAAATCTTACCCCCTAATGTACAAAACATTTAGCACAGCAGAAAATGTCATAAACGTATTGAGTTTTTCATGTATAAATTAGGAAAAGGTACTTTTTATCTATATACTTATAAAACTCGGGTGACCTTGTCACGGATGTTGTAAACCACCACTCGGTTTACGACTCCCGGTTGCGCATGTGTACAGAAACATAACCCCATAACAGTATAAACAAATGAACACATAGGTTCGATTTGACAATTTTGAAAGTCATGGCTCTTCTAGTACTGCATGTATACCGACCTATATTTTTTTTGTTTTTTGTATATTGATATTCATACAAAACAAACTCATTTTTCTATTTATTTAAAAAGAAAATACAACTCTGTTATATATGGTTCTTGGAATTGCATTTATCTGCAAAAGATCTAGCTAATTTGCATATTCTTTTAAACATTAATTTTAATTTATTCCCTCTTGCTTTTTTGGTTTTATTATGGGATGGTCATCTTTAATTAACTATTAGACGTAATTATATTCATGCAGATATTCTACATGATTTATACTTGTGTAATATTTGTTTAAATATGTTATAGTAAATACAAACCTCTTTCGATAAATATTTATCTATGCGTATATATATATATATATATATATATATATTTGTTGAAAAATATTACCTACCATACTTCTCCATCATTTCTTGATCTACATACATGAAACTTCATATATAGATATTTAAACTCGTTTTAACTTCATATTTGGATGTTAGTCCCGGAAAATCGGTGCAAATTTGTGAAAATGAAAAAGATGAAATTTGGCAGGTGAACGCCAACATTACTGATATGCATGCGAGACATAATGGCTATTGGATAATATTTTAATTTTTAGCTATGCAGTAAACATGTTTTCGTAGTGCAGTCATTAACGTGAAAGGAAAAATTAAATCGTAAGCTAAAAGTTTTGTTTCGATTTTCAGTGGTCTCTCATGAGTCATTTTTTTTTAAAGTTTAAATTATTACTTGGGTCCAATATAATCTATAATATAGATCTCACCTGTCTGTTTAAATGTATGTATGTATATTTGTATGTTTGCCTAAAACTTTAGACCCAGGCGACGGATTGTCAGGAAATTCATATCGTTTCGAAGCTCAACCCTTCAGACGACAAATATAAAAAAAATGGCCAAAGACATTTATTCTTTCTCCGTAAACAGGATGTTTTTTTACATGGAGGGGTCGCCGATAGTTTTGAAACTCACTCCCTCTCTTCGATTGAATAGCCTTAATTTAAACCTTTGTCATTTCCGGTTTGGCGATAGATGCAGCGGCAAAGAGGGCACCCTTTTTTCACGTTCTTTTCCTCCTTCATTGTACAAATTTTAGCCTGCCTGCATAGTACCACTTCTCCAACGCCGGGCACCCAAGCTAGCTCTTAGTAATGGAATGCCTCTATAAGTATATGATGTCACTAGGAGCGGCATTATTTTTGTAGAAAGTTATTATGAATGGATCCGTCATATCTGGAGTAATTAATACAGAAGGTTATAAAGCATGTTTTTGAAGGAATCAGCTTGCAGTTTTAGATTAATTCTTCCGTGTATTATTATTATCTTTCCCGAGAGAAGTCTGTCTATTGATGTTCAGAATCTCTTAAGCAGTTGGAAAGGAATAGGAACTCCGTGAATTGCATCGCGCAGTCTGGCTGATTTAATTTTGTTTTATATACAGATACCAGCATTATTTCGACCTCTAATAAAATTATTTGATTGTGTATTTTTTACGGTAGAAGTTTGCTTTTGCAGCACACGAATCGGTGTCACAATTGGCGCTATAAAAATGCTGTAATTTTGAAACTTGAGGGAACACTTGGCATTGTAAATACAAGGTTTATCTTGTGCAAATAATTTTATATCAGGTATCTTCATCACACACGTGTGTATTTGTTGGTGGAACACAATATGTTGGTGACGCAGAGCTTATGAAACTTGCAATGTTCTAGGAATCTTTGTCTGTTTCCGCTTTATTCTCTTCCTCGGATCATTCTTCATTTTCATTACAAATCCGCGCGTTGAAGGTACCCAGAATGCTGATCTCGTAGTTTCTAATGAAATAATCGAGGTTGCTCTAAAATGTGTCTGGTTTCATCAGAGGTGTTTAGCGTTGCCCATAGACACAGAGGAGGATTACTTGGCCATCTCGATTTTGTATGTTTAGGAATATTAGGCGGAATGTGGTTTTGTGATTAAGCTGTATTTTGACCAACAACGTTTCCATAAATTAAAAAAAAAACACCATTTTGTTATCATTTTTCCTTCATTATTTTTCTAGAAAAATATATATCCGGTCTACTTGATAGTAAGTGAGTTAGCAAGATGCATCCTTTTAACAGCAGCTATGCATCTCTGAAGGCATGAAGCTAATTATTTATGGCTTAACTTTTGCTTATGTATGAAAAGTTTAGCATGTCATATGATAAATCCCGCAACATAGTTCGAACATGCTCCCGCCCATACGTACGTACTGGTTACTTCGTAGATTTCCGTACACATGTTTCCATCCAATTTCGAGCAGGTGGACAGTAAGCAGAAAGTAATTAAACGGCTGAGTTATGCGCAACTTGAGGCTAGCGGTAATTCTCGGATAAAGTTGAATAAACTTGCTTGCAGACAGGTACGAAGAATAGTGCCTACCTTTACACACATTGTGTTTTGTCATTCTATGTGTTGATATTTACACAGGAATTAACTTTAAGTGTCTTTCTAGTGCCGAAGCCTCGATATATTAAAGGAGACACCGAGTTGTTTATTAGCAGGCTCTCTGTATCAGTATCTATGGTTGTTTTCCAAGAGTAAAGTAATTAGTAAGTATATAATAAGGTTTATCTTTGAAATTGCCAGAACAGCATAGAGTGACAAGCACAGCTTCTGTCTTCCTATAGAACTCTAGAACTATGCAAGAGTGGTGCCCCCTAGTCACACTTAAGGATTAGTTAGCCACGAATCAGTAGAAAGTTAGATTCAGAATTTCTCTCCTCTTAAAGTGTTGCATTCTATGATTTAAAACATCATCTGTTTAGTTCCTTTATCAGGCTTTTCTGGTCTATATACAGTGGGTAATTGTCTGTACAGAATAATAATCACATGGAGGATGTGTCCGAAGGATCACGAACAATAATATTCAAGAGAGTTGTTGCTCAAACTAGAAAGAATTTCAGCAAAATCACATTGTTTATATCCAAGGGCATCGAGAGAAGAGCATTACAATTGCTTTACTACTCGAATAATTTACGTAGGAATTACGACCATGTCGCTATATAACAGGACGTTATCGCCAATTGAATAAATTTCTTCATCCAGTTCGTTATTGTTGATACGTTTATTCGTGCGTATAATACATTCGTTCACCTCTGCCTTACTCTTAATCTCATCAAGCATTACTGAAAGTTCTCTTATTGTTTCACATAACGTATTTTTACGTCAACTTCTACTTGAATGGCTGCTATTATCATATCCTCCAACCGTTCTGTCTGCTTAGATATCAACCTCGATAACCCGTCTGTATGACCAAATGTTTTAGATGGTATATACTTCATTTGAAAATTGTTATTCAGAAGTATGCTACCCAATCTTTGGAGTCTATTCCCCGTATGTTATGGTAGTCCCTTTTCCGATCCGAAAATCGTTAATAATGGTTTGTGCGCTGTTTGTAACAGAAATTGCCTAACGTGCTGGAAACGATGAAATTTCTTTACCGCGATATAATGCATAGGGCGTCTTTTTCTATTCGTGAGTAGTAGTTCTCGGCTGGCAAAAGTGATCAGAATAAATGTTTCACTTTTCCATCATCCATTTTGTGTAAAATGCATGCTCCCATGCCATAGGAGCTGGCATCGCTTGCAACTATAATTTCACACTTGGGATTATAATGTGTCAGAAACAAGTCAGGCGTTAAAGTCTCTTTAATTTCCGGAAATGCTTCTTCGCACTATTGCGCCCAGACCTATTTTTGGTCTTTCCTTAACAGTTCATTTAATGGCGACCTTAGTTTATCAATATTTAGCACAAATGCATTGTAGTAATTTGCCAAATCTAAGAAACTTTGCAAATAAGCAATATTTTCTGGAGCAAGCATATTCTTTATTGCAGTTGATCTATTTGGATCGGGCAGTCTTCCATGTTTATCGATGATTTACCCCAAGTATTTTATTTTCTCCATGAAAAATGTACATTTTCCTTGTTTATTTTAAATCCATAATCCTGGATCCTTTTGAATACTTGAAGGTATGAAATTTGTGTTGTTCTTTGCCAGCGCTTTTCATTAACATATCGACCAGGTATCCTACTGCGAAATCCAACCTATTTAATATGATGCCCATAATTTGCTGAAAAATCGCAGGGGCGAATTTACCCCAAAAGTAAGTCTGTTAAACGAGTACAATACCTTATATATAGCAGATTTCAACATTCCTTATCGACTGGAACTTGTCACTGAGGTCGATTTTAGAAAAATATTTCCCTCCACTCAGTTTGGCAAATATCTGTTCATGGCTTGGAAGAGGATAGGTGTGATCTTGTAATGGCCTGTTTAAGCCTGTCGCGAAGTCGGCGCAAACCCGAATCTCCTTACTCTTCTTTTTGATGTAAACCGTTGGGGCAGCCCACTCACAGGGATCACTTTTTTCCGATGACACCCATGTGTTCACGTCTTTCTAATTCACCTTCTATCTGTTCTATAGCAACGTATGCAATATTTCTTTTCTTTCTGAACACTGGCCGTTCATTTACTTTTACATCAAATATTACTACCACTTTTGTAGACCTTCACAAACCGCCTGAAAATACGGTTGGAAAATTCTCTTTTAACCCGTCTTAAGTATTTCTGCCTCCACATTTGAATCCTCGACCTCTTGGCGAAATGAGCTTAAAGGCAGATCCCATCGTCTAAACTTTTCGAGCAGATAAGAGCTAAAGACTTTGTTTGGTTTGCGCATGACAAAAAATCTTTGCTGTTTCGGCCCTGTTCTGGAAATATATTCGCCAATAATTCTGCTTCAAACGTAATTTTTTCACAAGTGACGCTTCTCGCCGTTTTATGTGATTTAATCATACTGGGTCTCCCAAGCCTCTTCCACGTCTGTACATTAATAATGGAATTATCGGACCCACAATAAAACAGTATCCTTACTTTCTTTTTATTAGGCGTGTAACTGGTTTTATATTATTATCTGAACTGATTTCTATATCATATTATAATATATTTTTAGTACCAGCACGTTTTCTTTTGTGTAAGATCTCGTATATAATTGCATTTTACAAAAGTGAGATTAGCAGTCAAATAGTATTATTTTTGTTGTTGTTATTATTATTATTATTATTATTATTATTATTATTATTATTTTTATTATTATTATTGCCTATTGATTCTAAATTATATCTTTTGTTTTCAAAATTATTTGATCATGTCAGCAGTAAAAAATTTAGCTTGACTCATTATTTTATACGTTGACTTGCTGTACCCGGCCACGCGTTGCTGTGGCTCGGTTTGTTAAAATTAAGCACATTCCTCCAGAAAAAATAGCATTTGTTATTATTTTCTTTTACTATGTTCTGCAAGTTTTTTCCTCCAAAAAAGATTCCTTTTTTAGCATAAATTGTTAGGGGAACGGGTTTTTTTTCAGGAAAAGTTGCATTTTTGTTTTTAAAGAAAATTGGCAGTAAACGATTTCTTTTTGCAAACGGAATTTTTATTATAAAAAGAAAAGATGAATGCTTTATATGAACACTGTACATAGTTAGGTGAAAGTAGAGGGATTTTTTTTTAAATTGTGCTCCCCAACGAATACAATGCAAAGAATAACGGTGCTTCTACACTTTATTGCCGAAATTGGAGACGCCTTTTTATTTGACGCACCTTCTGTGCAAATCCTGGTTAAATTTAAACTGTAGAACTATTGTCGTTAAAACAAGAATAAATAAGTAAAAAAACAACCCACTTTCCATTAAAAAAGAAAACAACAATCATTTAAATTAATTTCTTGTTGACCTTTTGAAAGTTGCTTTAATTCAAATTAACGTTTCCAAAGATTTATTTTTCGAAAAATTTTTAAAAAAACACAAAAAAGAAAAAAAACTATTTTCTAAAAATCAAATTTTGCTTTTATTCTTTTATTTGGTTGCCCACTGGCGCTCGCCCTGTTTAAATCATGATCAATATGTCATGCCATTTTTCCAATGAAACAGATCTCGGAATAGACACTACAAACATCCCCATGTTAAGAACGGGTTTCCGAATAGATACCCCTAATCTTGTCAGCGTACCCGAAAACCTAATGAAGTTGACATGTGTAATGTGAACGATAAGTTTGATGTAATGTAATTATGTACCGAATTGAAAAAGGATGAAAAAGGCGATTTCCCTTGCATTTCTACCACAATTCATTCTATCCAAATGTTGCCTAACATAGGTTAATAATGTTCATAAAATGTAATTATAAATAATAATTAGGTTTGGCAGTAAATTCCTAAACTCGTGTCATACTAAGTGATTTAGGTGACTGAAATAGTAATTGAAAGATTAAGGACTAAATTTGCCGTTAGTAAAAGTATGAAGCATGAAATAAAAAAAAAAATTTTTTAAAAGTATTATCTGGAGAAGAGTTGCAGTTAAAACAAAGAATAAATAAATGAAAAAAACAACTCAGTTAAATGTATTTGTTGTTGACCTTTCCATTTTTTTTTAAATAAAAAAACATATCCAGAAAATAATATGTGTGAAAAAGAAAGAAAAAATATTTCATAAAAACCCGATGTTGCATGCATAACGAAATTCTTCTTTTAAAATTATAATTTGTTTACGCAATGTACGGCGAGCTTACCAATGAAGTTTAATGTAGAAGTTCACTAAATCCAATATAAAAGTCCAGTTAGAGATAAACCTAAGTTTTTTTTGGTATAATTCCATGATAATTAGTACATTCTTGAGGTAATGTAGTAAATATTACAAAAAGGAAAACACTTTGTTTATGCTAAAAAATAGCATCGGTAATTAAATTCATTTTGCTAGGACTTATAGCTTACCGATGTTAACAATCGCAATGAAATCGGAAAAATGGGAACATGAAAGAAACGGAGCGAAAGCAACGAAACGCAGTAAAATGACACTGAGGTTTTTCGAGATGCGTATGAAAATGCATTGTGTACATTTTTTAATGTAGTTTTCGTCGATCAAAGTTGGTAAATATTTTAAAGCCCTCATGAAACGATTTATTAGTAATGGAGGTCGATATGTTCGTAATCGCTTTACGTGAAAATTTTACATTTTTCATTGTGTAGTGCGATAAAGGGAAAAATAATATCTAACTCTGTAATCGGAGAAATGGGAACAGAAAAGGAATACATTGAACGAAACGAAACGACACTAAATGTAAAGGAAACGATATATTATATGTTAATGACAAAAAAAAGGAAAATAAATCACTCAGAAAAGAAGAGCACCTTTTTTCCCCTAGTGTAATAATGTTTCGAAATAAAATGTAAATATGCAATGCATAATTAGGCGTCGCGCGTTTTCCGCAATAGGAAGCATTTCAGATTTTGCATGCAAATGCAAAACCCGAAATCGGTGTGGGTCCGCTTTTGGTTCCTCGTGAAAGATGAAGCGACGGTGTAAATGGGAAGCAGGCAAAGGAGGAATTACATAGAGAGAAAAGATTTTACAACTTCCATTGATTATTACAGGTTTTGGCTGTGAACTTTCATCAGAAAAAAATATGGGAATGTACGAGTATCTACCAAGTGTAGAGGTAATATGCCTATAACGCATCTCATATAATGTGCTGCAGTTTGTGCATATTACATTTGCATGAATATCTTGAGTTTTAATCGTATTAAGGTCAAACTCAGAGGGGAAAATGACTTCATTTTACTTAGAGAAAAAGAAGAAGAGAAGAGAAGAGAAGAAGATAAGATAGAAGAAGATAGATAGATAGATAGATAGAAGAGGAAAACTGACTTCATTTTATTTATATAGAAGATGAGTAGATAGAAAGAAGATAGAAGAAAAGAAAGAAGAAGATAGAACATAGAATAGAGTAGAAGAAGAAGAAGATAGATAGAATAGAAGAAGATAGAAGATAGATGGGTGAGAAAGATAATAGATAAAACTATGCAAATAAGCAAATCGATCGGATGGAGAAATACAACAAACGTTTTTCAACTAATGCCTACTTAGAAAAAAAAACCGTTGTGTAGTCCACGAAATTGCTATGTTAAATGCACTATAAATATTTCTATTTAAACTAAATAAATAAAACGCCAAACATGATTTTATTTAACTAAATACTGTTTCCCTAACATACATACAAACATACACACACACAAAATAACCATTTCAACGTACAACAGTAAACTGTAATTAGTAATATTCCAGGATTTATTTTTTCTTTTCTATAAAATGAATATATTTCACTCTTGTAAAGATCTGTGCACGATAGAAGACTATAAAACAATTTGGCATGTTTCAACAGCAATAACTACAGAACCAACACATGTTGCATAAACAAGAATTCAAAATATTATCAGACACGCTAATAAGAGAAAACTGAAGGTACCTTGATTCAGCACCAACAAGAAATACAAAATGAATCAGAAATGCATCATTAAAGTTTTACAAATAAACCAAACATGGACACTAACACAGCCTTTTCGCAAATCACTATATGGAGCAATATGGCTATGTTTATCTACGCCCCGATCAAGATCAAATTTTCGACTCAGGTGTACAAGGTATGAATACTCTTTCAATATTGATCTGATGTGTTAAGATATGTCTTCTTTTACGAGAGTAAAGAACTGCCGAACACAGTGATTCCGTAAACTACATTCCAAATTATCTATGTTTAATGAAATATGGAGATGTTTATGTTTGGTTATGCGGGACGACACAGATTATTTAACGTTAGCGTTAGTCGTAAAAATCACTGTAATAACTTAAGACTAGGTTAATTATCGGCAGATAATTTCTAACGATTTTTCTGGATAAAGGATTTCTGTCAGCAGAAAATACTACGATTAGACGGAGAATATTAATAAAAAATAAAAGTGGCCCAATTATCTCACTACAAAAGCTTACAAAAAGATTGCTAAATATTTATAAGCAGAAAAAATAGATACTTTAAGTGTAGAGTATTCGAGTTGGAAAATTACGGAAACTATCATGCCCTTTTTAAATAAAAATTGTTGTTATCGTAGCTTACTTAGGTGCAACATATAACACTGTAGAATATGATGCAAACTAATAAATAGAGTCCGACGAGAATTGACGCAAATAGGTAATTGTCAATGTATTGAATAAAGTCATAAATTGCACTTAGATAATAGGTATGGGTTTCAATTATAAATTTACATAAGTGGAAGAAACTTAATAAACTGACTGTGCAGAAAACACAAAATCTGCCCGTGTGGTTACTGCCAGTCGAATGAAATATTTTTGACTTGTGTTAGCAGTAAATTTGAAAGTATCTATTAAATAGCTTAAAGCTTACATTTTAAAAGTAACTGCAAACTTATCCGAAGATGATGGAAAAAGCAGACACCATCTTTACAATTTTCAAATTAATTTTTTCTCCGACAGTCAAGACCGTGACATCGAATGCAAAAAGATTTATAACTATACAAAACTAGTTTTCATGAGTTTTTTTTTCATCAGGATTACGCAGGGGATAAGAATGAAGGCAATATTTTACCAAAAAATACACATTTTATTTAAAAGATGTGCATTTTTCGTGTATGTAATAAAAAGTAATATATATATATATATATATCGCTCGGCTATATTAATAATAAAATGGAAGACGTAAGGATTTCCAGACAAAAACAGCACTTAGAGACATGCCAGCTCATTTAAATATATACGCCGGTTTAAACCTTCAAGATTGACAAATTACTACCACGTTTTCATCAAGAATATGCACGATTTGCGGGCCCTTTTTAATGAGTTATTAAAAAAAAGAGATTTAGGTCGCAATCCTGAGTGTCCGAGGCATTTGAAAAAATAAAGCCATTTTATTCTAGACATGTTTCTAATGAAAAAAGTTAAGTGTAACATAAGCGAATAAAACACATTAGATATGCTAAGAAACTATCTTATAAAAATCTAGTGAAAGAGGACCATTAACAGATTTTATAATAGTGGAAATCGCAGCGAATTCGAAATTAAAACAATGGTATCAAACACTGTTTGAAAGCAACCAGATACATTACTATAATTATATATATAAAAAAATGGACAAAATTTATTTGCGACATCCAAAAAAGTTAAATACAAAAGAAAGAAATGCCATAAATTAATTCTCATTATTGGATTAGGCCCTGCTTTATAGTGAAACTGTCTTTATTCCTAAAAGAAATTCGTAAAAGAATCCTGGTGGATTTTGAATACGGGACATTCTGGTTGAAACTGAATAAAATTTTGATGAAAAGATGTATCTATTGACAAAACATGTAACAGTTCGTAACGCAGATGGTTGCCACTGCGAGAGTAACAAAAATATACCTATTATATTTAAACCTTGTTAAAAAACAGATTAATAGTGAGAGAGATACTTCATCGACTCAGCAAGTAACCTCGAAAACTAATACTACTTCATTGAGTCGATAACTCTACCGAATGGTCTAAGATACTAAGGTGTTAAAATCTAGAAAAAGGAAAATAATTACTTATTTACATAGGCTAATCCCCCCTTTCAATGTGGTAGATTGTACTGTGAATAATAACAGAACTCATTTTACAGTTGCAAAGTTCTAGCAGTTTGACATTAAAAAAAACTATTATACTACCACACGTCTCTATCATTATAGGTTGAATTACTAAACCGAAATATACCCTAAATTAGCATTAAAATTAACGCAAAGTGCATCTATTAACAAAACCTTAAAACAGAGATATATAGAATTACAGTGAATCCAAACACTCTGAAAGCAGTCTCTATTTTCTGAAAGCATCTTCGCGAAGAGGATATCAGTTTTTAGAAGAACCTTCAAAATCAAGCAAAATTTTAAGACCAAATAGGCACACAGAAGACGCTGTAGCGAAAATGTTTCTCCAGTTTAAGAAAAAGCACTACTTTTGGAGAGTAGTGTACATTTAGCGAAAAGATTAGCGATATAATTTTTAATTATAAAAGTTCTAAAACATAACAATAAACGCCAATAACATATAATAAAAACATCACTCAGATCGCACTAAACAAATATTAATCTCATAAGAAATGCCTATCGAAAATATTTCGGGCGAAATTCATTCGTTCATTGAAATTTTAATCAAAGAACAGTGTAATATGGTTGGTTAAAGATACGTTGCATATACTTTAAAGATACGCATCATTAAAAGAGAAAGATCTTTCCCGTATCTCATAGAACTTCTGAAACTCCATGTACCACATTTCTTAATTGATAAGAATAGTTGTTCCATCATATCGTTATTAATATTATTATCATAATTATTATTATTAATAGTAGTATGGTTATAATTATTAGTAGTAGTTATAGTAGTAGTCGTAGTAGTAGTATTTTAATAATCGTATTTTCGGTAGTATGTAAAATAAACGAAAGATATGCACACCGAAGACAATCAATTTAAAATTTTAACGAAACAAAACCTAATCCTTAATTTGTAACGATATTTGCGTCTTTTTCTTTTTGTAAATTATTGCATAACAAATGAGTATGCTTACACACATCCAAACACAAACACATAAATACACACACACACACACACACACACACACATATATATATATATATATATATATATATATATATATATATATATATATATACCCGAAACTGTGTTTCATGGTAAACAACTGATGATCCCTTGAAAAATAAATTATTGGTATTATAGTAAATTCGAGAGCGAGTTGATGCAGTGCTTACAGGTGATTAAATGACTTACTGACTAGATGGTTTTCTAACGAATGATAAAAAACTATTTTTGTATAGTTTTAAAGGTTAAACACTTCAAAGACTATATATATATATATATATATATATATATATATATATTAGTTTTACAGGCCACGCGTTGCTGTACAGACGTAGACATTGTCTTATTTTCCGACTGTAGAACACGCAACATATACTTGTCCATGTGAAAAGCAATTTGGGTGTAGATGTAAGTCACACAAATTTAAAAATTGTCTTTGAACCGTGTTAGTGGTTATTGCAAATGCCAAGCGATTTGTGAAGCGCAATATCTTAAATCAAAATAGTATATCAGTTTAAATCATAAACGTGCATTCACTGCCTGTTCTTACTGGCCGTTGACAAAAGGGAACACACGAGGGTCTAATTTTACTATAGACACGTACGTAAACACGTATTGGAAAATCTCGAAAAGTAAACAAATCAAATTAAAAAAACAATAGCCGTTTTTTTTTTTTTTTGCATGTAAGTATTGTGTTTTATCAAAGATAAGCCGATAGAAAAATTGAAAGGAAAACTGTTTAAAGAATAAACCAACAACGTAAGTGGGGGGGTTAACGATAATTAAAAAATAAATAAAACAGGGGGGATAGATTGTAAAAATGGTGACAGATAAGTTAGACAAGCAAAGAAATAGTTTGGAAAACATTTTTTTATTCTAAGAAAATATTATATATAGCTGTCAAATATGATTAATGGGAATATCGGTAAACCTTTTGGTACTTTATCCTTATTGTTGCTAATTAAGAAATGAAAATATTAATTTTCAAGTGGAACCAATAGTATCTACTGAATTACCATGTCGCAGTGATGAAAATAGTCAAAGCTTACGAAAAACGATGTGTAAGAAATTAAATGAAATAGTTTTCAAAAGAAATGAGAACCTTTAGCTATTCCCCTTATTTTCGTAACATGTCACGTGACAAAACAAACATGGCCGCAATCATTTTTGTGTAATCATTGAAGATCGAAAAATTGTGAGATGGCAATTAGGTATATCATATTGGTTATAGTTGTGATTGATTAAAACGTAAGGAGTTACAATGTTTGTCATTTTAATTAATCATTAATCAACTTTTCGTCTGTCAGATTTCACT
The DNA here is from genome assembly GCF_053919585.1 of Euprymna scolopes. Lineage (NCBI taxonomy): Eukaryota > Metazoa > Mollusca > Cephalopoda > Sepiida > Sepiolidae > Euprymna > Euprymna scolopes. Next base: position 112,225,703 of record NC_136485.1, read on the forward strand.
ACAATACCGAAACGCCCTTTTTATTGGCAGGCCTGTACAATGGAAAAACCTCATATATTTTTGGTACTCTTGAATAACTGGATCCAGATCCTCGGGATATTTTGTCAATTATGATTCGGTCTTGACCGGAACTTACTGGAGAAGCCGAGCAAAGTAACAGAAACAGACGAATTTCCAAACAAACTGAAAAAAAGAGAAATACAATTAATATGAAATAAAAAAAAACTACAAATTTACTGCACATGTATTTGTTTTCAGAAAAGTCGCATTTTGTATTGTTTATTTACTTTTATTTTATTTCGCAATTGTTTCATAAAAAAATGATTATTATTTATTGTTAGGTGAAAGTTTTTTTTTCCAAGAAAACTTAAATTTTCTTAATGAAAATTTGCAGTAAGTTGCTCTTTGCAAATATATTTGCTTATTATGAGAAAGGATGAATGCTTTTTATGACAACTGTGAATTGTTAGGTGAACGTACAGGCTTTTGTTTTCTCAAAAAAATGTACATTTTTTTTGTCACTACTCCCAGTAATTATGCAAAAAATGTCGATTTAATGTTTCAAGATTTGAAGAACGCTCAGTTAATCTGGTAATTGCTGGTCCAGCCCTAACCATAATTGATCCTGAAGATCTAGTAAAATTCTAGAAGAGGACTATTCTTTCTTATTTCCTCTTTTTTTTCAATTTTTGGAGTGGGTTATCAGCGATTGAAAACTAAGAAATGTAACAAAAATGCAAACAATTCAATAATTAAATATTTTAAGATGTGCTCAAGTTTCTAATACGAAGTCCTAGTAAATATATGGAGCTTAATTTGAAATACGAAATAAAATAATTGCCTCTATGTTTGAAAGAGGTTCTTTTCAATATTTGTTTTTTTAGGGGTGGGGAGTGACGAGATCCCCCCTTAATCCAACATTACATTCCACAAATTTCACATTAAAAAAATATTTCTGTTATAGCCGACTTAAGTTACAGATTATAACAAAAATTAGATTGAACATTTTTTTATAACTTTACGTGAGGGTTCAGTTTTTAATAAATTTCTATTCAAATTATTACAACTGTATAATTTAAAAATGAACCCCCACGTTAGGTGGTATAAAAAGTATTTTCAATTATTTTGTACAATATTCTAAAGCAGACTTATGTAATCGATGATATAAACAGGAAAACAGTTTTTGTTTTAAGTGAAACTCGTGGAAGTTAGAAGGGCGGCAATTTCGCTAACGTCCGCCCTATTTGTTTGCAATATTTTAAGCAGATTATTATTGATTTGACATTCAGTTACCAGATTTTTAGGAATCGCTTATTTTCTAATATACCTTAAGGTGATCTAGATCTATACTTAAGGTTACACTTGCGGAGTATGAGCTGTTTTAGGATTGATGTAAAATGGAACGGGAATCTAAATTTCGTTCCGTTTTGATCGTTCTTTTTTCTTGTACCCCTGCGAAAGGAATGTGATCGAAAGAATAACATTCAACTCTCATACTTAATTTATTTTTATTAATAAAAATAGAAGTGTATTACCAGAAATTAAATACTTTCATTTTAAACGAAAACATCAATTTGGTATATCTTCTTGGTATTTTTTTTACATAAGTCCAACTTACCGTTTTCATAGGAAATGTCGACATTTTTTTATGCATATTTGACAGGAAAGTAAGCGATTTTAAATTTCAAAAACATGATTACATTTTCAATATTCACGTGATTTAATTTTATCCATTAACACTTTACCCATAGTGTAAACACATTATGAAGCGAAACAAAACTTTCCTTTTAGTGATGCCGCGTGAGGGTGGGCGGTTATGCTGAGCCCTCCAGCAAATGACCAGATCGTTACAATTAACCAGCTAATTTATTAAATAAAATTAAGTATAACTATATATTTAAAAAGAACTATATAAAAACACGCATGTGTACACTAAATGTACGATACCAAAATGTCGAAGAAATAGGTCCGGTGCTTTTTTAGTTTTGCACAACCTAACAAACCAGACGTTATATATATATATATATATATATATATATATATATATATGTTTAAAGAAAAATAGAAAAAACCGAATGACATTATTAAAAAATCAACGTTTCGTCCCTGTTTCAGAGGACATCTTCAGGATAATTGAAATAAAAATGTGATAAAAGAAAAAGTCATAGATCGTGCGAAAGAAAACAGTTTTTTAAAATCCAACCCATGTCGGGAAAGGACGAATATGTGTGCGTATGGGAAGGTTGTTTGATGTCTATATATATAACTTTTAAAATGCATTAAAATAAATATGTACATTTTTTCCCCCTTTTTTTTTTTCTTTTTTTTTCTTTCCTCTGCGAAACTACTCATTTTCCTGAAACATTCAAAGAAAAAAAAATAGGCTAGCCAGGATCCACCCTTATACCTTGCTCTTTGATTATTATTTTCCCTATGCTAGGGGTTAAATGGTAGAAGCCTTTTCTTTGCGTAATAGTATTAGTATTCAAAATTAGTGCTGATTCTAAAAGTCTTCTTTTAGCTCTATCTATCACGTATTTAATAATTTTCGCTTGATCTAAATTAAATGAGTGATCGTGTTCTGCACAATGGCAAAAGAGTGCATTTAGGGCGTTACCATTCCTTATATCTCTTCTGTGCTCGTTAAGTCTTAATTTCAATTTTCGTTGTGTTTCACCTATGTACGCTTGTTGACAGTTGTTACATGGGATGGAATATATACCGGCATCGGATGTGAGGGTTTTGGGAGAGTGCTTGGTAGTTTTTAATGTCTGTTTTATGGTTGAGGAAGTTGTTTGTATCAGGTGAAAACCAAGTCTATTAAGAGTGTCGTAGATTTTTGTATTTTTGGTGTGGGTGGGAATGAAAAGATGTCTGTTTAATAGTGAGGTATCTGTTTTATTTTTGTGTGTGCTTATGTTATAGTGTATTTTCGTAGCTTTTTTCTTTGCGTAAGAAATGAAATAGGATGGATACTGTAGTTTTCTTAAAACAGTCGTAATATATTGAAATTCATCATTAAGATATTGGGGACTGCATATTCTAAAGGCACGTAAGAAAAAACCTATAATCATGCCCGTCTTTATTTTATCATTGTGGTGTGAGTAGTAATGAATATAGTCGTTTTTGTGTGTGGTCTTTCTATGTACTTTGAAACTCAGCTCATTTAATTTAGATCAAGCGAAAATTATTAAATACGTGATAGATAGAGCTAAAAGAAGACTTTTAGAATCAGCACTAATTTTGAATACTAATACTATTACGCAAAGAAAAGGCTTCTACCATTTAACCCCTAGCATAGGGAAAATAATAATCAAAGAGCAAGGTATAAGGGTGGATCCTGGCTAGCCTATTTTTTTTTCTTTGAATGTTTCAGGAAAATGAGTAGTTTCGCAGAGGAAAGAAAAAAAAAAAAAGAAAAAAAAAAGAAAGGGGAAAAAATGTACATATTTATTTTAATGCATTTTAAAAGTTATATATATAGACATCAAACAACCTTCCCATACGCACACATATTCGTCCTTTCCCGACATGGGTTGGATTTTAAAAAACTGTTTTCTTTCGCACGATCTATGACTTTTTCTTTTATCACATTTTTATTTCAATTATCCTGAAGATGTCCTCTGAAACAGGGACGAAACGTTGATTTTTTAATAATTTCATTCGGTTTTTTCTATTTTTCTTTAAACATAACGTCAACCACCGCTGGTATATTTTTTCATTCCTTATACATATATATATATATATATATATATATATATATATATATATATATATATATATATATATATATATATAGAGAGAGAGAGAGAGAGAGAGAGAGAGAGAGAGAGAGTAATGTGATTGATAATTACAAATTCAATTTAAAATTAAAAATCTGTTTCATAAGAAGGAATAACAACAGCGATCGTACAAATTATTGACTTTGTTGTTGTTCCTTCTTAACACACAGATCTTTTATATTTAATTCTAAGTTGAATTTTATATTATCAATCACATTACTAAATATAAAAATAGCTCTAGGATATTTGCCTATCGAACTTATTATATGTCTACGAGCTCTGTTCTTTTCTTATATTCTAATTAAATTAGTAATTTTACTATCACATTAAAATACAGTCTGCTCTTTAGACTACTGTTCTAACCCCCTTTGTATATATATATATATATATATATATATATATATATATATATATGCACAGAAATGTGTGTGTGCATGTGTACTTTTTAGTATATGCATATATGCATGAGGTTATGTTTATATATATTCATATATATGTATATATTTGTGCATGTGAGTATTTGTTTGTATATGCATGTGTATATACATATTAATATATAAATTAATAAAAAAAGGAACGTTTTGTTTCTGTCTTTAAGGAGTTGCATTTGGAACCGACGTTTTTGTTCTTTTTCGGACGAAAATAGACGTTGATTTACAAATGAACAGCATAACGTCTCTCCTCAAAACGTCTTATATGCATTGAATTCTTGTTCTCTCTTTTCATGCAATTTTATTCTGGTAGCATTTATATTCTAGGTAATATGTCGCAGAATGAATCATGTAATCCTAAACTTACTCATTAATTAGCTAAAGCTTCTTTAAACTATATATATATATATATATATATATATATATATATATATATATATATATGTACACACTGACAGCATGTAAAAATATTAACACAGCCGAATTATAAAAAAAAAAAATATTACTTTTATTTAACACCAACAACTCAGCGTTTGATTATAAATTATTCTCTGTGTTTTTAAATTTCTCAAGTATTCTGAGTGAGTATGCGCCGGTGAGAATATGGAAAGGAGTTTGGCTTTCTCTGACAGACTGACACACTTTATTTTATAAATATTTATCCTATTAGAATGTTTCATATTTACATTATATATGGATTCAACCTTTTACTGGTAGCCTATAACATAATTTTGTGTTTACGTTATGCATTCTGTATGGCATTCGTTAAAAATACCTAATTCTTCACATTGAATAAATATGCAGTTGTGCAACAAATCGAATGCTTTTTTGATCTCAGATTTACCTGCAAGTATCTTACAATTTTTATGTTTGTATGCAATACTGATATAAAATATATAATTACAAGTATTTTAAGGATAGTTAAAAATTCTAGATTAAGAACACTCTTAGTGAATGCCTAAAATATAGGGAGCCGAAATACTAAAATTACACTTAATATACTCATGAAGCATATAAACAATAGATAATTTAATTTTATTTATGGTCAAAAAATATTTAAAAAATTGATACAGTTAACATCAGACGTATAGAAGTATACCGTACCTAAATATGTAACTATTAATTAATATATACAATTATTTATCATCCTCTAAATCTCGTGATCTCTTTAGAAAATATCCATACTTGTAGAACTTCTTAACAACACTAGATTCCGTTTTTAAAGCGGCAAGTGATATTGCTCTCATATATAAAATATAATACGTACCACACTTGTTTGTAAAATATGTTAACACAGTAATACTTCCAGACGGGTATATATACACATATATATGTGTTTATATAGTGTATATGTATGTATATCTGTGTATATGTATGCATATATGTGTATATGTATGCATATATGCGTATATGTATGCATATGTGTGTATATCTATGTATATGTGTGTATATATATACATGTATGTATATGTGTGTATATGTCTCTCTATTCTATGTGATGTGTATTTTGTTTGTTTTTTTTTACTGTTTTCTTCATGTTGAATTTCACCTATTCGTAACAACCCTCATCATGGTCGTAATTAACGTTGAAGATTTGTGCCGTTATGAACGCATGTCCAATTTAAAACCTGTACTAGCGGTGAATCGAACGTTTCTCTATTGTATATGTTGTGTACTTTTGATTATTTTACTCTTTTATTCACGTTGAATTCACCTATTCGTAACAACCATCCTCATCGTCGTAATGAAGTTGAGAATTTGTGACTTTATGAACGCATGTTCAATTTAAAAGCTGTACTACCGGCGAAGCGAACGTCTCTCTATTCTATGTGCTTGTATTTTGGATTGTTTTACTCTTTTATTCATGTTGAATTCACCTATTCGTAGCAACCATCATCATCGTCATCATGAATACTCCTTCATGTATATTCTACAAGCACGTGTAAGTGCATATGTATGTACATGCCTGTATGTATGCATGCATGGGTGTATGTGCATGTTGTCATGTGTGTGTGTGTGTTCTTGCGTACGTATGCTTGCGTGCATATGTATGTATGCATGCTTGTATGTGTACGTGTATATGTTTATTTCGATGTATGGCTGTAGGGTGGAGAGGGCTCCCGTAAGCCGTAGTGAAGCTAGCTCCTCTAGGATGAACAACTCTGATTTAAAAAAAAGCATAAAGCGGGAGACCAGGACCCGCAATAAGCTGGTCTTCATTTTTACTTGTTGCTGGCTATCTTTCTCATGTTTGTTGCTGGATCTGAACATTTTGAACCGAGAGAGAAACTGAGCTGTCGTACAAAGCTAAAACTCTGTAACATCATCTTTGTATAGATACTTCCTTATGCATTTGTCTATAAAATAGTGTATGTGGCGATGGAAAAATTGTCACACGTGTAGCCCTGAAATCCTGGAAGCATGTAATAATTGATCTGCCATCATTCTATATATGCACATGTGTATGTATGTATGTATTTTTGTATGTATGTATGCATCTATGTATCCATCTATGTATGTATGTTATTCGTCGATTAGTACGTTCAGTTATTTTGGAAAATTATGTGTGAATTTGTGAACATCATCATCATTATCATGTAATACATATGTGTGAGTCTAAAACAAACTTTTTGATTAAAAAAAAAACGGAGGAAAAAGATCAGGAAGGAAAAGGGGCAAAAACGGTCCAGCCCCCGATCACTTACTATGTATTACTTTTGGAATGTTCCTTCATGTGTGTTTTACATGTAAATGTGTGTACGTATGTATAGGCATATGTATGTATGTACGTATATGTGTGCCTCTACGTGATTATGGTCGCATGTGTGTGCACATGCATACCTATATTGGCGTACATCTTTATGTACGCATGTGTTTATTGCTATATGTGTGTGGGGTGGAGAGCGCTCCCGTAAGCCGTGGTGAAGGCAAGTCATCTAGGAAAAGCAAATCTTAGATTAAAAATAAACAACATAAAGCGGTAGACCAGTGCCCGCATTACGCGGGTCTGCGGTTTGACAAGTTGTTGGCTCTCTTGCTCTTGTTTGTTGCTGGATGTAAACATTTGTAACCGAGTGGGAGAGTAAGCTGACGTACAAAGCTAAAACTCTGTAACAACTCGAACAAACCTAGAACCCCATCTTCCAACGTAGACCCCTACTACCACGCCTCCTTCTCCAACATCAGGGGTCGACGTTCCAACCTTCCAGAGGTTTAAACCCAACTACAGGAGCCGAAATCGAACATATTATTTCTAAGCGAAACTGGAAGAGGGCTTACCACTTCCCTAGATGAGATCATAATTAACGGATACTATAACTTAACAGCTAAATCTGACCCCCAATATCGCCATGGGTCTGGAATATTTGCCTACATTAAAGATGGCTTTCCATGTGGTAGGGACCTCTCCAGAGAAGATCCTAATTTACCCTATATGTACTTCCGGGATGCACTTTCTTACACCACTACTATCTTTAAGAGCATATCTGAGAAAATAGACCACATACTGTCTGCACATCCCTCGGCTAACATCCACATCTGTGGTGACTTCAACGTCCATAACGTGGAATGGCTGACCCATTAAAATAAGACAGCCGATGAGGGGAGGTTTTGTCATGATTTTGCCATTGCTTATGGCATAACTCAGATTGTTTGCGAACCCACCCATGTGCCCGATACACCCGGTCAATATGCAAGCCTCCCAGCCCTTTTTCTCTCAACTTCCCCTGAGCTATGTTAATGTTCCGTTCATTCTCCTCTAGGATCCTCCGATCACTCCGTCTTATCAGTTAAGATAAAAACGAAATGTAATAAGTCCCCAGACGTACCCCTCCACCGTACTGTATACCGATACTCTATGGCTGACTGGGATAGCTTCCGTACATTCATATCTGATTTAACTCTGCACTCCATGTTTAAAAAGGAAGTGTCCTCTATAGTATCAGATCTGACAAAATGGTTAATTGTAGGCATAGACCAATTCATACTATCTAAAACATTCCAGCAAAAACCTAACAGCCAGCCATGGTTCACCCCAGAATGTGCTGCTGCTATCGCGCACAGAAATCACCTTTTCCATAACTACTAACGTAATAGATACACTGAGACTAAAGCTGCTTTCAGTACTGCCAGCAACCACTGTAAAAGAGTAATAAAAATGCAAGACAGCTATATGCCCAGTCTGTTAAATCCAAAGTAGCTGATCAGTGGCTTGTTTCCCACCAGTTTTGGCAAATAACAAACAGGATCCTGAACAGAAGTGTGCGTTCTATCCCAATCATTATTAATGGATCAGAGGTCATCTCGTCAGCATCAGACAAGACCAAACTATTTTCAAAGAACTTTGCAGCTTATGCTATTCTATGCGACGAAGACCATCAACTCCCTATATTTCTTCCTATAACACAGAACACGCTAGGTAATATACAAATAACAGTTCATGAGGTCGCCAAGCTAATCAAGAACCTTGATTCCAGTAAAGCTACTGGCCCTGACGGCATCCCAATTATAGTGTTAAAAAAGCTTCAACCAGAAATTGCTCCCATACTTGCGAAACTGTTTGAGCGCTACCTTAAGGAGAAGTGCCTTCCGACTCCCTGGAAAACCTCATCAGTTTTCCCTGTATTTAAGAATTCAGGTGACAAATCATCTCTCTCTCAGGACAGACCAATAAGTCTCCTGTGGGTTATGAGTTGCTGGAATTCATATTAAATAGAGACATAGCCAAACACCTCAATAGCAACAGCCTTCTTACTGAGACACAATATATTTTCCGTTCTGCAAGATCTACCGCAGATGTGCTAACGGTTATATCTCACAGGATTAGTGAATCTCTTGACAGCACCTTCCTTTCTAGGGCTATTGCTCTTGATATATCAAAGGCCTTCGACAAGGTATGGCATAAGGGTCTACTACACAAGATGTCAAGCTACGGTATAACTGGAAATGTTTTCTCAATAATTAAATCATTTCTCTCCGATAAGCTCATAAGAGTAGTGGTCGATGGACAAAAACAGGAGACCTGCAGTATTAATGCTGGAGTCCCTCAAGGGTCAATCCTGGGCTGAACTCTCTTCCTGATCTACATCAATGATCTCCCTAAACACATACTTAAATCATTCGTTGGTATCTATGCTGATGACACGACCATCTACGGCAACACATCAAAGGCTGTAAATGACAAAGTTCTCTCTGATTCTCTCTCCTCTGATCCCGAGCGCGTGGTTCAGTGGGGGAAGAAGTGGCTGGTTACCTTTAATGCATCTAAAACAAAACTCCTATCCTTACATCATCAACGTTCTGATCCCCATCTGACATCAATTTTGATGGATGGCGCTCGTCTGGGAGGGGCCCCGTGTTTTGACAAGCTTCTGGGTTTGACCTTTACTCCTGATCTGAAATGGAACACGTACATCAAGCCTGTTGCCAAGGTCACTAAAAGATGGTGGGATCCTTCTACGGTCCCAGAAGATATCTCACTACTGATGCAATTCTCTATCTATATAAAAGCCAAGTACGTCCAAGGATGGAATACGTCTCCCATATCTGGACCGGAGCTGCTGAAAACAGCCTTGTCTGCTTTGACAGAGTACAAAATAGACTTCGTGGCTTAGTGGGGGATGCCCTTTTCTCTACCCTTAAACCTCTCTCCCACAGAAGAGACGTTGCGAGTCTATCCTTGTTTTATCGTTATTTCCATGGCAGGTGCTCGTCTGAACTCCAATCTCTGGTCCCCCTCGCCAATCATTCACGGAAACATCCGTCTAGCTGAATCCACTGTGAAAAATTTCCCCCACTCTTTATCTGTGCATAAATCAAACGTGGATTCCATGAACACAGCTTCTTTCTTAGAACTGCACGCCTGTGGAACTCTGTTCCGTCTGCCTGCTTCCCACCTGACTACAACTTGTATGTCTTCAAGTCCAATGTAAACAACTTCCTAATGAACCGCCCCCTTATGTAAACACTTCATCAAACCTCCACATTAACGTTCTGCAATTGTAATTAACCCGTATCCCTGAGTGGCTGCTGAGCCTTGATAAGTGGTGACCACTGTGTAAAAATAAAAAAAACATCATTTGTGTATTTCCATCAGCCATGGAAAAGTTGTGACGCGTGTTGGCCTGAAATTCTGGAAGAATGTAATAATTGATCTGCCATCATTATATGTATATAGGTATGTATAGGTGTATGAATGCTTATGTACAGGTGTATGTATATGTGTGTACATCTACGTGTATATGTATGTATATATGCATGTGCGTATGTATATACGTATATATATATTGTTTGTTTGTATGTGTGTACATATGCATGTGTTTGTATGTGTATATATGCATGTGTGTGTATTTGTATATATGCATGTGTGTATGTATATATATATATATATATATATATAGGTATGAAGGTATATGTGTGTATGTGTGTATATTTGTGTATGAGTGCATATTTATGTATGTGTATGTATATGTAGGTAAGTGTGTGTGTATATATGCATATGTGACATATGTGTTTATGTATGTATGTACGTGTATTTATTTGTATATGTGTTTGTGTATATGTGCATGTGTATGTATATGTATGGGTATTATGCATTGTGTATGTATGTAAGCATATATGATATGTATGTGGGTTTCTGTGTATATGTATATTTTTATTTTTACATATATATGTATATATGCCTGTGGGTGCCCCATTGACCGTTTTGTGTATGTTTGTGTATATAAATATGTATGTGCATAATGTATTGTGTATGTATGTAAACATGTGTGTTATATGTATGTGTGTACGTGTATATGTGTGTATATGCATGTATGCGTGCATGTATATATATATGTATATATGTATATATGTATATATGTATGTATATATATGTATATATATGTATATACATATATGTATATATATGTATCTATGTATATATATATGTATATATATATATATATATATATATATATATGTATACTAGTGACCGTCTTCAGTGTTATGTCTGTTTGAGCGTGTGAATTTTGCCGGCAGGACTAAAGTCATTTTCAGCTCATGGACTTTCAGTGCCTTAGGAAGTGGAAATCGTCTTACTAAATGTATATATTTTGATATATGGACTAGTGTATTTATGTGTGTATATCTATTTGTGTATTTATGTATATATGTATGTGTGTATACATTTTTATTTGTTTATCTATTTTTGTGCATGTATGTTCATGTGTGTTTGTATATACGTATATATATATATATATATGTATATATATATATGTGTGTGTGTATATAAAATTTGATGTTGCTATTTTTCAAAGGTAGGTATAAAGATGTTCATACGAGAGTGCTCAATACAGAAGTAGAGCAAGGTTTTTGAATTCCGTTTTCGGAAATAAAGGTCGTTCTGATGAGTTCTCTTGTTTGTAAATACTGGTAGACCGAAACATGCTCATAACTGTTTAGCAACAAACTACTGCTCATGTAAAGACAAATATATATTTATATATATATTTGTGTGTAGATATGTATATGTATATATGCATATATATGTATGCGTATAAGTGCATATATATGTATGTGTAGGTATGCATAGGTAACTTTATATGTATGTACGTATATGTGCATACGCGTGTGCGTATATGTATGTGAATATGTATGTATTTGTGTATGTATTTATATATGTTTGTATATATGTGTATGCATATGTATGTATATGTGTTTGCGTGTGTGTATGGATATGTTTGTATGTATGTGTTATATGTATTGTGTATGTATGGATTGATGTGTGCATGTGTGTATGTTTATTGGAATGTATGTGTATGTATGTGTGTATATCTATGTATATCTATGCAAAGGATCGTCTTCAATGTCATGTCTGCTTGAGCGTGTGAATTCGCTGGAAGGACTTAAAGAAAAAAAGGTTATCTTCTGGCTCATGGACTTCCAGTGGCTGAGGGAGTGACACTCGTCTGACAAGGTGTTGCAATCATCACGTGTGTATATGTATGTGTGTATGCATATATATATATGTATGTATGTGTATATGTATGCATATATGTGTATATGTATGCATATATGTGTATATGTATGCATATATATGTATATATATATATATGCATATATATTTATGCATATATATGTATATATATATATATATATGTGTATATATGTATATATCTGTATATATGTACATATATGTGCATATATATGCATACATATTTATGTATATAATATATATATATATATATATATAAGTGAAGTATGAATAAATTACATAGCTTTGTTAAAATATTAGCAGTATTTTTGAAAAATTCAGAAAAAACATTAGAAAACAAAACATAAAAGTATGCATGAATGCATTGGATACATAAAATGCATGAACAGTCAGTAATACCTTGTATATAGTTTCCTAAAATATGTGATAAATTACACCATGAAGCAAAATTTTTCAGTTAGTTATTAGAAAACTTAATTCCATAAATTCTACAGAGGTGGTAAATAATTAATCTTCAGTATAGACGTAGGAATTTTTTTAAAAAAAGAAGTTCTCATCAAAAGCAATCAGAATCCATCGATTATTTAAGTACCTTATATACTAATATACCATAAAATAGTTCATTTGTAAATAAGTACTTCTCTAGATCTTCATTTTGAAGGCAGTATACACACACACACACACACACACACATATATATATATATATATATATTAATATATGTTAATGAAAAATTATATATAATAACACGTAATCTTAAGAAAGTGAAAATTCTTAATTAGATGTAAACATAGCGAAGGCCTAAATTCATAATTACACTAAATATTTTGACGTAGAGCATAGTCTTATTATGATTTGAGCAAAAAATAATTTAATACTCTCCAGAAGACAATAGAATTATAACGTACTTTAATATCTAAATAAAAATGTTAACTACATAAAAACATTTCAGCTTATAAATCGTATTCCGTCTTTAGAAAACTATTAATACTTACGGATCTTTAAATACTCTCAAATAAGCTTCTCAGAGATTCCGTTTATAAAACACAAGTAATATACCGTTTATATATAAACTATACTATTTAGAAAAAAACATAGAAGAGTTTGGTAGAGATATTTCAAACTACTTGCTACCTTAATTAGTTACTATAAAAGTATTTATACATGTAAAATAGTGCATATGTATATATATATATATATATATATATATATGTGTGTGTGTGGGTGTATGTGTGTTTAAATCAGGGTGTTTATATGTGTGTGTAAGGTTATATATATATATATATATATATATATATATATATATATATATATATACATATTTTATTTAATTTATTACAACAAAATTACAGCAACATTACAATACGTCGCTCAATGCATTAAATCTGCAGAGTCAGGTTAATAGGAATAGTCAGTTAACAATATAACTTTTTCTTATTTGAAGTTATTCATTTAAAAACAGAAGTAATTTGTTCAATTATCCTTATGAAATATGTGTGTACTAAAATTGAATAAAATGATAACTTGCTATATTAAATGGGCACTATCGACAACCCTGTGTTATGTTTATATTCTTTTTTTCTAACCTGCAATATATATATATATATATATATATATATATATATATATATATATATATATATATATATTGTATTTTTTCGGATAATACACTTGTTTCGACATAAACCAGATCATTTTGAATTTTATATTTTTTAAAAATACTTGTGGTTACATCTCATCAGATATATTTCAAACAATACAAAGTTCGGTACGTATCCTGACACATTTTCATTTATGACTACAACAGGCAGTGATTACCACCAACTCGTTCTTTTAACATGTCCATTATTTGTGTTGAAGAAATTAATATGATCTCTATTTTCGTGTATTTGTCATGAATTATGGCGAGTATTGTAAAATTGGGACTATTTGTAAACAAGACAAAAAATCTGAATGAATAATGAGGGTTATGATTTCTTAATTAAAATTTATTTTAAGTGTTTTTTTTTGTTAATGGATCTCGTGCAATTTGGTAAGATTTTAACATTTACTCTAAATTCAAAACTTTCACATAGACAGTTTCGTATCTCGTGTATTACTCTGTGGTTACAATGTCAAAGACACTTGCTTTTTGTATATAGCAATAACAATAAGATTATATAATATGAAATAAAATAAAATAACTATATAATCTCATTGATGAATTACTAACTTAATTTATTCAAATATAAGTTGTATTAATGATTTATAAACTAGATGACTGCAATGAATGCATTAAAATACTCTCTAGTTAATTAATTAGCTCCAAAGTGTTTATATTTCAGTTGATTTTGAATAATTCTGCGATGTCTACAATTCGTATTTAATTATTATTCCATTATATTAACTTACAGTATTACGTCAGTATTTCTGCAATAAGTATAGTTTCTTGGTATTTGGTTCATGCTTAAAATATATTTCGGATGGGCTAATTTGATTATTAATAGGTGACATTTTATCATATTAATTGCATAATGAATTAGTAATTTATAGTGCATTTATCGTTTTCAATTATTTATCTACAGGACCGTAAAATTTGTAAAACCAGTTAAGGTGGATAACTCTTGATCTCAAGTTTTTCATCTTCTTAGATTTCCAGGAGGGGATGCTCTTATCATCAACTATTTTATTTTATTCCCGTATTTATTTTTATTGTTATTTTCACTTACAAATGGAATCTATTATACCTTATCAATGTCTCCCTATTTAATCGTAACTAATTTGATTTTTTTTATCAATTTATTTAATTATTAATAGTTTTTTAAAAGTTTACTTAATATACTTATAATACCATTGTAGGGAACTGAAAGAATGCCCACTGGGGAGTAATTTCTTGATTTCTGAAGGTGTATACAAATATGGAGGAAAAGTGGATAATAGTAAGAAGGTATACTTGGGTGGTACGGACTGTAAGTTCAAGAACAAACTCAGAAACCACATATCATCATTTAAAACAATACTATACGTGACAATAGTACTATAATAATTATTAAAAACAAAAAGAGCACAACTACATTAGGTGATTAGATCAGAGAATTACCTAAAAATAACAAAATGGTCAATAGTAGACAAAGGTTGAGGATTTCAACCTCGTAAGTGTAAAATGGCAAACTATGCTTACTGTATCACATAGTACATGCTACAGAGGTAAGTTTAAACAATACAAATTTGTCACCACAGAAATAAATTCCTACTCTCATGACTGGATAGAATAACTTGGGTAGAATAAAATGAAAATAGGTATTATCACTTGAAGGAAAAAATGTATGGAATACACACTAATCTTAATATGAAAATACGAAGGGCAATAATTCAACAACTATATAGGTATTATACTTTACTTAATGCCAATAAAACTATTGCACTGAAGAGAAAGGATAGCAATTACTGAAAATCTAATAATGTTTTTCAAAAATTAGCTCATACCTTGGCAAATACAATGATTAAATAAAATATATATATAAGTATGTAATCCATTAATACAATTTAAATTGATTAGGATTAAATATGGAGGGCATTAATTAGATGTGATATCCTTCATTTGTGTGTGAACATAAAAATAAAAAAGAAATAATAGAATAAAATAAAATAATTGACTATAAGAACATATGAACCTTAACATCTAAGAAAGTAAACAACTGGAAATAACACAGGTATCTACCCTTAAATAGTTTTCACAGTTTAAGGTACCATGGATAAACAATTGAAAACGATAGGTACGCTATAAATTACTAATCCATAATGGCATAATTATAATAAGATTTCACCTATCATAATCAAAATAACACATTCGAAATAAATTTTAAGCATGAAACAAATACTAAGAATCTATAATTATTACATAAATACTGACGTAATACCATGAGTTAATGTAATTAACTAATAATTAAATACGGATATGTAGACATCGCAGAATTAATAAAAATCAACCAAAATATAAAAAGAACAAACTTTGGAGTCAATGAATTTACTAGGGATGATTTGGAATGGATTAAGTGTGATCCTATGGGTTTAAAATAATAATAAGCCGACTTATATTTGAATAAATCAAGTTATTAATTGAGATTTATATACCCCGCGAAATGGTTTGGATTTATTGTTCCATCGAAGGGAAATATTAAGTTTACAATATTAAATATTATTCGTTAATATCTTAACATACCAATAGGGATTGTATCGTTATCCTGTTTTAATTTGTTTCATATTGTATTTCATATTTAATTTATTTTAAGGTATAAAAAACAATAGCACTTGCGGTATTATCTAGTTTGACATTATAATCATTGAATAATATAAAAATACGAAACTTTCATTATAGTCACACACACGCACACACACACTCCCCCTCCACACACATACACACATACACACACACATACACACACCCACACATATATATATATACAGATATATATATATATATATATATATATATATATATATATATATATAACGCTGGGAAAATGATGGGATCTTTCTACCGCCCCAGAAGATATCCCACTACTGATGCAATTCTCTACCTGTATAAAACACAAGTACGCTCAAGGGTGGAGTAATGCTGCAACATCTGGACAGGAGCTACTAGAAACAGCCTATCCTGCCTTGACAGAGTACAAAATAGACTTCGTAGCTGAGTGGGGGATGTCCTTTTCTTTTCCCTGCAGCCTCTCTCTCCCACAGAGGAGACGTTGCGAGCCGTAAAAAAAAGTAATGCGATCCTTGTTTTCAGCGTACCCAAAAACCTATAGAAACACTTGTTTAATGTATGTTCTGTGCTGGTCTACCAGAACACAATTACCAAATAAACACTCCCCTCATAAAAAGTGCAAACGCTACATTCCAAACATAAAAAATATGGCTATAAGTAGTGTACAGTTTGCGTTAAGCAAGCTGGTTTCCCAATCCGACAGCGTGTCGCCGTCGATGAGTGTAAACCCATAATGGCGATTCCTCTCTTCTTTTATAAGGGGGATAACTCCACTTACGCCAAGTCTGAGAGAAAGGGCGATAACTCCTTTCTGGCCTCTACATGCCCCTCCCCCTCGTGACCACAAAAGCAAGTTGTTGTGGTCATCCTTTATGTGGAGAAATACCCGTGCGACTTCCCCCGCATTTGCGGCGACAAACCCCTTGGGGCTCTCGTCCTCCGACTTGACGGTTCCCTTAACGGAGGAGGACTGTATTTTTGGGTATCTCCTCCCGTGGTATCTTCCACTTCCATTTCTTCCTCATGCTCGCTTGGGGATTCCGTGTCAGCGTGTTGTTCCACCTCCATTGCCTCCTCCGGAGGTTGTTCCTGTGGGGTCTCCACATTTATAGGTGGGTTCGGGATTTCTTGTCTGATGTTACGAGGGCCATCCACTACCGGGTGTATTCTACGGAGAAACCGACGGTTGCGCAATGTCACTCGATTGCTTCCATCGACCCGGACTTGGTACTGTCGGTACCCCTGGGTCTCCACGATTCTCCCCGTCTTTGTCCATCCACGTGGGTGGTTCCCGTCCTGGTTCTGGATCTGGACGTAATCTCCTACCTGGAGTTCCCGGAGTGGGCGACTATGTTGGTTGTAATACTGCTGTTTCCTCATATGTCTTTTGGCCATTGCTACTTCCCTTAGTTTGCCTATTTCTGTCTACTGTTTTCGAACCTGGTATTTGTCCCGCAGGACAGGAAGGTGGTCTTTAATGACCCGACCATACAGCATCATGGCCGGGGACATGTCCAGATCCTGGACAGGCGTGTTCCTATGGGTCAGTAGTGCTCGGGCTGCCCGATCATGGCACAGGCGTCCATAACTGTCCGTATTGTCCGCCAGTATACGTCTCACGGTTTTGACGGCTAACTCTGCGCGGCCATTGCCTTGGGCATAATGCGCTGATGAGGTACGTTTCCGTATGCCCCAATTCCTCAAAAAGGAGTCGTATTCCTGGGATTCAAATGGTGGTCCACCATCGGACGAAATCTCTTCCGGTACGCCGTAGGTACAGAACCAAGTCCTCAAGGTATCGTACACCGTCTTGGCTCTTCCCGACGTCATTAGGGCCACTTCAACCCATCCCGTATACCTGTCTGCGTATACCATAACGTGTCTACCCTGCATCTGGACAAAGTCAACCACCACTTGTTGGAATGGAAATTCCGGGTCTGCTGGGGACATCAAGGGTTCCCTGGGCTGAGACGGTGCGATTTCATTGCACGTGCGGCATTGGGCTCTTGTTTGCCTGATGTTAGCATCCAACCCTGGCCAGAATAGTCGTTGTCTCGCATTCGCCAGCATTCCGTTCACACCCTGATGAGCGGAATGAAGAGATTCCAATATCTCTGCGCGGAGTTGTCGAGGTATTAGGATTTTGTTTCCCTTGATGACCACTCCTTCCAGGCAATATAATTCCTCACGCATAGGCCAGAAGACTCGAACTACGGTTGGGATATTATTACGTGACTGGGGGAAGCCATTTTTAATCAGCTCTTTCAAAGTCCTGCATTCTTCGTCCGTGGCTGCCGCAGCCACAATCCTTCCCTATGTGATGGCTCTTAACGTAGTATCATTCTCGTACATCGATGTTAGGGCGGCTTTGACTTCGGTGTCAATGGATTGGTCCTGGTCTCTTGGTGGGGTGCCCGCCGGGTACCGAGATGCACAGTCAGGGGCCAAGTTGAGTTTCCCCGGTCGATGTTTTATCTTGAATTTATACATGCGTGACTTTTCCTTGAAGTTTAACAGGCGTGGGTTTTTTATGTTCTCCAGGTATCGGTCCGAAAATATCTTTACGAGCGGTAAGTGATTCACTGTAATCACCAAGTCTGGGCATCCGAGTATGAACATGCGGCATGATTCCAACCCATAGATCAGAGCCAAGGCTTCACCTTCCACTGGTGCATATCGTGATTCCGCGTCGTTGGTAAAACGGGATCCCGCCAGCATGAGTTTCCAATGGCCGTCCCCACAACTCATGTTTAATTCCCCCTCACATCTGCAATGCCTTTGAAACAGAAAATACGATATCCCTGTTTTGCTGTAGTCTGTCGCGAGTCCTGTTGCTCTGTTCATTTCGAACGTTTGGATGCCTTTTTCAATTCTTTCCACTATTATTTTTTCGACTCTTGGAATACCTGTTCCAGTGTCTCATCCCAATAAAATTTCCTGTCCTTTGTTTTTAGCAACTCTCGGAATGGGGCAATAACTTCGGCTTGTGAGAATGCATAGGAGACTTGGTTTACGAGTCCGAAGCAGGACCTAACCCCAGTAATATTTGTCGGGGTGGGGAAGCTCAGGATGACTTCAGTCATTCTTCTTGATGGTTTGCCCCCGTTCGCTGTTACTTGAACCCCTGCGAACTCCACTTCCATGTCAGCAAAGTGAAACTTGTCTGGGTTAAACACAATCCCTCTATCGGCGCAGTGGTTTATATGTTCAATTGTGTGCCAGAATGAGGATTCCATTGAGTGGTCCCACAGGAGACTGTCATCTATACACCGAGTTTTTCGAGCCATGTCCATGGTGATATCGTCAAACCGACGGGTGTAGCCATCTCCTGATCCATGGAATCCTTAAGGGGCTCGACAGTACCTGTATCGACCCCATTCAGTGATGAACGTGGTGGCGTTTCGTGCAGCTGGAGACAGCGGTAAACTGTGGTGACCGTTCCACGCATCGAGTACAGTCTTCCTGGTATGTGCAAGTATAACCGAGACCTGATTGAATGGGGACGAAGTGTGGTGCGTCTCCCTCATGGTCGCCTCGTTCAACTTTTTTAAGTCCACCGTCCGCCTTGGGGATCCATCCTTTTTTGGTGTGACCACCATTCTCGAGCACCAAGTAGTTGGTGTGCCTTCCGGTACGGGTTCGATTATCCCCAGTGCCACGTCACGGTCTATATCTTGTTTCACCTTTTCCTTCCAGTGATGGGGGACAGGTATTGGTGTGTGGATTGCCGTCGGTGTCGCATCTGGGAGGAATTTTATTTCTAAGGGTTTACCCTTCATTACTTGGAGTAGTTGGTGTGGACAGGTATTGAATGCGCTGGGCTTGAAATGTTCCTTTAGCCATTGCTCCAATTTTTCTCTGTTAATGTCGGTTGGCTCCAATGGGATTGCTGCTGGTTTATTCGGAGCCGGTGTTCTGCGCGGACACCCGCAAGGGGCCGTCTCTTCTGTTTCCGCTGAGCTGCTTTGCGATAATGATGTAGGAAAATTGGATGGCAATAATTTCAGCTCCTTAAGTGCCGTCTGTGATAAGTAGAGCCCGGATGTGTTGTTAGACACATACACTGCCTGTCGTGTTTCTCTTGATCCCACCTTAATATGTAAAAACAGGACCCCCTTGATGTGTAACTGGCTATTTGTTATACCCCTTATCCGATGGGTAGTTGGAACCAAGTACCCATTTGGGTACCCGAGGAGTCCTTGAATCTCGGGGCCAACAGAGCAAGTTTGGGCTCCTGTGTCCGCGAAGGCTTGGATGGCGTGGGTGCTCACTTTCATCGGCTTCTTTGGCACCCTTCCAAAGGTCACATGGCACTTGTTCATTACCGTTACCTCTGCTGTAATTGAGGGGGCGGTTCTGGGGTTCCCACCTGGAACTGTTTCACATTCCACTCAAGGTGAGGAATGTTTGCCGGTTGTCTCTCATTGTGTCTGTGAGTAGGGGTTTTATCCGTGGTGCAAAACATGAACGACACCCCGCTTTTTATAGCCTCCGTTTTGGATCTATTAATTTTCCGGCACACCTTTTTAATGTGCCCTACTATTCCACAAAAGTGGCACTTGAGTCCCACTGCTGGACAATCTTTCCGGTTCATCGATCCACCTCGGTGTGATGTTTTTCCGCAACCGTTGCAAGGTTTGGTGTCCCGTGGGTTCGACAGGGCCTTTGCCTCATGCATTTGTTGTACCTGATTCGACTTTTGTACCCCAGATATCGTGAGAGGTTGTGTGGTACGGAAAAGTGTGGAGTTGCTTCGTCTGTTGCCTCCAGGCAAACCAACCGTGAAAACTTTAGATCCAAGGTAGGAAGTGTAGCTGCCTCTGCCAGTACCCTTCTCTGGTGTTCGATATTTCTTAACCCTGCCATCATTTGCCCGGCAACCATATCGTCTGAGTAATTAACCTGCTGCCGGCAAGTGGGTTCGTTCGGACACTGAATACTAAATTCACAAAATTTCGCCTGGCCACGTGACCTCGATAAAAAATGGGTCACTGACTCACCCTCATTTTGCTTCATGGAGTGAAACGTTTGTCGGTGGACTTCCTTGTGTAAGCCTCAAACGGCCACCAGTCGTATTTGGCAAAGAAGGAACTCTTCTGCCGCATTGTTGAGTCGTTCTGGTCCAACGAGCTCAAAAAGTAACCTGTTCGTTTCCGGTGTGCATTCTTCTCGCAGTTCGTTTCGAATTACAGCTGGATTTTCGAGTCTGCACATCTCCTTGTACCGTTACCAGGTGTCTAAAAAGAGTGTCCACTCGCTATCTGTTGAGTCCAGACCTATAGAAGGTCGCTGCATTCTTTTTGTTTGCGACGTGTTCGCTCGTCCATGATAGATGTCCTTCCGTAATTCGATGTTTTCTTTTTATAACTCGACTAGTTGACGTAATAAGATAACGTTTTCTTGTTCCATAGTGTAATGATATTTTTAGTCCAATGCTGCGATATAAGTATTTCACGTTTTCAAGTGACAATATGTTCGTAGCGCCATGTACAGTTTGCGTTAAGCAAGTTGGTTTCCCAATCCGACAGCGTGTCGCCGTCGATGAGTGTAAACCCATAATGGCGATTCCTCTCTTCTTTTATAAGGGGGATAACTCCAGTAATGCCAAGTCTGAGAGAAAGGGCGATAACTCCTTTCTGGCCTCTACAAGTAGGTGTTCATTTTTTATATAATCAAACGATAAAAAGTTATTAAAAATATATATATTTTCGAGAATTTCTTCATATATTCGAAACTACTCGTTTCCTTGTATTTGAACTCTTATTTCTATATTCAGCACTATCGAAAACTATAATAATGGCAATTTAATATATTTTATTTGGGTGTAAAGATACTGCACATATACCAGTATTTGAATAATTGGCATTTGTTTTCCTAGTTTTACATATGAATTACAAACTATATGATATTTCCTCAAAACATTTCGCCTTGATGGAGAGATTAAACTTGCTGCTACAGTTTCAAATACTCTCAGATAACATCAAGTGAAGACTTCAATCTAAATATTATTCATATATTATGTATCCCCCGTTTAGTTTTCATGGATAAAAAAACATTCAAATTGTATACAGATTACTTGCTACTGGGGATATTCATTATCGTAACATATTTCAAAAACTGGGGAGATAAAATATATGAATGATATTTGGAATACCATATTTCTTAGCTGCAATTTCAGATAATTTGAAACCTGAGCAGCAAGTTTTAGTCTCTCGCCAATGGTCTTAGGAATATATATATATATATATATATATATATATATATATATATTCATCCCCACATAGTACTGTTTCGCAGTCTCATAGCTCATCAGTAGAAAGGAAACTGCCTCAATCCAAGATGGGCATCAGACCGCTAAAATGAGAGGCAAGGCGTCTCACCATTGCGCTAGACGGCTGCTGTCCTGTGGGTAATAAATTAACCATGTTTTGATATCGTCCAAATGACTCCGCTCGATTTGTTTACACAAAGAGCGTCCCTTAATACGCTAATGGCAGTTTGTATATCACTTCCCACTATGCTCAACACAAGAAAGGGAGCATTATAGTCATCCACATAAAGTACTGTTTCGCTGTTTCACAACTTATCAGTGAGACTAGACAGGCAACTGCCTCAAGCAAGGATCGAAAACTGACTGCTCAAATTAAAAGGTGCATTTGAAAAAACATAATGCTTTAAAGTGCTCATCACGTATGTAGAGCTTAATATGTTTTGTTTAAAAATTATTTCAACCTCGTGTTCATTAATTCATTGCAAGTTGTTTCGATGGACGGGATAAAGATTTTCCGCTTATATCATCAAATGATTTGAATTAAAACGTTGAAAAGAGTTCAAAAAGTGTTTTCATTTTGATCATCTGATGATATAGGCCGAAGACCACACTCCCGTCTACTGAAACAAATGTAATAAACTACGTTAATACACTCGAGGTTGAAATAATGAGAAGAAACAAACAAATAAAAATATATATGTACATGTAAATATACATATATACAGACATATATATTTATATATATATATGTGTGCATATATATGTATGTATATATATGTGCATATATATATATGTATATATGTATATATATGTATGTATATATTTATATGTATATATTTATATATATGTATATATGTACGTATATATGCATATATATGTATATATATGTATATATATGTATATATACGTATATATATATATATATATATATATATATATATATATGTGTGTGTGTGTGTGTGTTTTGAGACAGACAATTTAAAAAAAAAGTAAGCGTATTTGATTTATGTCGGTTGGGCTGTGTTTACATTTTGACTATCCGTCGCTGAGTTTATTTTTGAAAAAATGTGTGAATTTGTTTATATCATCGTCAGTTACTATTCCAAAAGTGTCTGTCTCAACAAAACTTTTTATTTAAAAAAAAAAGTAAGCGTCTTTGATTTATGTCGGTTGGACTGTGTTTACATTTTGACTATCCGTCGCTGAGTTTATTTGTGAAAAAATGTGTGAATTTGTTTATATTATCGTCAGTTACTATTCCAAAAGTGTCTGTCTCAACAATAGTTTTTATTTTAAAAAAAAAAAGCGGGGACCAGTACCCGCATTAAGCTGGTTTGCAGTTTGACTTGTTGCTGGCCATCTTGCTCTTGCTTGTTGCTGGATGTCAACATTTTGAACCGAGAGAGAGATTTAGCTGTCGTACAAAGCTAAAACTCCGTAACATCATCTTTGTTTAGATAGTCCCTCACGTATTTGCTTATTATATATAAAAAAAGTCCTGCTGCGATAAAAAAGCTGTGACGTGTGTACGCCTGTAATGCTGGATGCATGTAACAATTATTATGCCATCATTATTTGTATCTATGTATGTTTATGTATATTTATATGTGTACATGTGAGTTTATATGTATTTATACCTACGTGTAATATGTATGTGTATGTGTCTATGTGTATATATGTTTGTGTGTGTACATATATACATTTATAAATGTTTGTATGCATGTATGTGTGCATGTGCATGAATGTGTATGTATGCAGGTGTGCATGTATATGTGGCTGTATGTGTGCATGTATGTGTGTATGTGTGTTAATGCATATATATGGATGTGTATATATATGTAGGTAAGTGTATGTATACATATGTGCATATGTGTACGTATATGTATGTGTAAGTATAAGTGTGTATGCATTTGTATATGTGGATGTATATGTATTAATGTGGGTATGTATATTTATGTTTGTGTATTATGCATTGTGTATGTACATGGGTATATATGAGCGTATGCTTATAGACATGTATGTCTGTATGTATGTATGTATGTATGCATGCATACATTTATTTGTATGTATACCAATGACCGCCTTGTTTATGTTTGCATGTGTGTGTATGTATATGTATGTGAGCGTATTGTGTATGTACGCATGTATATGTGTGGGTGAGTGTATATATATATATATATATATATATATATATATATATATATATATATATGTATAACAATGACCGTCTTTAGTATCATGTCTGCTTGAGCATGTGAATTCGCTGGCAGGACTATATCTCATTTTTCGTGCTCATGAACTTTCAGTGTCTGAGGGAGTGACACTCGTCTGACAAGACGTTGCAATCATCATATATATATGTATATATGCATGTATATATGTATATATATATATATACATAAATATATATGCGTGTGTGTCATCATTAATCAATATGATATATCTAGAATATATACTTACCCTAGTTGAAGTGTATTAATCTACGAGCTTTTTTGTATAAATGAGGGGTTTATGAACAAAAATATTTGAGAGCACCAAAGCAGTATGCATTGAATTGTAAACACAAACATACAGAACTACAGTTCTTGGTCTAGATAGAAAACATTAAGATGTAATTCTTTTTAATAAACTATTTTATGAAAAATAAACTTCGCCTTTCAAGTAGTATTAATAGATAATGATTTTCTGTTATATTAAAGAACACAATAGTATGCATATGCTTTTTTGAGTTGTGATACAATTATCCGAACTACATTATAATTAAAACGTTTTAAACAAATACACTCCAGCTGATTTAAATAAATAATTAAACAAAGC
This sequence comes from Euprymna scolopes, assembly GCF_053919585.1. Taxonomy (NCBI): domain Eukaryota; kingdom Metazoa; phylum Mollusca; class Cephalopoda; order Sepiida; family Sepiolidae; genus Euprymna; species Euprymna scolopes. The sequence continues at coordinate 112,251,222 of NC_136485.1, forward strand.
AGTAATTAAAGTATTTACAATAAATATCACATGTATCTGTATGAAAATATAAACTTCTACATAAAATGATATTAAAGTAAACGGTGGTGATAAGTAGTAAAATAGATTAAGCCGACTACTGCTTTCCGGCTGACTACAATATGGTTGTGTTCAAGTCTAACGTAAATAAGTTCTTGATGAGCCGTTCTATATAAGTTATAAAATTTACCAAATTTTCATTACTAATGATTACTATATTGCCCAATGTCTACTGTACACTCTTTTACACTTATCCTTGAGTGGCCTATTGGCCTCAATAAGTGGTGATGCCTATGTAAAAAAAAAAAAAAAAAAAAAACATTTTTGAAAGTGCAAGGACGGGAAGATATTTTTTTTCTAATAGTCATAGGTTAGTGTAATCCACTGGGAGAAAAAAAAAACTGGATTTCTTATCTGGAACTTTTTCGTCGCAAAGTTTAACAGAGCTGGTGTTAGATTTATACAACTATGGGGCCATTATGCAATAAATAGTTTTGTTTAAAGATTTCCGAAACAGTGTTTCATGGTAAACAACCGACAATCCCTGAAATGAAATTCAGACTATTGCAAATCATAGATAGCAAATCTGTTCACCTTAGGGGAAACGTAATTGACTTACGGACAAAATGATAAATGTACCCGTCGTTGACTGGGTTCAAAAACAACCTAAAGAAAATGGACTCTGATTTATGAAAATATGATAGGTTATGCAAGGAAGGGTTGTAAAAAAATAGCTTCGAATTTTGGGCTATCAAAACCAAAGCAAAATATGATGAAAGTAAAAATAAAACAGATAAACCCCATAATTTATTATACCATACCTGTTCACATTGAAACACTTACCACAATATTCTGTAGATCTTTATTAAAAAAAAAACTTGTAAAAACTTTGTGACATATTTCAATTCTATGGAAGTCAGTAGCGAACGAACCCCCCCCATAATTTTATTATACCATATTTCTTCAAACTGAAACATAATTATCAACGTATACTTACGCAGACAGATATGAAAAGTTGGCCCTGTCGGTGGGGCATTAGAATACGCCGACTGCCACCCTGCAGAGGGTAAAAGTCCCTCAATGGGGGTCCTGGATATGACCTTAAACTATATCCAGTGGTGAGGGCCCCAGCTTGTGGGCTTTGGGGAGTGTGGAGCCACCCTTTAATTACCATTGCTCCCAGGTCCACTCTTACCCGGAGTGGTAGTACCTGTTAGGGCCCCAACTATGTGTTAAATGGAAACCGACGTGAAAACAAATATATTCTATTAAAAAAAAAAAAATTCTTCAAAATCTTTGGATTCGGCATTAAATAACCCGAAAAGGGTTGATATGCCGTAAAACAAAAACAACCAACAAATCAAAAGATATGAACAGTATTTATTAAAGTTTGTGTCATATTTCCATTCTATGGGGGGCAGGCGCGAACGCAAACCCCACAATTTTATTATACTATCCCTATTTAAGTTAAAACATACTTATCAAAGAGTTATTATTTACATCTATATCAAAACCACTTGCAAAAGTTTTATTTTATTTTATTTTTTATTTTTATTTTATTATTATTATATATATTGTTATAATAAGTATGCATTAAGCTACGTAAAAAATAATATTAGTATACTGAAAAAGCAAAATTTGTTTAGAAAAATATACTTTCACAATATATATATATATATATATATACATATGTATATATGTATTTATATATATATATATGTATTATATATGTGTGTTTATATATATGTATGTATTTATGTATCTATCTATTTATATGTGTGTGTATTTATATATATATATATATATATAGATGTTTATATATATATATATATATATATATATATATATATATATGTATTAATAGATATATATATGCATTTATATATATATATATTTTTATATATTTTTATATATATACATATATATATGTATTTACATATATATGTATTTATATATATGTGTATTTATATATATGTGTATTTATATATATGTGTATTTATATATATATATATATTTATATATATATATGTATTTATATATATGTATTTATGTATATGTATTTATATATATATATATGTATTTATATACATATGTATTTATATATATATACATATATATATTTATATATATTTATATATATATATACACATGTGTGTGTATCTGCCTGTCTGTACTGCAAATCTTAATAATAACTCGTAATTCATATACGCTGAAATACTAGTAATAATTATTTAAACGATGTGAGATCTATATTTAAGTCTATATTTCTGGTATTAGATTAGAAATCTATATTTAAATCTATATTTTTGGTATTAGATTGAAAATTAGCTATTAATGGAAATGTATTAAACGTTTATTATTAATAGGTCTAATATTAACTCTGAGCTATTACCTAACTTATTTATGAAGCCCAAATAGATCGATAATAGAAATAAATTGCTGATTTACAATCCAATATGGGGTTTAATTAATAACATGGAAATGCTTTAGCGATACAACAATATCCGCTAATAATCATTTACAGGGCACTTATAAAAAATACACCAGCATAATTAAAAGAGAAGCCTTGATTCTGTATAAACCGAAAGAATAATGTGGTATCATATAATTTTAAAAATAAAGCAATAATTATGCAATGCTTATTTCTTTAGGACTATACATCTTAACTGATTTTGCTTTTCATATAGAATCTAATATCGTTCGGTTACGTGTGTTTTTTCATTGACATGCTGTGACTCAAATAATGAAAAATTATAATCGGTTCGATAAAGCCAATTTAAACCATAGAAAAATATATATTTGCGACAACGTAAAATTCTTCGATTTGTAAAATCTGATAATACTTAGTTGGATGCAAAACACGACACGATTATGCGTTATTAACTGAATTAACTTGGTACTGTCGAATCGAACATGTTATGTGATTACTTGTTTAAAACCAATAATTCTGTAATAATTCTGCCATTCACGTGTATTGATGTATTTTCGATTGAAAGAGAAACTTTTAATTTTTTCATATCACGTGATGTATTCATGTGCGTATAAATCATACCATAGCTAATCTGAATCAAAACTACTTTCGCATGCTGGTGGTTTTCTCTATTCGGTATTACAAGAAAGCATTCTGGGCCAGAAATAAAAGTGAGACTATCTAGTAGAACCAATCCGTCAGTCTATATTCCGTATAGATTATATTTGCCCTTCATCACTCTCTGTCCCACTCACTACACTCACCAACAAACACTTAACCCTTTACAAGCAAACACATTGATATCCGTTGGATGGCACATTTTAGTTTCGAGCGAAATGTGCTAATCTTCATAAGTATACATATTTGCAAGATGAATTAATATAATTATACAAGAAAGAAAAATGTCAATAATTGGAAACAATGATAGAAGTAAGAAGTACTCATTTATTTAGTTTCAACATCAGACACTTTATAAGCTAAGGATCGTATCACTATTTATAAAGTTCCTGTGTAGATAGTCATATACAGGGAAATGGGGGGATTTTACACTTTGATCTGTGCATACAGATCTCAGCCTCCAAGATTCAGATGATAACAGTGGATAAATAAACTTATTACTCTTCTTTACTAATTTTGCCTCAGCTACCCCTTGCCATATACATAAGACTCGTCCCATAAGAGATTTCAATGCAGGTTCAGAAACAAAAAAATTCGATTTGACATAATTCAAATAATATTTAAGATTCACTTAATAATTTCGGATGGTAAAAGCTGGCTGACAATACAAATTAAATAATGACCCCTGTACGGGGTTCAAATCAGTCAAGAGTCGAAGCAGTTATTTTGAGATGAGAAGTCTTTGAGCACGGTATATATCTGTCTGACGATTTAACAAAAACTGAAAATATTTTTAAAATAATACTTTCATACATTCATTTAAAAGTGCTTAATTTTAAGAGATATTTTAAAAACATTGCAAATCTAAGTTTAAATGCGGGTTCCAATTTGTGTATTCGTTAAACACTTCATAGATCGGTACTATATGTGTACTTAAGAAAATTATAATATACTATTTTGTTTTAAGCACATTATTATGATTGTTCTGACAGTAAACATATTCGGATTTTAGCAAAAACACATGTTGTGTTGGGGTTCATATCTCAACATTAATAATACTTCTGCGGACAAAAATTTAAAATATAATATAACATTTATATATATATATATACACACATATATATATATATATATATATATATATATATATATGTGTCTGTTTGTATGAGAGGGAGTAACGGAGACTTGCATCTTCTGGCCCCAGGTGTTGCTTGAGTGAAATGAAGAACTATAATGTTAAGCTTAGTTCAGTGTCGCACATAGGGAAACTATGCCTGAATAAAGTGTTACAATAAGATCTAAAGCCACAACATATTCGAGGTTGTGCAAACTGTATATTATATATGTTATTCCTTATCAAATTACCACACGAAATTTGTGTCGGAGGAAATACCATAAAATGACGTATTGCCCGCGCAAATCTGCAAACATTTGTAACACTTTGATTAAACAAACAAACAAATCACACTCCCCTAAATACATTGGGTCGTAACACGGCATTCTACCAAAGATTAACACATTTGTTGCCTGGTGTGTCCTTGTTAAGCCATTCCCATAAATACTTAAAATCTACCCTACTAAAAGAATTAAACAATTTTACACCATCACTTTAAATGCATTAACGCTTATCCTCGGGTGGCATCCCAAGGACAGAAATCGTATATTGTTATAAAAATAAATTATCGGGTTTCTCCGATTCAAAAAGATACGAGGTGCTTGGGGTATATTGCAAAATATTTTGTGCAGGCCTTTTCAATTTTCGTAGACTCTTGAAAATTCATTATGTTATTTCTGTACATCTTGTTTCATAACTGACCAATTTTTATGAGTAAAATAGCCAAAACATCAATTCGAATACAGTTGGTCAAATTCCTAATTGTAATCTGGGTTTGAGGAGACTTTACAAGCACGATATGCAAACAAATTTGTGTGTAACTTGGAGAAAGTACAGGACTAACGTATGGAGGCTTCATTCTGTTTTTGTAATACCTTGCATATACTGAGCAGGATTTATTGAGTTTCATAAGAGATTCAATAAAACAGGGAGTCTGTGAGGTGTATGAGAGTTTAAAAGTAAGAACACTAGGGTTAATTGACCAAATAAAAATTTCATGGAAAAGAACCTCCGTGTGTCTATATAGACTCTAAATGCACAGTCTAATGTAAGCGTGGGGGAAATGCATACAAATAATCTTCAGAAACTGAAAATGTGAAAAATTTGCGGGAAGTTTGTTTCAAGGATTTGCAAAAACTGTCAGAAAGAAACACATTGTTATGAGGGCAGAGAGGTTATCGAACGGATAACATCAGAACCAGTACATCCGCATGATCAGGTGATGTGCAACTTTTATTACACATACACTAAAAAAGACAGAGGTACCAATGGAAACATGCTGGACCTTACAAACCTAAGAAAGCCAAACAGAGCAACTTCACCCAGAAAATAATGTAGATCCCTTTTTTTAATAGCACTGGCATGATCTATCTGCACTGGGTTTCACCTGGAAAAACAGTTAATAAGGAATAGCCCATGAAAATATACTGTTGGAAGAGGAAAGCACATTTTAAATTGGGCCAGTGCCATTTTGACCAAGACAATACACCAGTCCACAACTCCATACTTGTCACAGCCTATTTCACCATGATTGCCATCAAGACAGGTTCTCATCCCTCTGATAGTTTATACCTAGCGCTTTGTGACTAAGTTATTTCCTTGGGTTCTAGAAGCCTTGGCAGATGTTGTTATCAGGCAATTGGGGAGATTAAAGAGGCCGTGACGAAGGTCATTGGCATACTCTCACGAGATGACTCTCACGTGGCCTTTCAGAAGTTGTGTAACGCCACAAAAAGTCAATTGCAGCCGAGGGAAATTACAACAAACGGGACTAATTTTAATGCATGTACTATCAACATAAATATTTGGAAACTTATTGAAGCCACCTCGTAATTAGTGTTTCATACTATTACTAATTTTTAAATCGATTTTCTCTAAATGTTCTTAAAAGCGTTATACTATGAAAATTAGGTAACGGTTCTCTATCTTCTTTGAATCGTGCAATATTTAAGCATGTGTTATCTAAAAAAAAACATATCGACAATAAATAAAAGGGCGGAATAACATAGTTATACACAATTCCGAAATCAATTTTAAAATATAGTCTCTCATGAGTTATAACCAAATTAAGTCCGCTTCTTATATGTGTATACTATCGGGGACGACCATTAATTTATATACATTTTATGGATTTATGCAATATCGTTTTACTGCAGATGTTTTAACTCTCGTTTCTGAGCGCATACATCATGCATTGAATCACACGGACGAATACAACGCTAAAGCCCTTGATATAGGCAAGACATTTGACGATGTCTTTAATGGAATCTGCTAATGACTATCAAATCATACTGTATAATTAGAGAACTACTATATATAATTACATTCTTCTTAGAAAATAGGAACATCTACGTCTTGCTTGATGGACGTTCAGCAAAGCAGCATAATATTAATGCCGACATGCCTCAGAATTCGATTCTTGGACCTCTATTATTCCTGGTATTCATTAACGACACCCTTGAAAATATTGTGTCCGAGATGGGTATATTTGTTTATGAAAACAATCGCTGAATCCTTAGAAAATTACCTCAACCGCGTAGTGGAATTGATTTGTATATAGATAGAAAATATTATAATTGTAAGATTAATTGTAAGACTATCCTATCCTTACATCATCAACGCTCTGATCCCCATCTGGCATCAATTGTGATAGATGGATCTCGTCTAGGAGAGGCCCCGTGTTTTGACAAGCTTCTGGGTTTGATCTGAAATGGAACATGTACATCAAGTATGTTGCCAAAGTCGCTGGAAAGATGGTGGGATCCTTCTACCGTTCCAGAAGATATCTCACTACTGATGCCATTATCTATCTATATAAAAGCAAAGTACGTCCAAGGATGGAATACTGCTGCCATATCTGGGCAGGGGCTGCTAAAAACAGTCTATCCTGCCTTGACAGAGTACAAAATAGACTTCGTGCCTTAGTGGGGGATGCCCTTTTATCTACCCTGCAACCTCTCTCTCACAGAAGAGACGTTGCGAGCCTATTCTTATTTTATCGTTATTTCCATGGCAGGTGCTCGTCTGAACTTCAATCTCTGGTCCCCCCTCGCCAATATTTCACGAAAAACATCCGTCTAGCTTAATCCATTGTGAAAATTTTCCCCCACTCTTTATCTGTTCCTAAATCAAAACGTAGATTCCACGAACAAAGCTTCTTTCTTAGAACTGCACACCTGTGGAACTCTCTTCCGTTTGCCTGCTTCCCTCCTGTCTATAACTTCAAGACCAACGTTAACAAGTTCTTAATGAACCGACCCCTTAAGTAAACACTTCATCAAATCTCCACACTAACGTAATGTAGTTGCAATAACCCTTATTCCTGAGTGGGTTCAAGGACTTGATATGTGGTGACTACTGTGTAAAAAGAAAAAAAAGCACATTGTATATGAAAAACAGAGGGATTATCAAGAAAAGGCTAGTAATAAAAAAAAGGTAAAAAATATTACAAGAAGCTTCTCCATCCACCGGTTACCAATGACAACTAATCCTTACCTAAGGATCCGTCTTTCGAATTCCTCAGCTTAATATTCACTTCAAATATGAACCGTAACAAATAGATTGAGGACATTGCGAAGGAAACTGCAATAAACGTTGCCCGTCTACCGTGCTAGAAAACTACGCTAAACTTAGAGTATATTGTAAGTCTTCAGTGTCATCATTCGATAATGCATGGAGTATCGTTGTCTACATTTGCTGATGCATCTTCCACTAGTCTCTCCCTTTTGGATAGGGTTCAATAAACAGTCCCAATCGAATATGTTCCACTTTGTCAATTACGCTCTAACTGTTGTCTTATCGCCAAAATATTGCATCCCTTTACCTGCTTTACACGTTTAGAATGAAATCTGTTTTCATGACTCCATTGCACTTGTGCCCCCTTGAAGTAGATATTCCCAGGAAACTACTTCACAAAAACATCTCACCTTTCATTGTTTACGTTTCTTACTACTAGAATAATTTATTCTCTAATACCGTCTTCTCTCGAATAACTAGACCTTGAAATGCCCTTCTTAGTATCTGCTTCTCTGAATACAGATATATGAAAATTCAATGTAACGTAAACAAACACCTTCCTGGACTTTCTTACGCAATGATCTAAAATAAGTAGCACATTGCGTCCAAATGGGGATATTCCTTCTTTGGGGTGACGAAAAAACATACTCATATTAATTTGAACTTTAGTAGAGATAATAAAAAACATTTACAAGTTTCCTGAATTTATTTTGCACAAAGTCTTAGAAAATTTTTTATAAATTATAAAAACTCGATTACAATTAAAAAAAAAGCGTTGTGTTTTATTCCTCTCTATATATAATATTCACAGCTAATGTCGTATTTTTCTTGCAAATGATAACTGTGTTTTCTCTCTTTATTTTCCCATAATAGCAGGTGAAATATTCAAAGTATGTCAATAAAAAAATATTTCTTTCTAAACTTATAATTTCTTAGACTTATTTAGATGAGTGTTTCTGTGTTTACGACAACGGTCGCTTTTAAATTCTATATTCTAGCGCCCTTATGCGAATTGTCGAAAATAATAAATTGCTCATTTATACAATTAATCGCTTTTAATACGCCATAGATTTTCCCATTCTCTGATATATTGTAATAACTTGAAAAAGATAAAAATATAAGCGTAACAGAAACAGTAAAAATTAAGTATTTGCTAAAAGTTCTTATCTCATAACATTAAAAATGTACCAGCTTAAATGAAAAAAAGCATACTTTTGCATTAGAATGCGTTTTATACAGAACAAACAAATTGCTGTACCCGGTAAATATGTAACTTACACGGAAGATAAAATATATTAACAGAAATGGATGTAAACCAAATTATACTTAGACCAAAATAAAAGCAAACAAATGGTGTCATATGTATAAGCTTGCATATTTTTTCATTTCGTGTTATTGTTTAGGATATACAAATAGTTCTTTATCGTGCGGGCGCAGCATTCCTTTAAATCAATTTTTTTCATAATTGCTGGGAACATTTATATGACATTTCCATGGTAATTTGACACGTAACAGCTGTATCCTTAATTATGAGAAAAAGGCGAACAATTTTGTACAAACATGTACAATAACATCTTTTTGTTATTGGTATAACAAAATAACAACCCATTTAATAAACAGGAAAAATAGAAATCCGCATATGTCAGACATATTTGTCTTTGTCTATTCCATCCTGTAAATCACAAATACTAAAAGGTCCGAACTATTACACCATTTCTGAACAAGAAAACTTACATTAACTCATGAAATATGAAAGTAGGTGAATAGCTGCGTTTCATGTGATTCATCTACACCCCCACACACGCACATATACTAGCTTAATTAATGTAAGATTTTGTATTTATTATTATATTGGACGCAATGTACAATAGTTATTAAGTTACAAGTTTGACCCTTGCACCACCACCGAGAATCGAAACCAAAACATTTATTTCATGATATTTTTCTTTTGACGTTAATGCCTCAGCTATGTAGACATGTTTGCTGCAAGGCTAACAAAAATTGAACCAATAGCATTACGTTACGCATGAATAGTCGTAATGCTGTCGTTTGACTTTATTAAATTTCACTCTTTTACACCGATTGTCCCCAGCTAAAATCCAAATATAAAGTTTAATATGGATTCAAATACGCTACACATTAAGTTAATGCCTTTGGGCCAATAACTGGCAAGGAATTTTGCTAGGAAAAATTTTTAATAGCATATATATATATATATATATATATATATATATATATATATATATATATATATATATATATATATATAACGAGGTTGGTATTAAGTATGACCTGTTTACCCAAACATTACGATAGTATAACTCATGTAGAATATCTACAGTAATATAATTACACGTAATAGTTCATTAAAGATAATCATCCCATGAGGAAATATTGAAATAAGATCAAATTGCTTATAATTTGTGTTTAAAAAGATATGCAAATTAGCTAGATCTTTTGCAGATGTATGCAATTCAACGATCCATATGAAACAAAGATGTATTTCCTTTTTAAATGACTAGAAAAAAAGGCGAGCGTTTTTTTTTCTTTTTTTTTTGCCTTCGGGTGGGGATCAAATGTACGCTCTGGTCTGATGGTTCACTTAATTGGTCCTTCGTCAATGTAGGGGAGACCATACTGATACAATTACTATTTTTATATTGTCAGATTTGCTCCATTTAGCTCTTATTTAAGGGAAGCTCGTTCCCCCCCCACACACACATTATAAAAACACACCTTGTGCTACTTTTACATTCGTGGGGACGAAAATAAATCCCTAAAGAAATAGATAAATGTTTTTTTTAATATATTAATCAATACACAAAAAATATAGGAATATAGATATAATAAATCTCAACGTCTGTATGGATATGTGTGTGTATGTCTGTACTCGAAAAATCTCCTCTAAGTTTTACTATTATATATGACGTATAACATACAATGTCAGAAGACATACCAAGGAGAAAACACGGATATGCTACATCTTAACAGAAGTGGTTTATAAAAATATTGGTGTCTGCGTTCGCGCCCAGTCCGCATAAAATTGAAATATAAGATAAAACAAACACCTTTACAATGCTTTTGATAAAATGAATTTATTTCAGCGTAAAGTGATGGTATGATAAAATTTAGCTGTCTTAGTTCCCACCATGCCTCCATAGAATGGAAATGTGCTACAAATTTAACATAGACTTGTAATAATTATCCTCATCGATAGATATGTTTCAGTTTGAAAAATATGGTACAATATATTTTCTAACCTCCAAATAATAGCAATATGTCACACAGTTTTACAAATTTTTATATAGAGTATTGTGATAAGACTGTATCAGTTTGAACGCAAGTAGTATAATAACATTATGGGATATCTCTGAGATTAATAGAATGGTTTTAATTGTTTACTAAAATATTGTGTAAGAAAAATAAATTGTATGTAAGTAATGTTGAAACCAATTTGGGTGAACAAATTAGGATTTGACCGATATTGAAATAAATTATGAGAAAATATGGAAAGGTTAAACGATTTGATATTAATTTTTGTTTGTGTGTTCTTGTTTCTTTTATGTAAAAGTTACTAAAAGGCATTTAGATCAACCCTTCCATTATTTATCATAAATTATTAAAATATTCGTCACATCCCATTTATGTTACCTAAATCGATTTCGAAAATACTCCGAAACACTTTATTTTTCTTAAACAATACTTAGCAAAATATTTTACATGGCGATTCATTTATTAATATTAAATAAATGTGAGAATTAAATAATGAGGTACATAGAATATGCTAATGTAAAGCGCAGAGTCGATTTTATAAAGTATTAATAGAGATTGTGAGAGGCAAGAATTACCTCAGTCGAAAAATATTTTCTGTCTTATGACTGACGAGGAAAGAGCAGATATTGAATTTTTAATTATTCATTATAAAACATACTTAAAATTATTCTTTATGATAGATAGAACACTAGGAAGTATTTATTAAAAAATAAAACACAGTTAGAAGTAGTTTTAATGATATCAATTCCAAAAGCAGAAAAATAGAATTTCTTTACTTTTCGCATTTAAATTTTATAATGTTATTGATAGAATTAGAATTTACTTTTGAACGAAAAATAATTTCAAAATACAAAAACAAATCGTAATTATGATCCTTTCATCACATCTTACTTGAACCAAAATCATAATGTATAGATGTTTTTACGCACTATTTTATGATTAAATATATTTCGTTCAATCATCTTCAAAGAAGTCAAACTCATTTCTATCAGTTTACAATTTATAGGTTTGCAAAACTTGAAGCAGAAAGATAGTATATGCAAAACTCCATTAAAAACACCTTAGAGTAGATTTTAACATCTGAATATCATATAAATAACTATATATGTCATATAAGCATACACCATTTAAGCTTAACAGATAGTTTACTAGAAATTCATATAAGGACCTAAGATGCGATGATATATATCAGAAATTATGGAAAAAATCATTCACTTTAAATACAATGTGAGAGAAAATAAAAAAACAGACTCCTATCTCGGAAAACATAGATCAATCGACAATATCTACTGGTGAGAGTGTTTCGCCTAAATATAATCCACTGGTGAATGCTACATGTACACGCATGAGTGATAAAACAGAGCCTTGCCCCATGGACATATATTATGGTGACTTATCAGAAAAATTTACTCCAATCAAATTGATTCCATTATATCAGCTAAGTTACCTGATATGCAAACTGATCCAACCTTATTTGAAATAGTAAAGAGTCACATAGTAAATGGGGTTTGTAGTAATATGCATAGAAAATACCTTGCATGGTTGATGGTCAATGTACAAAAAGATATCCGAAAAATTATAAACTTGAGACTCAGATTATTGAAGATGCTTATCCGTTTCATAGAAGAGGATCTATGTGAGATGGTGGTTTTATAACTATGCCTGCCATCTTTCGGTGTAAGATCTGCATTCGAAGGACGGTTTGCCTCACACCACGCAAATAAGTTTTATGTATGAAACTTGCGAGTGTACTGCTGGCTGAGTAATCGGACATCCTTAAACTAACAGACACGCCTCAAACAACATATACCGTCAGTAAATAGACTAGGGATATCACATCGTTTTCGACCCTCTTATGCATAGGGGTCAGCCATTAACAAGCATCTAATTGAAAATCAAAATTGTGGTTATACCTTTAAAATGGATTGTTTCAGAATATTGAATCGTCCGACTCTCAAAATCATTTAAAGATAACGCAAACAGACAGAAACAATTCGTTTAATCATTAGAATTGCCGGGAGATATATTTTAAGAGTTCTCATACGCAATCCGCCTTAATTGTTCATATATTGTATAATACAGTATATAAATGTCATACTAATTCCATTGGCATGTCTTTCTTTTATTTTTAGACGTATGGCTTAGAATGTTGGCTCTTACGTGAAAATTTAATTCAATTAATTTGCGTTTTTGCTATTAAACATGAACTCTTAATGAGTTTGTCGGTAAATAGGGTCCCCTAGTAGTTGTGCGTATATAAATTAAAACACTATATATATATATATATATATATATATATATGTGTGTGTGTGTGTATAATATATATATATTATATATTAAGTAATGTGATTAATAATTTAAAATTTAAAAATCAAATTATAATTAAATTAAAAATCCGTTTCATGAGAAGGAACAACAATAAAATCGATTATCTGTACGATCGTTTCGGAAAACAATGCTTTTTATTGTGGCAGACATCAAGTTACGTACAATAATTACATATAGTTTTTTAATAAGCAAGGTCTCCTCGTCAGAAATTTTGAAGGGTTTTTAGTAAATTTAAAAGACACCATAAATAAACCTAGCATTAAAAGTAAGGCAGATGTATCTGAAAAAAATTGAAATAAAGGTCTGGATTTAAAATTTATAAGAAAATTAATATGGGTTAGAGATAGAAGAGAAATAGAGTAAAATATAGATTTGAATTTAAATTATAAGTTTGCTTTAAGTACCACATTTCAAATATATACATGCATATATATGAAAAAATAGACACACATATATACATATACATGGATATACAGGTATATATATAAAAATATATTGAGAAATTTACCTTTTAATTTTTCGCTTTTTGAAATCAGGAACTATGGTTAAAATACTCACTTAGATGTTTGCTATAGCTTTTTACCTTATTGAATGATGAATTTTAAAAGGGGGGACGCCCGTGCAATAAATTATTTCCGTTAGCGTACTTTTGATTTAAAGACGCTACGGTTTATATTTGGAATGTTGTTTGTGTAATTACATGTTGTAAGGGGAGATAATTGTAATATTTTCTTTACTTTTTTATGTAAAGGGTGTAAGGGAGATAATTAGTTTAACTTAATTTATTAAAAAAAATTGTAATCTATTTTACTAATTAGTAATTTTTAATGATTTAAGGTGGTTTATATTTATTAAATTTAAACCAACGTTTATGACTGCATGTAAATATTAGTTCCTGTCTTGAATCTAATAGTGTGGTTGTATTTTTTATATCTTCATATTTTAAAATTTTTATGGCCTCTTTTGTACATAGTGCACAGAATTTATCTCCTGATTTATATGATTTGCAATTCTCAATTATTCGCCATTTTAAGTTGAAAGAAATATTGCTATTTTTTAGTTGCCAAATATAGTAAGATAGAGTAGTTTGGTTTGACAGAGAGTTATTTTTAAAAGAAAGATTGTGCGGTTAAAGTCTATGTTTTATTAGGCCAGATGTGGAACCAAAATATATTGCCTTTTGCTTATTGTAATTATTTTCCGTTATGTCTGATGCTGGATTATTATATGGTGGGTTGGTTTGTAATTGATCGGTAGATTGGTTTAAGTTGGTGTCATTATTTAATCTGGTAGTTGAGTTATGGTTGTTAATAGGTTCATGTAGATTTGTAGTTTTTGATACTGTGCAGTTATAGATAACATTTTTGATTTTACATGAGCCTTGTATGGGACATTTATTTTTTCTTCTACAGTTACAGTCTGATATATTTTGTATATTTGTATTTTGTAGCTTATTAATTTTCTCATTATTAGAGCTAATTATTTTTTGATGAAGGTTAGGCATAGTAGAGTAAGATACTTTAATTGTGTTCTTATTGAAAATTTTATTATATCTATGGGGGGTTTAAAAGTTCTTATCGAATATTTTAAAAACATCTCTGGCTATGTTTGTCTCTAGGTTTTTGGAATATGGTGGGTTGAACCAATGTGTCTCCTTATGTCTATTCTTACGTTTACGGGTTTTGGTTTACTGTTTATTGGTATTATTATCTATTATTTGTGGTTTGGTTTTATCTTTTGTTGTCTCTTGGTTATTTTTCTTAAATCGCATACGGTAAGACATTGCCATATTATATGTTATTACGCTCTTAATAGGTTAATTTTCAATGCAGTTTATGTTTCTATAATTTTTATTTATGAATTTAATTTGTGAATTATATCCCGAGTTTTAAGGGCCTAATTCTAATATTTTTCATTTTTGATAAATATGGATTTAGTAGAAGACAGTCTAGAAATTCTTAAAGCGATATTGGGAACTATTGATTTTAATATTGATTTAGGGTGGCTTGATTGATTGTGGACATATAGTAGTGATAGGTTAGGTTTATGATAGGGTTCAAAGGTAGAATTCTCAAGATTAAAGGTTATGTCTAAGAAATTACCAATTTTTTTATTAGGGTCGATTTTTATACTAAGTCCATAATTTTTAAATAATTTATGTAGAGCTTTACTTGCTTTTTCATATTTTTTTTTGTAGAGTTAGTTACGAAAAGTGCATCATCTCTGTATAGTCCTCCTTCAAGTTTGAACTGTTTATGGAGTATAAAATGTATTTCATTTAAAAGGAAAAGGCCAACTAGATCAGTGACCTGAGTCGAATCCGTCCAGCCTATTAAAATGTTGAAGTGGTTAAGGGTATTTTTCCTGATCCAATACTTATTATCAAAGGTTATTAAAGACTCTCTAACTATAAGTATAAGTTTAATTTCGTCCTGAGTTATATTAGTTATACTATATATATATATATATATATATATATATATATATATATATGTATAATATAATATATATATATATATATGTAGAATATATAATATATATATGTATAATATATAATATATATATATATATGTAGAATATATAATATATATATGTATAATATATAATATATATATATATATATGTAGAATATATAATATATATATGTATAATATATAATATATATGTAGAATATATAATATATATATGTATAATATAATATATATGTATAATATATAATATATATATATAATATATATGTATAATATATAATATATATAATATATATGTGTAATATATATAATATGTATAATATGTATGTTTAATATATATAATATATATATAATATATATGTATAATATATATAATATATATATATATATTGTATATAACATATATAATATATATAATATATATAATATATATACATATATATAATATATAATATATATAATATAAATACATATATATAATATATAATATATATAATATATGTATATGTATATATAATATATATATTATATATAACATATATATTTAATATATATATATAATATATATATATATGTATAATATATAATATATATATATGTATAATATATAATATATATATATGTATAATATGTAATATATATATATATATATGTATAATATATATAATATATATATGTATAATATATATAATATATATAATATATATATATGTATAATATATATATATATAATATATATAAAATATATATAATATATATATGTATAATATATATAATATATATATAATATATATATATATATATGTATAATATATATATATAATATATATATAATATATATAATATATATATATATGTATAATATATATAATATATATATAATATATATATATATGTATAATATATATATAATATATATATAATATATATAATATATAATATATGTAATATATATAGCATATATATAATATTTATATAATATATATAACATATATATATATATATATATATATATATACATATATGCATACATATGAATAAAATATAGTAAATTGGAAAACATATCATCCTCAAGAAATTACATAGGTTTATATAATTTGTTTAAAATTTAATCCTCAGATCCCGGGGGAAAATTGAAGCATACAATTTGTTCAAGCAAGAATAATGTTCAGTTATATGTTTGCTTTAGATTTATATTAATAAGTTGTCCAGATAATGCGTTTTCAAAACATATGGATCCAGAGTATTGTTGGAAGAGTCTTCCAAAAAATATTTTGTTTACTTATGTGATTTTTATTTTATAGTTATATTATTAGCTTTATTCTATTTACATTTATTTAGTTTTGTTATAAATAAATATACACGAATAGAAACCTATTCTTTTCTCTTTCCTATTCCACAACAACAACCTTACATTATGTTCTGCAGATTTTACTTTCATTTTTCACTGCATGGCCGCACGTTTCTTTATTATCTTTTGCAATTTCCCTTCCTCTCTCAAATACTCTTTTAAAATTGGCCTTATTTTTGCCACCAATTCTGTTGCTATCTAATCTCAATAAACCCTGATAACGTCAATTTCCATATTTTTATATATTTCGCTTACGACCTAATGTCATTTACTTGCTTTATCTTTACTCCATATATGCTCCTTTATACCATTTTACTATATTTATCTTCACTATTATTTCAATTTGTTTATATATACTTTTCTGGTTAACGTTTTATTTCTGGCACCGTTTTAAGACTATATTCATCTTGATTTGAAGGGTATATTTTACATTCCTTTTTAATGTACTAAAGGCGACATGTCGCATTTCTATATTTGTACATCATCTCTATTTTCTTTCTGTAATAGAAAGCATTCGGCTTTCATATTTATCGGTATAAAGAGTATAAATGAAATTTCTTTGCATTGATGTTTATCATTATCGAAGTGTAAAATATATTGATATATACTTATATTTTGTTTATTTTATCAGTAATATATATATATATTTATTTATTTATTTATATATATATGTATATAATATCACCCTGCACTAAAATCTTTGCAGTTAATAATTCGATCATTATGAATGTTTTTACACAAGTACTAGTTGCCAGCATTATAATCAAGGCTAAGGAAGACTGCGCATTTTAAATCGAAATGAATAATCGAAGTACCTCCGCGCCGTTTGAATATACCCTTACTTACATATCAGTAAATTTACTCTCCTGAAAATTATGTTATAAAATAAATGAGACTCGGAGGATATAATGTAATTGAGGATAGACCGTAGTTGCTAGTAAATAGGACAAGTCGAATGTAAAATGTCGTAAGTCGGTGTGAATTTTTTTTCAAATGTGATTACAAGTAAATTCCTGAAAAATAAAATTTGATGAAACATAAAGTTTATGCGACCGATACGACAGTCGTATTTTCTGACAATTATTTTTGAAATCAAAAGATTGAAAACGGTTAAAGTTGGATTTTACGAAGAGACCCGTCGTTCTGAAATGGGGAAATTAGACCCCGACTAAATCTGGGCTTTACGAAAAGAGTAATTGTAGGAATAATATACGATTCAGCTCGATCGTAATGAAAACATCGCTGTTGTAAAATGGAACGATGAGTATCTGATTATTTTTTAGCTTTATAGAAAAGTGTCTTCTTCGTGAAAAGTTGCGATTAAAATACGATTCTAGCTAGACTTTTGAAACTCACGTCTTTAAGCTTTTAATAAAGTCGTTACAATGCAAAGATTTTTCCATAGAATTAGTCGGTTTGTTCAATGGGATAATTTTGTCTATAACTGGTTGTAAAGTCTGTTGTAGCCGTATATCGTGAGCTAGTTGTGTCTATCCATGTAGCATGAGCTTTTCGGGTCGTGGCGCGTTGTGTGATCAAGCCGTGCCTAAATATGCACTGTAAGCTAAATGCTTCTAACAGTGTAGCTAGTTATAGATGTGAAGCAAGTGTTACATTTATATAACCGTGTAGTTGTGTCTATTTGTGTCCTTCCGTATAAGTGTGAAGTATTAGTTTTGTTAAGATGTATGTGGTCAAAGTGCTAACGGTGTCTACAACTATTTGCATGTGTGTGCCGATCTGGGCACGAGTTAATTTTGATATTATTTGTAAATAAAAAGGGAAGGTGTAGTTGATTAAAGTAAGTAGATGTTTTAAAAGACCATAGTGAAGCGGATTGCATCGAGTTTTTGACAGCAAATTGAACAAAAAGCATGGAACGAAAATATTGTTAATTGCTTTATTCATAATAAGATTACATTTAGCTATATTTAACATGTTTCTATGCATGTTAATATTTATTGACGGCTCTCCAAAGTGTAGTTTCTATCAATGAATGTAAATAGTGTTAGGATTTGTAATATTGAATACACTACTAAGAAAAGATATGAATATTTCAGAAATATGTTGCATATAATCCGGGGTCATTTGATATTAACTCAGTTAAATATCGTTTATTTATTTTGTACCTACTTTATTATTTAGATGTAGAATATATTCCAAGTAGAAATATTTTGTATTCGTTCAATTAATGAAAGAATATCGGACGTTTTACTTATACATCTTATTGTTTTTATGGTATAGTATTTATCAGAAGATTAGTGGACGAACATAATTCTTTCTATGCATTCATTATGTAATTATCTTTTATTACACTACGACATGAGTGAGTCACAAATGATGGTTAAACTAAGTAATACTTGACTTAATAATATGCAATTCTAAACATGATTGTTACGAACTTAAGAATATTGAATCACACCAATAGCTGTATGCAAGTAATAAATAATAATTAAACTTTATTTTTGACTCATGTTAAAGAAATGAGTTTTCAAAATTTTAATACATATTGAAAGATGGAGAAATATATTATTAATATTCGTAAATATATTTAAATTATGTGTATTGTTTATGTAAGCTTAACTATTAAAATTAATTCATACATTAAGCTTGACATACATTTCTACAGAAATATTTACTGGCAGACCGAAGGCACGACACACATGTCTATAGCTATAGGTAGACGCACGGTCTCTAAATAAACAAATTAAACATCATTTATTTTTGTGATACATAGATGTGACTACACTAGTTCTCTGTCCCCCTTATGCTATACTAAAGAATGGAAAATAAATTTTTACTACTACACTGCAGAAATGTTATGAATAAAGTTCTTTTTAATTAGTAATTAATAAGCAAGGTCTGAATATCCGCATCTCAAGTTATCAATATAAACATTAAATGATGTTGTTGTAATATCAGATACAATAATGCTTTCATCTATTCTGAAATGTTAATGCTCGACATCTTGTCATAGTGTGTCTCATTCTGAATGAATTGTACTTAAAAGATGCTGCATTCGGAGTCTTACATAAGGGGGAGAACTATCACAGACATTCAAGAAAGTAATAATATTTCAATAATCGAAAAAAAACATTAGTATGACTTTCTTAACAGAAAGTTTACTCGCAAAGAGAAAACGGTAATAGATTCGATAATAGCTGTGATATTTCTCTTCAAAATAAACACTGGAGATAAATGGGTTTCCATTATATATTTTGCAAATGCGCTTCGGTAGATAATTGTGAGAAAACTTACAGATGGATCCTTTTCATATCAATATAATGTCTTGCATTTCTTAATATTTTTAACTCGTGGGTAGTTTTTCGTAAAGTTTACATATTTTGGACTAATATTCTTATCATCGGTGTTACTTTCACAATAATTAACCCGATGTAAAATCCTAGTTTTGTAAGATGTATCTCGTCGAACATCGACGTTTCTTTTCTTTCGAAAATCTGAATCTTTTTTTTACAGGAACACGGAAATCTCTCTCTCTCTCTCTCTCTCTCTCTCTCTCTCTCTCTCTATATATATATATATATATATATATATATATATATATGCATACATTCGCGGTGTTTTCTCCCTCTAGACCTATACACTATATATATATATATATATATATATATATATACATACATATATATATTGATAGATAGATAAATAGATACATAGATAGATAGACAATGCACTGCGGATGTGTTATCGGAAGCTCCAGTAACCCTCGCTTCTCCTTACTTGTCCCGCTGTCCTCATTTCGAATGAATGATTTTTCTGACAAAGGGTGAAGAGATAGCTGCTTTCCAGGTCGGCAGTACTTCGTGAACATTAGCCTGAAATGTAGGCATGTTCTGCTTATATGTCTATCCTTATGGACATATCACTAGTAAGGGTGCTGGAGGTAAACGTTTAATCTAGGCTTACGTTACAAGCCTGATAATCAGAATGAAAAACTTGACATTTCCTTCCTTAGCGAAACTGGCAAAGGTTCGACTACTTTCCTAGATCAGTTCATAATTAAAGGATACTCTAACTTAACATCTAAATCTGACCCCCAAGATCCATATTGGCATGAAATATGTTCTTACATTAAAGATGGTTTTCCCGGTGTTAGAGATATCCACAGAGAAGCCACTAATTAACACTATATGTGCTTCCGAGTTGCACTTACTTACACCACCGCATTTATATTTGCCCTCTATTGCCCCCACAACAGCGGAGTTACTATCTTTAAGAGTATATCCGAGAAAATTGACCATATCTCGTCTTCTCATCCTTCGGCGTACATTCACATTTGTGGTGACTTCAATAACCAAAATGTGGAATTGCTGACCCGCTCAAACAAGACAGATAATGTGAGAAGGTTCTGTCATGATTTCGCCATTGCCTATGACCTCACTCAGATTGTTCACGAACCCACCCCTGTGCCGGATGCACCCGGTCAATATGCAAGCCATCCTCTCAACTTCCCCTGAGCTGTGTTCATGTTTCTTTCTATCTCCTCTGGGGTCCTCTGACCACTCTGTTGTAGCAGAAGATAAAAATGAAATGTTATAATCTTCAGACGTATGTCTCCGCCGTACTGTATATCAATACTCTATGGCTGACTGGGATAGCTTCCGTACATTCATATCTGATCTACCTCTCCATTTACTGTTTAAAAAGAAGGTGCCCTCTGTAGTGTCAGACCTGACCGAATGGTTACTTGTAGGCATAGACCAATTCCTACCATCCAAAAAGAATCACGGCGTCTCTTCTATTAGTAAGGAAAAGTAGAGGGGGAAAGTCATCGCCCCCTTCATTTTGAAGACTGTTTTCTACACTGACAAGAGAGTAACATGTACTTAGAAGAGTCCAACTCGTGTTGGTAAATTTACTCTGTGTTAGAACGTCGTTTACTTTTATATAGGTGAAAGATTGCATCAGGAGTGAGATAATCCTTACCAGCAGAAAATCCAATGATTTTGACAAGATATCTGAAGCTTAACGGTGGATGAATTAAAGGCATTGTATCACACGCTCACTATCAAAGGGCCTAACATTAAAAATGCAACATTCTTTATCAGCCTTTTTGGTTTTGTAATAAATTGGAGTATCGTTTGCATAGATGCCGAGGAACTATCTTAGGATATGATTTCTGAGATCGTTGATGAAAATTAGAAGAGCTGGTGCCAGGTTGCCTCGCTAAAAATGTCCAGAGTTAATACAGTTAGCTTCTGATTTCTGTTTATCAAAGACTTCGTCAAAAGTGAAAAAGTGACTTGATATAAGAGAGGAGATTCAAACTACTCTGCAGTTGGCAATATTATGATAAACACCTCCATGCCAAATTCTTTAAACTGCACTATATACATCAAAAGCGAAAAAAACGAAGTCATCATTAATAGATTAATTCATGTGGTGAAATATTAGTCAGCACATTAGCTGTTGATGAACAGGAACAGTATTACTTGTCACCGAATAGTTTATCTTAAAGTGATTGAACACTTATTCATCTGTCGTAGACTAAAGTACATAACCGATAAAGCAGATTATGATAACCTGTCTGTTCTGAAATGCTAGAAAACGACCTCTCGTGTTCCAAAATACATGGGATCGATGCTTTTCGGGGTGTTGAGAAACAGTTCTATTTAATCTTTAAACAACTTTTTGATACAGGTTGCAGTTTTTAAGCAGGGGAAATTTATATCATACGATATTACCTGAGAAATACTTACCCAATCAAACTTAGAGAGAAAAAACAAGTTTATCCTTTAAAAAATATTTGGAAATATAATGAAATGCGTTGTTTTATAAAATCAAACGTTCATTTCCACTTAAAAGAATGCAAAGTCGGATTTTAGTTCTCTCTATTACCATGGTTTGCTTGTTCTTGCAAGGTTATAATTATTCTTATGGAATCCTATAATCGGAATAGTGCTATCACAAATATTTGTGCAAGAGTTTCTTCTATATTTATGTTTATCTATCACCCTCTTATTAAAAACAAACTCCAGGAAAATTCGACGAGAAAATATTCTTTTTATCCGTGCTTTATATTAATGTATCTCTGTTGATTTAGTATATAAACAACAGATGGTAATACAAAGCAGTAATGTAAAATATAAATGTAATCTAATTAGTAAGACTTTCCGGCATATGAGTAGGCGAAACAATATATTAATTATACGGCATATGATGAAAATTGGATGCCCAACTTTAAACATATAGATTGGACACATTGGTGTTTCCTCACAAACGATATAATGGCAAGCAATAGGAACTAAATTCTACTCACTGTTTAAGGTTTTAAGAAATTAGCTTCATTTCTCTTCATCGGATAGGAGATTATTATCGTTATAGCTGTGAGATCACATACATCTCTGACATGATCATGGTCGTCCCGGGTGGGATCGCAGTCATGCCCCTCTCTATAGCCCGGCCCCCTCGAACGTGGTTTTACGTTCATCCGTACAGTTTTTAGTGTTTTCCCCTACCGTGATATCACTTAGGATACGGCTAACCATTTCCATCCGCGCTCATTCACACAATTCCGTAAACCTATTTGATTGTCGCCTGTTGCGAACATACATAATGTTAACAGTGTATTTTAATTGATATTAGACAAATTTCGATTTATGTATGCATCGAATCGTGTTCTTTTATATTTATGTTAAAGTAAATAATGGACGAATATTAATCTTTGAAATCCATGTAAAACGAAACGTTAATTTACCTTTTACACATGAACACAGTTATCATATCTTTTGAATCTTCTTTCCTAATTAATAGTGACTAAGTTAATTGCCAATATAAACATTACTCATAGTTTTTCTCCGTTTATGTATCTTTAAGATTGCTAATTGTATTTCGCACACCCACCCGCAAAAACATTATTACCGATCAATCTCAGACATTATATCATTTGCCAAGGGGCAGGTATTTATCCATTCCTGACGGCCAAAATATGTGAGTGTTTACAAACAAAATAATGTAACCATTTAATCCAGAAACTAAAATTCATGAGTTTAATGCATCATCCAACTATTTAATAAGCACATACGTACTAGTTATTTAATATATAATAATATACTATTATATAATAATATATATTATATAATAATGGATGTTAAAAATCTATAAGTAAAATAGTTGATAGAGCATTTATTCTGTATATTATTGCGTTTTATATGAAACCTATACTTGTAAGAAGGCTCAATTTTAGTGCTTAAATTTTAAAACAAATTTAAATAATGTATCCATATTACTCACACTACAATCAAGAATACATATTGCAAAATTTATAATGATAGACTAATTAATTTAAATGTTTATTATTCTAAACTCTGACTATGAAAACGGGTCTTAGATAAAATATCCAACACACATTTACAAATAAGATTACATTCGTGAAACTCTATTTAAAAACATTAAACTAAAATTCTTTAAAATCTTTAAAAGATCTATGACGAATAAGACAACAAATTCCTCATCTTTTTTTATTTTGATGACCGTTCAGCATTTGTACAGGGCGAAATACGCTGTTAGATAGGACTAAAATTGGTAAAGATGCATGATATTTCATATTCTAGACTCCCGCGTTAATATAATATAATATAATATATATATATATATATATATATATATATATATATATATATAATATATATATATATATATATATATATATATATATATATATATATATATATATATATATATATAAGATTAGCAAGGTTGCCTGAGGTTGCGCAGGATAGCATGATTATCAACGAATGTTTCAGACACCATAATTTTATTGTCATCAAAATCTACAGATTACCCCATTTTTAATCAAATCAATTGACTGTCTTCTCTAATGGGAAGTCTAAAGGTCCACATGCATCCCGCAGTGACTAAGTTTAAAAACATATTGTATTCAAAATTTAACTGTCGTGTGTAAGAAATCATTTTATTTATAATGGTTTCCGTGTAAGTTTAAAATGCAAAATGCAAGGGCCATGCTTCAGTTGTGCTCTAATAAAGCCTTCAGTTTAAAAACGCAGTTGAAATATCAAACAAACTACTGTTGATTTAAAATGCCTGATCTAGTCATTGATTTTATATAGAGTTATGCGGTGATAATGGTTTGAATTTTAGTTTAAAATTTTTTAAAAAGTCAAGTATTTTTGTGAAATTTTTATTTAAACAATAACATTTATTCCAACGTGCCTTCGTCAAATGAGAGAAATTACTGCTGATATTATAAGTGGGGATTTTCTGCTTGCGTGATCATAACACTTTTCTAATACAATTGTGTTGTTAAACTTGGTAAGATGTTCAATTTAGTCCAAATCGCCTGTTTTTTTTTCTTACATCGGAAGTTTTCAATACTTAACCAAGTTATTCCGACGGAAAACTATTGTATCTAAATGGGATATAATGGCTTTCAATTCAATGTAAAACTATCCGATAATAATATTTTTGTCATGAAAAAATAAGCATAATGACGATAATAAAGACTTAAACTGAAAAGTTTGGTAAGGCATATATTAAAGCCCCACCCACATATATATATATATATATATATATATATATATATATATATATATATATATAAATCTGAGTGTCTTTGTGTGGGTGTCTGGTCACGAATAGGCTCTTATATGGTTTACTATTTAAAAAAAAACTGATTGCTATAATGATAAGAGATGTATCAAGACACAGGAATGTGTATGTTTGACCTGGCAGAACGATGCTTCATTAAAATTGTGGGTTCTGCGTTCGCGCCTGGTCCACAAAATATGGAAAAAAATAAAAAAAATAAAAACGTTTACAAATGTTTTTGATATAGATGTACATGATAATACTTTGATAAGTAGTTGATAACTTTAATAGGGATGGTATAATAAAAGCGGGGGTCTGCGTTCCCGCCTGGCCTTTATAGAATGGAAATACATACACACTTTAATAAACACTTTTAATATTTATCTGCGTAAGTATACTTTGTTAATCATGTTTCAGTTTGAAGAAATATAGTATAATAAAATGATGGTGTGTTCCTTCGAAGCTGACCTCCATAGCATGGAAATATGTCACAAAGTTTAACAAGGTGTTTATATATAGATCCACAGAATATTGTGATAAGTGTTTCAGTGTGAACAGGTATGGTATAATAAATTGTGGGGTTTATCTATTTTATTTTTACTTTCATCATATTTTACTTGGGTTTTGATACCCCCAAATTCAAGCCAAATTTACAACCCTTCCTTTTCATGACATATCATACTTTCATAAATCAGAGTCCATTTCCTGTAGGCTGTTTTTGAACCCAGTCAACGACGGATATTTCTGCCTGTATATATATATATATATATATATATATATATATATATATATATTTAGTCATCGACACACAGACCTGTTTCGTTGTTTCACACCTCTCCCAAGCCGAAGATCGAACCTAGAACCGTCGTGATGACAGTCGGCAGTCCTACCCCCTGACTACGGAATCGGTGGCCGAAATTAAACTGTCCGAATGCCTATTTAAATAAACATCCGTCCGCCACTCGTAGAGGGCTCAAACGTTTGTTTGTAAACAAACCGCGAGCTTCGCATTATTTCAGCTAAATTAAGTAGCGAGTAAGATAATTTACGAAAGTGCTCTACCGAAGAGGGGAGCTTTATAAAATATATTTAGTCATCGACATACAGACCTGTTTCGTTGTTTCACAACTCATCAGTGCCGCTAGACTAACACCTCTCCCAAGCCGAGGATCGAACCTAGAACCGTCGTGATGACAGTCAGCAGTCCTACCCCCTGACTACGGAATCGGTGGCCGAAATTAAACTGTCCGAATGCCTATTTAAATAAACATCCGTCCGCCACTCGTAGAGGGCTCAAACGTTTGTTTGTAAACAAACCGCGAGCTTCGCATTATTTCAGCTAAATTAAGTAGCGAGTAAGATAATTTACGAAAGTGCTCTACCGAAGAGGGGAGCTTTATAATATATATATATATATATATATATATATATATATATATATATATATATATATTGTTGAAATCAAAGACTTACAGTTTTTTATTTTTATAATTTTGTTTATTTCATCTTGGATCTCTTTTTGGCAGTAGTTTCGTTATTGTTATGGCAATTTTATGATTTTATGGTTTCATTAAAATTTATCACCAAGAAGTCAGATGCCATTTCCATCCGATATATCCAGGAAAAATTAAGTGTGTATATGATAAACCTGGGGAGTTCGGTTGGGAAAAGAAATTCAATCCCTACGTATTTACAGGTCGGCCATCTTGGGTACCTCATATATATATATATATATATATATATATATATATACTAGCAAAAGTACCCGCCGTTGACTAGGTTCAAAAACAGCCTACAGAAAATGGACTCTGGTTTATGAAAGTATGATAGGTTATGAAAAGGAAGGATTGTAAAGAGATAGCTTCTAATTTGGGGGTTAAAAAACAAAGTCACATATGATGAAATTAAAAATAAATTGATAAACCCCACGAATTATTATACCATACCCGTTCACACTGAAACACTTATCACAATATTCTGTGGATCTATATAATAAAAGAAAACTTGTTAAACTTTGTGACATATTTCCATTCTACGGAGGTCAGGTGCGAACGAACAGCACATGATTTTATTATACCATATTTCTTCAAACTGAAACATAATTATCAAAGTATATATACGCAGATAGATATGAAAAGTATTAATTAAAGTTTGTGCTATATCGAGCTGTAAAAAATTAGATGGTCAGAACACAAAAGATCATTTGACAACTGAAGAATTTTATGGCCAAGGACTGCCGTGTGTCTATTAATACAATACGTTCATCATTTGAGACCGTATGTGTCCAGATTATATTTAAAATTTTTATGTTGGCTTTTCGAATTGTACGCGAAGAACTGAAGATACGGACGATTTGTGTCTATGGTGCTTAGAGAAGACCAGAAAGTAAGACGCTGTCATGTATACAGAGTGGTTGCCGAAGTAATCAACACAGATCTTCCACTCATTGATGCTCTATTGACATGCGATTAAAGTAAGATTCACAAAGAGAGCAAGAGACAAAGTTCCAGGTTTACACATGCTGGTTATTTCAAATCCAAGAGCGAATCCACTCTGTAACTTATAATAATACCTTGTACTTGAGAATAATATATTTTATTTGAAAATAAGAGAGTTCGGGAAAAGATAACACCTACAAGAAAGCGAATAAGATAAAATAATGTTGCCGAACACTATTTAGAAGAGCAAACTATAATATTAAATGGAATGAGGAAACATTATATAATAAGTGTAGTGCATTGTTAGAACAATAAGTAAAATGATGTAAAATAAAAAAACAACGATATTTAGGCTATAGCATTTCAAATCTAATAGTTTATCATCATAAGAAAAGTTCCAGAATAATACAAAACGCAAATATGAAACCAATGGCTTAATGCCAGTAAAATATGTGTATAATTCTGGCACTTCTTGCCGTGTTAATGTTCCACTTGACTTTCCCTATTGTTTCGAGGATATATTAATTGTATATATATTTTTTTCCACATAATTCATTATACACACATATATATTTATATATATATATATGAATATATAGCAAAAATAGTCATTAGTAAAATACCGAAGAAAGTGCTCAATACTATTGCAGAGCAAACGCGCCTTTTATTTTTTTATAACCGTTTTATATGTTAGTTACAAAGGTTTCGGTTACCGAATTGTATTAGCGATCCAGTAACCGTCAGACTTTATAGAAATTGTAAAGTCTGACTAGATTATAAGATCGCTAATACGATGCGGTAACCGAAACATGTGTAACTAAACAGATAAAACGGTAATAAAAATAAAACGTATATATATATATATATATAGAGAGAGACACAGAGAGAGAGAGAGAAAGAGATACAGAGAGAGAGAAAGATATACAGAGAGGGAGAGAGAAAGAAAGAGAATAAGAAAGAAAGAAAGAAAGAGAGAGAAATATTGACAGGGATAGAAATTAGCCGCATACTTGATCTTGCTAAATGTTTAGAATGTAGCGTAATTATTTCCAAATATCATAAATACGTCAAGAAACAAAGAGACAACATGTATAGATTCATGAATATGAATGTTCATTCAGGTCACATTTCGACCAAACTTAATTATGCAACAGGATGACATTTGCGAATGTATAATTAGACCGTGAACTAGCAGAAAACTTTTCATGTAAACTCGGAAAACGGGGTCACACGCTTAATTAAAGACAAGCTTTTCTTTCCCAAGAGTTTAGAAAAACAGTCACATATACACCACCCCGCACACAAATCCACACACACACACACACACACACACACACACACACACACACACACACACACACACACACACACACACATATATATATACATATAAAGAAAAAGAGAGAGAAAGAAATAGAAGGATAGATAGATATATACGTATATATGCATATATACCTATATATATAAAGAAAAAGAGAGAGAAAGAAATAGAGGGATAGATAGATATATAGATAGATACATACGTATATATACATATATATACATGTATATATATACATATATATATATTTATATATTGTGTCAGTATATGTTATAGCTATGTATAACAGTGCAAGTGAGTATATAGAATTAATGTATAATTACGCAAAAAAATGACGGCACGCGCACACGAAAACAAACGTGGCGACCAGCAAGAACGATACGAAATGCATTATAAAAGTAAGATTTTAAAATCATTGCCCTTAAGTTTAATTAAAAGTTCTCTATACTAGAGAATTTGATCCGTTGAAAAAATTGAAAAGAACCAAACGAAAAAATATATAAGTAGAGAGTGCACCCGTACAATTTCACTTTAATTGTGTGTATGTGTGTGTGTGTGTGTGTGTGTGTTAACAGCCTTAGAAATAACAGGGAATAATAATTAACTAATTAAGTAATATTTAACGGTGAGAACTTTACAAACCAAATCTTTCAAAAAGCACAAAGCATCCCCGCACAGTTTTGAAGTGTTTCTACTTGCTTAAAAAATGTTTGGAACTTATGACAACAACCATATCCAATTTCCATTTTCTGTCCCCAACCTCGTCATCGAACTTGAAAAAAATCCTAACGATTTCATCTCTTTCTACGTCGCTAAGAAGTGGGGTCTGATTTTACGTTTCATTTATTTAGGAAATTAATTCCCCACGCTAAATTGTTAAATTATAATTATTTAAAAAAAAACCCTTCTTTTATATTATCTTTAAAGACCGTAACAACATAGTAGACAAAAAAGTAGATTTTGATTTTATCTAAGAAGTTATACTACGCTGGCTTGTGTCCTTACCCCTTACTTTTTATACATAAATTGATCAGGTATTTTTTTTTACATTAGAAAAAAATATTTGCTTCATTTTTTGTTTGAAAACAATGCCACCTTTCAATGAAAAGTACAAATAAAATAATTGTACATAAATAATTTTTGACACGAAAGAATGTTTTGTTTAAATCACGCAGATCTGTGTTAAATAAAATATTTGGGCAATATGTAGGTGCGCCTGAACAATTGGTAGCCATCCTACATTTTTCCACTTCCTCTTTTTTCAAATATTCTTTCAGAGTATTGGACACTAAGTTAACAGATTATAATAAAACATAATAAAACATTAGTATTTACAGTTTGGAAAGGGGGTTATGTTTCAAATACAACGTCCTAGTAAATCTACCCCCTATGTTCAGAACCTAGTAAGCACCCCGTTTATGTTGGCGACTTAAGCCACACCGTTCGCCACTTTAATTATTTTGTTTTCCTGTTTTTTTTGCGACGTTTCACTTTTTAGTTCTTAGTTTTACCGTTAAAGTTGATATTGAAAAATGTTCTAAGTAATATGTGATTTTGAAAGTATATTGTCTTTAATTGTTTGGAGAAAATTGTTTAAGTGATGAGTTAAATAATAAAACTAAGAAAACGTCCGAAGCATTGCTGCAAGCATTATTAATATTAAGGAGACTCTACTAAAGAATTAGTCTCCTCGAAGAGTAAATACTTTTTTAAATAATGCCTTAAAAATAAATCGTCAGAATCCACAGGAGCGGTATTAAACGCCGAGAAATATGGTAATAAATATGATTATTGTTATTTCTTGTATATTTATTTAAATTCAGTTTTTTTACATCAACGGTGGAAAATTACATTTATTTGTAAGTAGACCGCGTTACAATTGTAAGGTTTGCGTTTTAAGCAAGCTGGTTTTCCAATCCGACAGCATGTCGCAGTTAACGTGTGTAAACAAATATTGGCGATTCGCCTGTCCTTTATAAGGGGGATAACTCCACTTATGCAAAGTCTGAGCGAAAGGGAGATAACTCCTTTCTGGCCTCTACATGCCCCTCCCTCTCGTGACCACAAAAGCAAGTTGTTGTGGTCATCTTGTATGTGGAGAAATACTCGTGCGATTTCCCCCGCATTTGCGGCGACAAATCCCTTGGGGCTCTCGTCCTCCGACTGGACGGTTCCCTTAACGGAGGAGGACTGTATTTTTGGGTATCTCCTCCCGTGGTATCTTCCACTTCCATTTCTTCCTCATGCTCGCTTGGGGTTCCGTGTCGGCGTGTTGTTCCACCTCCATTGCCTCCTCCGGAGGTTGTGCCTGTGGGGTCTCCACATTTATAGGTGGGTTCGGTATTTCTTGTCTGATGTTACGAGGGCCGTCCACTACCGGGTGTATTCTGCGGAGAAACCGACGGTTGCGCAATGTCACTCGATTGCTTCCATCGACCCGGACTTGGTACTGTCGGTACCCCTGGGTCTCCACGATTCTCCCCGTCTTTGTCCATCCACGTGGGTGGTTCCAGTCCTGGTTCTGGATCTGGACGTAATCTCCTACCTGGAGTTCCCGGAGGTGGTTACAATGTTGGTTGTAATACTGCTCGTTCCTCATGTGTCTTTTGGCCATTGCCACTTCCCTTAGTTTGCCTATTTCTGTCCACTGTTTTCGAACCTGGTATTTGTCCAACAGGACAGGAAGGGGGTCTTTAATGACCCGACCATACAGCATCATGACTGGGGACATGTCCAGATCTTGGACAGGCGTGTTCCTATGGGTCAGTAGTGCTCGGGCCTCCCGATCATGGCACAGGCGTCCATAACTGTCCGTATGGTCCGCCAGTATACGTCTCGCGGTTTTGACGGCTAACTCTGCGCGGCCGTTGCCTTGGGCATAATGCGCTGATGAGGTACGTTTTCGTATGCCCAAATTCCTCAAAAAGGAGTCATATTCCTGGGATTCAAATGGTGGTCCACCATCCGACGAAATTTCTTCCGGTACGCCGTAGGTACAGAACCAAGTCCTCAAGGTATCGCACACCGTCTTGGCTCTTCCCCACGTCATTAGGGCCACTTCAACCCATCCCGTATACCTGTCTGCGTATACCATAAAGTGTCTACCCTGCATCTGGACGAAGTCAACCACCACTTGTTGGAATGTAAATTCCGGGTCTGCTGGGGACATCAAGGGTTCCCTAGGCTGAGATGGTGCGATTTCATTGCACGTGCGGCACTGGACTCTTGTTTGCCTGATGTTAGCATCCACCCCTGGCCAGAATAGTCGTTGTCTCGCATTCGCCAGCATTCCGTTCACACCCTGATGAGCGGAATAAAGAGATTCCAATACCTCTGCGCTGAGTTGTCGAGGTATTAAGATTTGGTTCCCCTTGATGACCACTCCTTCCAGGCAATATAACTCCTCACGCATAGGCCAGAAGACTCGAACTACGGTTGGGATATTGTTACGTGACTGGGGGAAGTAACTTTGAATCAGTTTTTTCAAAGTCCTGCAATTTTCGTCTGTGGCTGCCGCAGCCACAATCCTTCCCCATGTGATGGCGCTTAACGTAGTATCATTCTCGTACATCGATGTGAAGGCGGCTTTGACTGCGGTGTCAATGGATTGGTCCTGGTCTCTTTCGAGGGATCGCACTGGGTACCGAGATGCACAGTCAGGAGCCAAGTTGAGTTTTCCCGGTCGATGTTTTATCTGGAATTTATACATGAGTGACTTTTCCTTGAAGTTTAACAGGCGTGGATGTTTTATATTCTCCAGGGCTCGGTCTGAAAATATCTTTGTGAGCGGTAAGTGATCCATTGTAATTACCAAGTCTGGGCATCCGAGTATGAACATGCGGCATGATTCCAACCCATAGATCAGAGCCAAGGCTTCACCTTCCACTGGTGCAGATCGTGATTCCGCGTCGTTGGTAAAACGGGGTCCCGCCAGGATGAGTTTCCAATTGGCATCCCCACAACTCATGTTTAATTCCCCCTCACATCTACGGTGCTTTTGAAACAGAAAATACGATATCCCTGTTTTGCTGTAGTCTGTCGCGAGTCCTGTTGCTCTGTTAATTTCGAACGTTTGGATGCCTTTTTCAATTCTTTTCACTATTATGTTTTTCGATTCTTGGAATATCTGTTCCAATGTCTCATCCCAATAAAATTTCCTGTTCTTTGTTTTCAGCAACTCTCGGAATGGGGCCATAACTGTCGCTTGTGAGAATGCATAGGAGACTTGGTTTACGAGTCCGAACCAGGACCTAACCCCAGTAATATTTGTCGGGGTGGGGGATCTCAGGATTGCTTTAGTCATTCTTCTTGTGGGTTTGACCCCGTTCGCTGTCATTTGAAACCCTGCGAACTCCTCTTCCATGTCAGCAATGTGAAACTTGTCTGGGTAAAACACAATCCCTCTATCGGCGCAGTGGTTTATATATTCAATTGTGTGCCAGAATGAGG
Source organism: Euprymna scolopes (assembly GCF_053919585.1). Taxonomy (NCBI): domain Eukaryota; kingdom Metazoa; phylum Mollusca; class Cephalopoda; order Sepiida; family Sepiolidae; genus Euprymna; species Euprymna scolopes. The sequence continues at coordinate 112,285,157 of NC_136485.1, forward strand.
ATTCCATTGAGTTGTCCCACAGGAGACTGTCATCTATACACCTAGTTTTTCGAGCCATGTCCATGGTGATATCATCAAATCGACGGGTGTAACCATCTCCTGATCCATGGAATCATTGAGGGGCTCAACAGTACCTGTATGCACCCCATTCAGTGATAAACGTGGTGGCGTTTCGTGCAGCTGGAGACAGCGGTAAACTGTGGTAACCGTTCCGCGCATCGAGTACAGTCTTCCTGGTATGTGCAGGTATTACCGAGACCTGATTGAATGGGGACGAAGTGTGGTGCGTCTCCCTCATGGTCGCCTCGTTCAACTTTTTAAGTCAACCGTCTGCCTTGGGGGCCCATCCTTTTTTGGTGTGACCACCATTCTCGAGCATCAAGTAGTTGGTGTGCCTACCGGTACGGGTTCGATTATCCCCAGTGCCACGTCACGGTCTATATCTTGTTTCACCTTTTCCTTCCAATGATGGAGGACAGGTATTGGTGTGTGGATTGCCGTCGGTGTCGCATCTGGGAGGAATTGTATTTCTAAGGGTTCACCCTTCATTACTTGGAGTGGTTGGTGTGGACAGGTATTGAATGCGCTGGGCTTGAAATGTTCCTTTAGCCATTGCTCCAATTTTTCTCTGTTAATGTCGGTTGGCTCCAATGGGATTGCTGCTGGTTTCTTCGGAGCCGGTGCTCTGCGCGGGCACCCGCAAGGGGCCGTCTCTTCCGTTTCCGCTGAGCTGTTTTGCGATAATGATGTAGGAAAATTGGATGGCAATAATTTCAGCTCCTTATATGGCGTTATTATAAGTAGAGCCCGGATGTGTTGTCAGACACATACACTGCCTGTCGTGTTCCTCTTGATCCCACCTTAATATGTAAAAACAGGACCCCCTTGATGTGTAATTGGCTATTTGTTATACCCCTTATCAGATGGGTAGTTGGAACCAAGTACCAATTTGGGTACCCGAGGAGTCCTTGAATCTCGGGCCCAACAGAGCAAGTTTGGGCTCCTGTGCCCGAAAAGGCTTGATTGGCGTGGGTGCTCACTTTCATCGGCTTCTTTGGCACCCTTCCAAAGGTCGCATGCCACTTGTTCATTACAGTTACCTCTGCTGTAACTGAGAGGGGCGATTCTGGGGCGCCCACCTGGAACTGTTTCCCATTCATCTCAAGGTGAGGAATGTTTGCCGGTTGTCTCTCATTGTGTCTGTGAGTAAGGGCTTTATCCGTGGTGCAAAACATCAACGACTCCCCGCTTTTAATAGCCTCCGTTTTGGATCTATGAATTTCCCGGCACACCTTTTTAATGTGCCCTACTATTCCACAAAAGTGGCACTTGAGTCCCACTGCTGGACAATCTTCCCGGTTCATCGATCCACCTCGGTGTGATGTTTTTTTCCGCAACCGTTGCAAGGTTTGGTGTCCCGTGAGGTGGACAGGGCCTTTGCCTCATGCATTTGTTGTACTTGATTCGACCTTTGTACCCCAGACATTACGAGAGGTTGTGTTGTATCGGAAAAGTGTGGAGATGCCTCGTCTGTTGCCTCCAGGCAAATCAACCGTGAAAACTTTAGATCCAAGATAGGAAGTGTAGCTGCCTCTACCAGTACCCTTCTCTGGTGTTCGATATTTCTTAACCCTGCCATCATTTTCCCTGCAACCATATCGTCTGAGTAATTAACCTGCTGCCGGCAAGGTAGTTCGTTCGGACACTGATTACGAAATTCACAAAATTTCGCCTGGCCACATAACCTCGATAAAAAATGGGTCACTGACTCACCCTCATTTTGCTTCATGGAGTGAAACTTTTGTCGGTGGACTTCCTTGTGTAAGCCTCGAACGGCCACCAGTCGTATTTGATGAAGAAGGTACTCCTCTGCCGCATTGTTGAGTCGTTCTGGTGATATGAGCTCAAACAGTAACCTGTTCGTTTCCGGTGTGCATGCTTCTCGCAGTTCGTTTCGAATTACAGCTGGATTTTCGAGTCTGCACATCTCCTTGTACCGTGACCAGGTGTCTAAAAAGAGTGATCATTCGCTATCTGTTGAGTCAAGACCTATAGAAGGTCGCTGCATTCTTTTTGTTTGCGACGTGGTCGCTCGTCCGTGTAAGATGTCCTTCCGTAATTCGATGTTTTGTTTTTGTAACTCGACTAGTTGGCGTAATAAGAGAACGTTTTCTTGTTCCATAGTGTAACGATATCTTTAGTTCAATGCTGCGATATAAGTATTTCACGTTTTAAAGTGACAATATGTTCGTAGCGCCATGTAAGGTTTGCGTTTTAAGCAAGCTGGTTTTCCAATCCGACAGCGTGTCGCGGTGAACGAGTGTAAACAAATAATGGCGATTCGCCTGTCATTTTATAAGGGGGATAACTCCACTTATGCAAAGTCTTGGCGAAAGGGAGATAACTCCTTTCTAGCCTCTATAACAATAAAATAAAACAATTTTTTTTTACCTTGTGTATACTTTGAATAGAGCATACGTACGTTTTAATATCGGACTTAAGACATGGCGGCCATGACGTAGGAAAGAAGACACATTTTTGGAAACAGGAATTTATGGACCAGATGGACGGTTAAAACTCAGAAACAAGCAAACAAACAGATCTGAGTGTTATAATTAGATAGATAATAATATTAATATCCTACTTAAGACAAGGGGACCATGACATAGGTAAGGAGACGAATAGATAGATATATACATAGATAGCATAGTTATATCAAAATCAGCTTTGTTTTTGTTTTTTTAACTCAACGCTGTTAAATTACATTTATTTGTCAGAAGAATACGAAATAAGTTATAAAGCCATATTGTTTACATTGTTTCTGATTTTAATAGCACCATTTTCTTTTAATATCGTATTGAAGACAAGGTCGACATGAAATATGTAAGCAGACGATTTTTTAAAACCGGATTATCACAATGAGGATTAACAGTTTAAACGCTCATGCAAGAAGGCAGGTTGAGTTTTATAATTTTATAATATATAGATAGGTAGATATATAGTATATTTATAGAAAAAATCCGTTTTTGAACAGATCGACGTTAGATTACATTTATTTTAAAGGAAAACACGTTGAAATAAGTTAAAAAGAAATGTTGTTTAGCTTGCGTATGGTTTGAATATCAGCAGCGGCTTCTTATATCAGACTTAAAATAGGGCGGCCATGAAATAGGTAAGCAGACGTTTTTTTTTTACCGGAAGTCACCAACCAGGTAGATGATTTAAACGTGCAATCAAGCAAAATAATCGGAGGTAGTTTTAATCATATAAATAGTATATAGATAGATAAATAGATGGCTAGATAGATAGGAAGCAAGATTGTATAATTATATTTAAATACGTTTTTGTTTACGCAACGTGATGAAATACCATTAATATGTAAGGGAAACAGGTTAAAATACGGTTTAAAAATAATATCGTTGACCTTGTGTATGCTTTAAATTATATCTGACTTAAGACACTGAGTCCATGTATTAGGTAAACACACGAAATTTTTTAAACCGGAACTCAAAAAATCGAATGGACGATGGTAAAGCTCTAAGAAAGCAAGCTGATCTGAGTTCTATAATTTTATAGATACTACATAGCTAGATAAAGAGGTAGACAGATTTATTGATTGTATATTATATTAAAAAAATACATACATATATATATATATATATATATATATATATATATATATATATATATATATATATATGTATTGGGAGTGGAAACATGTATATCAGAATATACATAAATAACTGGGATTTTAAATTGCTAGACATGCACACGTGCAAAAATGCGAGAGAGTGATCTTGAGCAAGTAAACATTTTGTTATTTTAGAAACTACGAATCATGTCTCTCTTATTGATTCATGAGAGTAGTGATTGATGTGCAGAGGTCATAACCTCACACTATTTAATCTGGATCCGTGAAGAAATCAGAATCTCCATCTATTGATGCTGGGGTTTACTCGGTGCCAATCTCTCTTCCTGATCCACATCAATGTCCTGAAAATCACATTCTAAGATTTTTCGTCGCCATTTATGTTGACGACACTACATGTATTGCAACGCATTGAAGGCCGCACATGATCTAGTCGTCTTTGATTCTCTCTCCTCTGATTTTGAGCACGTAGTAGAATGTAAAATGTACACATTTCTTAATAGTTGGTGTGACAGTTGTTATGCTGTTGTTCCTAAAATGTAATGTAGTATGTTATCAGCACGATTGAATGTGTCTCCAGAGGTGGTCGAAACGTTCACATGATAGCGTATATTAGCCTTGCTATATTAATTTTGTGGGTGACATCTGTTGTTGCAAACCTACGATAATTTGGTTTGTGATTTTCTCATATATCTATGAAATAAAAACCAAACAAAAATTTAATCTATCTATATATCTACAAAAGTGAACGAGTCTGTGTGTCTGTCTGTGTGTGGGTATACATTTGCCTTTGCAATAACTCTGTCAATTTTCAGTGTACAGGCTTGAAATTTGATATACTGAGTACTGAGATTTGGGAAAATCTATGTGATCGGTTTTCGGCCAGAAATGTGTCTTTTAATGGGTCAAAGTTCAACGATTTTACCTTTGAGAACTCTACGAAACTCCTCCGAGAATTCTTGGTCTAAACACTTGAAATTTTAGATATAGGTTCCCTGGAGATGGATCCAACTTAATAACTCAATTTGAGCCCAAAACAATAAATGTTAAGTGGTCATAATAGGGCTCAAATTAAAAAAAAAATGACCTTTTTTTTTGTTTTTATTTTTGCACACCATACATCTCCAAACAACCGGGCAACGCCGGGTACCCATACTTTTTATATGATATTACGGAAGGGCACGGTGGACTAAAAAATTCTCCTAAAATTAGTTTAACAAGTTTATGTAACATTCAAACTTACACAGAAATTTGGAGTAGATCGTCTGACATTTATATCATATAGAAAGAAATTTATCAAAATGAAAAGAATAAAGAATAATAGAATTTACTATGGCCGGCATGCTAAGTAATGTCTAACAGAAATAGATATTAAAAAATACAAACTTTAACTCTAGAAGGAACTCTTTACATTGGTAATAAGAATGTAATTATTAACAAACCATTAGAACAATTGTAGTAATACTAAAAAATACCTATGATCGAAACACAGATATGCAAGCAATAAGAACATCAATTTGTTTTTAACAATTAATCACATTTCTCAACTCTGGTAAATACAAGTAGCTTATGTTGTGAAGCTTATAATGCATTTCTAATAAAAATATGAGGCATGTGGAAAATATAAACTCGAAAAATAGAGCTATTTATTTATCAAACGACAAATTGCAACAAAAAAGTAAGTCATGAAGCCCTGAGAAAGGAACAACTATGTCACACCATCAACCACAATATTGGATGAACCAACATTTGAAAAGTAAGCAATCCGAGCCGATACAATATATAATAGACCAGCACTAGGATAACAAGTCGAAATCTCAATATTCAACAGTATTAAGATATTCTTCATTACATAAAGCGCTTGTATATGTGAATATAAACCTGCCAAATAGACTTATAGTTTTATGGTGTCGAGTAAAAATTGATACAGAACGGCAAGATATCTCATTGTGATTTTCCATATTTCGTAATATTTGTTTATAGAAATAAGTCACTGATAGTTGTCCAAATCCATAAACCATTACGTGCAAAAGAAGTAATAGGAATCTGGCTGAATGCGACTTTATGCCAGTAAAATATTATGGTAGCATCAACATCCTGTGCAATAATAATAATAATAATAATAATAATAATAATAATAATAATAATAATAATAAAAACAAAAAAAATAATAAAAGGACAAAAACAGTAATAATACTACTACTACTACTACTACTAATAATAATAATAACAAAAACAACAACAACAATAATAATAATAATAATAATAATAATAATATTAATATTAATAATAATAATAATTGAGACTGGGGGAACATCACTTACTACATTGTACATACACAATGGCCAGAAGTTCTACGACTCCAATCGCTAGAAAAGCTTTCCGCCAATGATCTTTCTTTGCACTATAAAATTACAATTAACAAACTGAAGCAGGAAGAAATCTCAACTTAAAAATATTGTGCTTGCGATTTACAGGAAAACAACCCTCTGTGTTCAGCTGCACTGCGATCTGTGAGAGCAAATATGTGTGCTAAAATTATTCTCTACATTGACCATATCCGTGAAAAAGTTAAACATGCACAGAAAATATATCGTGATAGAACACCTCAGGATCTACTGTCATGTTCGATAACTAAACGGAATAATTGAAACCAACCCTTAATATAAAATATGTGCAGAAGTGAGAGCTTACATCTTTCACACAACATCCGGATCATGAAAATTGTGAAAACATTCATAATCGTGGAAGAAGCATACACCCTTGACCAGGTTCATTTCAACGACGATGTCATAGGACGTACGAACACTACAGCAGCCTTAACACTATACTTAAAAATAAGCCAACATATACAAAACTGGCGGCCAAATTGTGGAGAAAGAAGTGGCTTACCGTTAAAGCGGCTGCGCGTTTGTGCATGCAAAGCACAAATTTAGAATCAAGATGGCGCCCGCATGCGTTTATGTGGAAAAAGTCTCGTGGAATCTCGCGGAATCTCTGAGAATCTCGTACCCTGATTCCATAAATAACGAGGAAAGGAAAGCGGGAGGACAGACGATTTTTTAGTCACTAAAGCAAACGCGCGTGTGTAAAAGAAGAGGTAGAAGAAAAGAGTGTGGTGAACGAAACAAACAACGACTCGGTTGAAAGTAGAGTTGTAACAAACACAAGCTATTTCGGCATGACGACATGATTTGACCCCAAGCTAATTCCCCTGTTTGATGGCAGTAGCACTGATCACTCAGTGCAGGAATGGGTGGAAAAAGCAGAATTAATATGTCAGCTCAGTGGGGTGAAGCGTATGGAATGCGTGGTCCCAATGCGCCTCACTGGGAGAGCATATGCAGTATACCAGCAGTTAGCTGATGAGAAGAAAACAGATTTTGCCTGCAGTAGCCGTGCGAGCCCTGGTTCTGGAGGGAGAGCTTCTCGGGTACGACCTACTCCTAGGTATGGACTTGATTACACAACTGAGTAGAATTACTGTGGACAGAACCGGCAAGGTACAGTTCTCCCGATGTGAGGAACATGTTTGTGCTGCCATAACTCTTGACGAGCCTGACTTTCATTCAGACTATGATAGAAACACCGATGTATGCACGGCGTCCTTGAAGTGGTCAAACGATCAGCCACCAATATCCTTGCGGAACCGGTTATCGGAATATCCCTCACCCCTGTGGTTAAGGGAGCAGTATGAAGAAGAACTGCAAACGTGGATCGACAATGGCTGGCTTCTTCCATACCCAGAGGAAGAGCTTGCCCCCCCACGAGGGCTGATCCTCTTGATAGCCGTCGTACAAGAGACCAAACAAAAGGTCCGCCCCGTCCTAGACTACTGTGAGCTCAATGAGCCTGTCGACTGTCGACCCATATACGGCAAGGGATGATGTGTGTTCACTCAAATTAAGGGAGTTGCGACAGCAGGGATCGAACGTGGCAACTCTGGACCTACGCAGGGCCTATCTGCAAATACGCATTGAGAAGAAATTGTGGTTATTTCAGACTGTGCAAATTGGAGGAACCCGATATTGTCTAACCAGGCTAGGGTTCGGTCTCAATGTGGCACCAGGCATTATTACAGCAATCATGCATGCTATCCGGCAGCAAGATGAGGCAGTGCAACAGGCAACATCCTCATATATCGATGATATATTCGTCAATGAGAGCCTCATGTCAGCGCAATCGGTTAGAATGCACTTTGAGAGCTTTGGACTGACATGTAAGGAACCAGAGCGTCTGTGCGATAGAGCAAAAGTTCTCGGCCTGCACGTGCGCAATAGCAAGGAAGGACTTTGCTGGAGAAGTGGAAGTCCCGTCCACAAGGTCCCATCAAACGTCACTCGACGAACAGTGTTTTCGCTTTGTGGAAAGATGGTAGGCCATTTACCTGTGTGCAGTTGGCTCAGGGTGGCCGTGGAAGCCATAAAAAGACGTGTACAGCCGTGTCGTCGGGATGGGACGATGCAGTACACGATGTCACCTTAAGGAGCATGCTGACAGAGACTGTGTCCACGGTGACCAGTGATGACCCCGTTCTTGGAGTTGCCCTGGCAGTTAATGATTCCATTACTGAAGATGCCTGTTAGCTTCGGCCAGACAATGATTCGAGGCACATAAACCTGGCCGAACTTTATGTCACATTGAAGGGCGTTAACTTGGCGCGTCAATGGCAAGCCAAGGTTCTACATATCATGACTGACTCGGCATGCGCTCATCGGATGATAACCGATGCATTAAGTGGAAGAGCACGGCTGTGGACACGAGCATCGAGTGAGATGTTAATTCGAAGACGGCTTGCCACCTTGGTCGACACCATCACAGAGTACGACCTGACTGTGGACGTAGTGTTGATCAGGTCTGCGCTCAACAGAGCAGATGCTCTGACAAGAGTCCCTCAACGATGGATTCTGGCTGGTGCTCGGAGAGATTCTGATAATCTGCAAAATGTGTGCAAAAGTTGTGTGTAATGTGCATGCAGCGCGCATCATGGACATTTCTCGACAGTGTGGACATCCTGGCATCAAGCGGACACTGCACTTTGTCAAGATGATTGATCCAGGAGTAGAAAAAAAGTTATCCGAACAGTGGTGGAAAGTTGCGAGGCCTGCCAATCGATCGACCCAGCTCCAGCACGACGGAAGAAAGGAGAGTTGGGAGTGAGTGATAAGTGGCAGAGAGTGGGCATGGGCATCACCCACTACGGTGGCAACCACTTCCTTACCCTCATCGATTGTGGGCCTACACGTTTTGCAGTCTGTTATCCGTTTTCTGTGAAAGAGGTGCGCCCGAAGAAGTGCTGACGGACAACGACCCAGCCTTTTGCAGCCATCAGATGAGGCAGTTCTTACAAGAATGGGGTGTGCGGCTGCGGCTTAGATGCGCTTATGTGCCTTCTTGCAATGGCATAGCTGAGAGAAGCCATCGCAGCATCAAAACAATTGCAGCCAGGAAGCAGTGCACCATCACAGAAGCTGTGTACATGTATAATCTCATGCCAAAGGATGGCGTCTCTCCAGGAACGGCGCCTGCAAACGCAATCTATCAGTACCGTGTCCGAGAAAAAGGAATCCACCTCGATACAACTGTGACCACTGAGATAGAACGGAATCGATATGCCAAAGGGAATGCTGTCTGGGTGAAGCCGCCAGGAAACCGATGTACTGACAAGTATAAACGGGGCACAGTGATCGATGTGGTAGGTCAGCAGTGTGTCCAGGTTGATAGAGTACCCCGTTACGTAAGGGACCTACGGCCGGCGACACATGTGCCACCTCCAGTGGACGATGAGAGTGACTCTGACTCTGAGACGAGTGGGCCACCGCTTTGGTTTGCACCATTCCTATCAAGCAGTAACTCTGATATCAGTAGCCTCCACGGAGATTAAGCCTTCTCCGACCATCATGCGATGGATGAGACCGCACGCGAAGGTGAGAGCAGCACTGTCCCCCTTCGCAGAAGCACCCGACGGCGGCGATCGCCCCCTGCCGTCTCTGTGATCATGAGATCAGGGAGGAGTGTGGAGAAAGAAACGGCTTACCGTTAAAGCGGCTGCGCGTTTGTGCATGCAAAGCACAAATTGAGAATCAAGATGGCGCCCGCATGCGTTTATGTGGAAAAAAGTCTCGTGGAATCTCGGGGAATCACGGAGAATCTCGTACCCTGATTCCATAAATAACGAGGAAAGGAAAGCGGGAGGACGGACGATTTTTAGTCACTAAAGCGAACGGACGTGTGTAAAAGAAGTGGTAGAAGAAAAGAGTGCGGTGAACGAAACAAACAACGACTCGGTTGAAAGTAGAGTTTTAACGACCACACAAATTCATAGCCTTAACATATAGAATATAGTGTTTAAGCCTAGGAAAACACTTACATCCAGCATCCATATTAGTAACTTGGTAAAAAGTCTAGATTAGAACGAGAATGTTGTAGTCTCGAGATACTGTGGTTCACTGTATAGCGTTCTGCCGCCTTTCGAAAATCGTACTCATTGATTGAAAATAAGACTGCGAGACGAAACAGAAAAAGTGAGAGCATTGTGTCTGCGAAAATGCATCTACAATGCATTGTTTAATTCTCATTAAAAAACAAAACAACAAAGTATTGAACTTAAAATACACATTTATTATGAAATATGCTCGGGGATAGCTCCCCTTTCATGGTGTGACCAAAAAGTAAATATGTTCGAAGTAGAGCGAACTTCTCTTCGGTTAAGATCTCATGCATGAATCCACTTACCGAGTTTTAATTAAAACATTTATTAGAAGACATGTCGAACATATTTTAAATAACACCAAATATAAACTTATCTATAAATATAGTAATAGTATGCGCCCCAACCTAATTTGTTTAGTGGTTGGATACATTATATATAGGTTGCTTGACGGCGCTTAACTTTTGGTAGGAGAAAAGGTACAAGTAATAAAATAAGGCTCTCAATCCTGATTTTTTCTACATGAATTGACAAAGCATATTATCCGATTTTTAATCGGTAAATATTTCGCCAAATACAAAACAATTTTTCAAATCTATCACTCCGCGTAAACTAATAAGTCCTATAATGTAGCTGTAAATAAAAAGAGGGTTTTCAAACTCTTTGCAAAAATATAAATGACAAGGAATGTAAATAAATACATTTTTTTTATACTTTGCTTTCTTAATTTTATTGATTTCAAAGAATGGAAACTCCTAAGAAAGATCATGGGCATTAGATGAAATAATCTTCCGTCCAGAAACAAAGATTGGTGCAAGTATACCAATAAGCAACGGAGGTTGGTAGTCACAACACTTTATTTTACGTCTCCGATTAAGAATTCTATGTAATTAAATATATATCTAAGTTTTAAGATATTTTATTACGTAAAAAAACAAATGCTGTTCGGTTTGCATTCGGCTGATACCAGTTCATCAATATCGGTTATTCACACGTTAGAAAACACTGTTGATCATATCACAATACCAGATAATTTCGTTTTGAGAAAACAGGTCGTAAACTGTAATTATATGCATATGCGTGTGAAGTAAATTTTAGTCTGTTCGAAATAATATGTATTACCCCTTTCATTATTCGATTAGAATTAAACAGGGAATTTGTTTTTAGCCTTTGTCTAGTAATCGTTAGTAATACAGATTATTTTTTACCATTTTTTACATCATGTAAAATATATTTCAAAAAAGTAACATACATTGAACAAAAATATATTTTATTCCGTTGCACGAAGAAAAAAGTAAAAAAAAAAAAAACGTATAAATCTGGGCGATACATTTTTATTATCTCAATTTTCTGTGTTCAGAAAACCCAAGTACAGTTTATTGTGTGCATAACATTGCACCAGAGAGCTTAGTATACAGTATTCAACAGTTATTTCAAATTGAGGATAAATTGGGTAAGTATGCGTCTTGTTCAAAGAGGAAGAAGGGCGTGTCTAGAGAAAATGTAACAAACATTATCGAGTCTCCTGTGTCTACTTCGAATATGAAATGTATATTATTATCGATTTGCGCACCGACCTATACCGTTAGTGTTTTCTGTTTATTTCCCACAGGGCAACTCTTGTTTGGAATATGATGCTGATCTTTAGTTGATGTTGGATATTTACTTCAGTTAAACAGTCACAATTTGCTGTATGATGGGACAAGTATGGTTGGTAGAAACGATTGCGTTAATCTCTAGTGAGTTTTGTTTGTCTGGTATCAAAATTGTCTTCCAAATTTGTATTCATATCTCCTCTCCTTATATATATATATATATATATATATATATATATATATATATATATATATATATTTCTGAAAGCGAGAGAGAAAGAGAGAGAAAGAGAAGGCGAGGAGTTGGAGGCAAAAAATATTTATATAGTGATATTTTATATATAATTTCCAGTTTAAAGGTGATTAATGCGAGGATTTAAAATGCACTCCATTTTAAAATTAGTTGGACGAAATCTAGAAATGGTATACATATATTTTGTATCAATATTACACAAGTGGATCGACAAAGTTGTTTACGCACGCATTCAAACTTTCGTATAGTGAGGAATGATTTGTGTAACTGAGTTTTATATTCCTTTTTAAAAGAGTTTCAATAAAGTATAAACTTGAGAAATTTATATGTGTGGAATTTTCCTTTTTCAGTCATAAAAACAAATGATGATCGGGATCATTTTATATAATGTAAGGATATATATAATAATGTGTATATGCGGAGATTCCTAGACTATTTGCACACATTTAGCTTGGGTTATTAGTTTTTATATATACACACACACACACACACACACACACACACACACATATATATATATATGCGCATTATTATGTATATATACATGCATATATATGCGGGGTTTTAATATATGCATATATACATGCATATATATGTATATATCTATGTGTATGGTTTTATATATAGCATATTTGTATATATATATATATATATATGTATATATATATATATACATGCATATATATGTATATATTCACGTATGTATATATGTAAATATATATATATATATATATATATATATATATATATATATCAGACGACAAACATGTTTTGTTTTCGTCTGATTCTACGTCCATTTATTTGTAAAAAAATGTGTGGAATTTGTCCTCATCAACATTATCTCCAGCCGAAGTGTTACTCTTATACACACACTTTTTATTTAAAAAAAGTCCTGGCGTCTTAGACTGATTAGTTGGATGATTGTTTTCGTCTGATTCCTACGTCAATTCATTTGTAATATAATGTGTGAAATTTGTTATCACCATCATCATTCTCTACAGCAGAATTGTGAATCTTAAAAAAAAAATAATAATAATAATAATGTTCAGGCTTCTTTAAGACTGATTAGTTGGATTTTTGTTTCCGTCGAATTCCTACGTCCATTTATTTGTAAAGTTACATATACACTTCAAAGAGTAACTGTCTCTTCTACAAATAGTTTGTATTGGAATACTTTTCTTTTTGTATTCATGCCAAACTTATTTATTCTTACCTATCACCATCATTGAGGATTTGTGACTTTTGGAGCATGGCTTCATGAGTGTTTTAGATGTATGTGTGTGTGCGTGTGTATATGTATATGTATGTGTATGCCTTTATGTGTGCCTCTATGTTTATATGTTTGCATGTGTGTGTACATGCATATGTATGTTTGCGTACATCTGTATGTATGCATATATGTGTGCATCCATGTGTTTATTTACTTATGTATGTGGGGTAGAGGGGGCTCCCGTAAGCCGTGGTGAAGTCAACTCTTCTAGGAGAAGCAAACCTCAGATTTGAAAAACCCTAAGGCGGCTGAACAGTATCCGCATTAAGCTGGTCTGCAGCTAGACTTGTTGTTGGCTATTTTGCTCTTGCTTGTTGCTGGATGTCAACATTTGGAACTAAGAGAAAGATTTAACTGTCGTACAAAGCTAAAACTCTGTAACATCGTCTTTGTATTTATATTCCTCACACATTTGTCAATAAAAAAATAGTTCCCTGACGATGGAAAAGTTGTGACGCATGAAGGCCTGAAATAATTTAAGCATGTAATAACTGGTCTGTCATCATTATATGTATCACTGTATGTATGTATGTGTGTATGTATGTATGCATTATATATACATGTGTAGGTGTTGTATATGTATGTGTGTATATGTATGTATATATGTCTATGTGTGTTTGTATGAATATATTGTTATATGTCTGTGTGTGTATGCATATATATGTGTATATATGTATATATGTTGATGTGTGTATGTATGTATTTGTATGTGTACATATGTATATGCATTTGTATAAATGCATATGTATGTATATGCATGTATATATATGCATATATGTGTACGTATTTTATGTGTATATGTATGTATATGAGTGTATATATATATCGATGTGAGTGCATGCATGTGTGTATGTATGTATGTGTATTATGTATTGTATATATATATATATATATATTTATATATATATATATATATATATATATATGTGTGTGTGTGTGTGTGTATGCGTGTATGTAAATATGTATGTATACCAATGACCGTATTCAGTATCATGTCTGCTTGAGGGTGTGAATTCGCCGTCAGGACTAAAAAAAGTCATTTTCGCGATCATGGACTTTCAGTGTTTAGGTGGGACTCGTCTGACAAGACGTTGCAACCATCATATATATATATATATATATATATATATACATATATATATATATATATATATATACGAGTAATCTTTGGAAAAGAATAAATATACCATAAAACGTTATGAATAAGAAAAAAAAAGCTAATAGTAAAATAAAAGAATAAGTTAGCATGGGAATTGATCGTTATTGTTTCTAAAGGATACGGATATTTATAAACTTTTCTACTCAGTATAAAGATTAAGATAATCTGTCTTTTGTTGTCATCCCTCGTGATATTTTCGAGTCAGGCTGACATAACCACACTTATGTCCCTGGATTTTTCAGTTAAATAAATTGCCGCTGAGAGATTTTCCCGATCTCTTTACGGGACAAAACACAGATACTCGGAACGTTGTTACCAACAAAACTGGACACGATGAAATTTTATAATTTTGTAAATGCTGTAACCATTAACATCAGAAGCAAGGAATTATACGGAAAACATATCTTTGTCTCCTAGGGGCATGGACAAAAGGAAAGTAAAAAGAATCTAACCTTTCTTAAACCCTACACTGGCAGGAGGGATTATTTATAATGAATCATTTTAATCCGGTAAATTACAAATGGCGCTATTATACGAAAATGACTATTTATATCCATTTATATGAGATACTTTATGAGAAAAACAGCGAAACAAGGACAACATTTCTCAATAACTTTAAATTCTGGGAAATAAACAGATTTATCGGCAGACTTTTAGTTTCGTCTTTTAAAGGAATATCTATTTTTACTTTAAATTAGCAGTCAAAAATGTATTTCATTGTGTGTTTAGTAAGAAAATTACACGTCTTTTGCTTAGTAGAAACACACTATAACCGTGATTGATAATCTGTTAACAACTGGAATTATTGGAAAATAGACGGTGAAAAGTGGGAAACTGGAAACTAAATTAGAGACAGCCAAATATTACAAGTACGTTGTTTCTTTTTAACCGCGAAAAACAAACAATTTTATATTTGTTAGAGCTGTAAATCTTTTAACTTGACTATTTATCATTAAAATGAACTCTTCCAAAAATATCGAAATATCTGAAAAATGAAGAGTACTTTACGTTGGCATTAGCCGTACTAAAAGAAAGGTAAGCTTTTAAACTATCTGAACTTAGCACACACTAGTTGAAATACTTAATTTTATCTACGAGATGCAGAAACATAAGACAAATAATTCTTACAAAGTTTTAAAGAAAAGTAGGATTATCATTTTTGGATTAACCTGAAGACTGCCAAAGATATAAGGATATACAACAGGACTCTATAAAATCGAAGAGTCTGAAATTGAACAAATAAGGAAAATAGGACATAAGTGAAAATCTCAATCTCTACTAAAAGAAAAACAAAATAACAAGTCAACACAACATGAGTTTTTTGTCCCTCTATGATTACAGGAATTCCCTCCAATAAAAATTCCGTGAAAATAACCAACTTTCTAATGTATTCGTTATAGTCTACTCCAATTAGTAAGAAATTACCGCTATTATTTTAAAGCCTATCTGACTTGTAATAAACTAAATCAGAAACATTTCCATTGCAAAACTATTAAAAAAACAACAAGGGGTTAATCCACAGGAACAGACGCAAGTATAATAAAGTATGTACAAGTAATTTTCTGTGAATAAAAAGTCATACTATAATTCTACTCTAGTACTTCTAAAACCAATCCTCTTACATAAAAAAGCTCGAAATAGCAAACGTGTTACAAGAAAACATTGAATCCAAATGGTAAAGTTATTGCCAGACACATCTCATGATCAACCACGAAAACATGTTTTTATATTCATGTAAAGAAAAGTTGACAATTCATGAAAATAAAACATATCATTTGACACGATATCGAGCAATAAAGTAACTGCGAATATGAAAATTAAAACGTGAGCAGAAATAAAGAAAAAAAACACTTATAAATAGGTTAGCATGAAATAAGTTCTTTTCAAATGCAAACAAGAGGGTTAACCTTTAGAATATGAGTTGGAATATAATCGACAATTGTGAAATTGGTTCAGCCATTTCAGTTTCTTTATACCTTTATTACATAGGAATAACAAAGAAAGTACAGGGCGAAACAAAATTAGGGATGTTTGTCTAAAATTATTAACTGCCACTATTAAATAATATGTAAATCTATATCGTCGAAAAATTATTATATCCGTCCATAGAAACATGTGTTTACTTACGTTCGTTGCAATCATAACTACAACTTTGTTTGCTTAAAAAGTGACAAGAGTTAGTCTAAAAATAATGTCATTTTACCTGATGTCATTTGACGATATATGAAGACAGAAATACTACTATAAACGACGCACGATCCGGAATTTAATCGCATCTATTATTAACCCACTTTAGTAAGTCATAACTTACTAACTAGCTCTACATATGTATTGGACACTTTTGAAGTAAATACTTAAAGTTTGCGTATAAATCTATACTTTTGTATATTAATTTTATGTGAGTAAATACAGTAATCATATTATGCATTCATATATATATATATATATATATATAAACATATATATATATATATATATATGTATTCATATATATATGTGTGTGTGTGTTCATATATATATATATATGTATTCATATATATGTATTCCCATATATATATATGTATTCATATATATATATATATATATATATATATGTGTGTGTTCATATATATATATATATATATATATATATATATGTATTCATATATATGTATTCCTATATATATTCATACATATATATTCATATATATATTCATATATATATATATATGAATTCATATATATATATATATGTATTCATATATATATATATATGTATTCATATATATACATGTATTCATATATATATGTATTCATATATATATGTATTCATATATATATGTTTTCATATATATATGTATTCATATATATATATGTATTCATATATATATGTATTCATATATATATGTATTAATATATATATATGTATTCATATATATACATATATTTATTCATATATATATACATATATGTATTCATATATATACACATATAGGTATTCATACATATATATGTATTCATATATATATGTATTCATATATATATACATATAGGTATTCATACATATATATGTATTCATATATATATGTATTCATATATATATATATATATATATGTATTCATATATATATATGTATTCATATATATATATGTATTCATATATATATATGTATTCATATATATATATATATGTATTCATATATATATATATGTATTCATATATATATATGTATTCATATATATATATATGTATTCATATATATACATGTATTCATATATATATGCACTTATATATACATATGTATTCATGTATATATATATATGTATTCATATATATATATGTATTCATGTATATATATATATGTATTAATGTATATATATATTCATATATATATATGTATTCATGTATATATATATATGTATTTATATATATATATGTATTCATATATATGTGTATTAACGTATATATATATATATGAATTCATATATATATGCATTCATGTATATATATATGTATACATATATATATATATTCATATATATACATGTATTCATATATATATTTTCATATATATATATATATATATATCTCCATATACACATATATATATATTCATATATATGTTCATATATATATATATATATATATATATATATATATATTCATATATATATATATTAATTATATTCATATTTATATATATATTTTTAATTTTTAGAGATGCACAGCATGATAACGGACGGAGAGTTAAGCATACTATTATTTACTAGCGGGACCTGTGCAAATTCTACAGCAGTATTTTTCCATATGCAATATATTGTTAATGGGCATGCTGTGAGCGTTCTGTTCAGCATGAATGAAGACACACTCATATTCTAGTTTTTTTTTTATTATTAAAACTGTACTGCCCCCTTACTAAAATAATAGCTTTGATATATTGTCTGGTCCGATTATTTCATTGCAAACACACTAATGCATTAAATAACATATCATTTTTCATAATTCTTTGATATGTCACTAATTTTGACAATTATTTGTCATAATTTAAACCATCCTTATCGCTCTCTCTTACTCACTTAATTATTTTGATATATTACCTGGGCTGATTATTTTATTATAAACACACACGATTAACTCACATTAAATCTTTGTTCATAATTCTGGATATGTTACTGATTTGACAATAATTTTTGATAATTAAAACCCCTCATTATGCCTCTCCCTCCTACTTATATAATATATCTGATATATTGTCTGGGCTTATTATATCATTACAAACACACCACTCCAGTAACTCACATTTCATCATTTTTCATAATTCTTGAATATGTTACTAATTTCGACAATGATTTTCATAACATTAACCCACTATGTCGCTTCCCCTTACTTAAATAATTACTTCGATGTATTGCATGGGCTGATTATTTCATCAAAAACAAATAAATAAATTCTGTGTATTCTCATAGTATATATGCTTCACCTATCTTATCCAATCCCGGGTGACGCCGCATATTCTGCTAATATATATCGTTCACCTATCACATTCGATGCCGGGCGACGCTGGGTAATTTGCTACTATATGTTTTCCACCTATCGCATTCAATACTGGGCGACGCTTTCTGATAGTATATATTTGTACATCGCATTCTATCCCTGAACTGACTTCATGTCCGCCACCGAACTTGAAAATATACATTAAATAAAGTAATGTGTTAATCGTAAACTGTTTCAGCCATTTTCGGGACTGACTTTATATACCTTACCCTCTGCTAAAAATATATATGGAATAATGTAATGTCTAAATAGTAAACTGTTTCAGCCATTTCCGGGACTGACTTTATATCCTCAACCCACTGCTAAAAATATACATGAGATAATTACATTATTTCATGTATATTTTTAGCAGTGGGTTGAGGATATAAAGTCTAAATTGTAAACTGTTTCAGTGGGTTGAGGATATAAAGTCTTAATTGTAAACTGTTTCAGCCATTTCCGGGGCTGACATTATATCTCCAATCCACCGCTAAAAATATATATTAAATAATGTAATGCCCCAATAGTAAACTGTTTCAGCTATTTCCGGGACCGACTTTATATCCCAAACCCACTGCTAAAAATATACATGAAATAATGTAATGTCTAAATAGTAAACTGTTTCAGCCATTTCCGGGACCGACTTTATATCCCAAACCCACTGGGAAAAATATACATGAGATAATGTAATGTCTAAATAGTAAACTTTTTCAGACATTTCTGGAACTGACTTTATATCCCCAACCCACTGCTAGAAATATACATGAAATAAAGTAATGTTTAAATCGTAAACTGTTTCAGCAATTTCCGGGACGTACTGATAATCCCCACCCCGCTGCTCAAAATATACAGGAAATAAAGTAATGTATAAATCGTGAATTTTTTCAGCCATATCTGGGATCGACCTCTCATCTCCCATCCTACTGTTAAAAATATACATTCAATAAAGTAATGTCCAAGACGTAAAAGGTTGCTAGCCATTTCCGGAACCGACTTCATATTTCCCACCCCCATGTTTACAATATACATTGATTATAGCGATGTGTAATGCGTAAATGGGTTCACCTATTTTCGGGACTGCTTTAATATCCCCCACCCCACTGTTAAAAATATACATGAAATAAAGTAATGTTTAAATCGTAAACGATTTGAGAAATTTCCGGGACTGTCTTCAGATCGCGTAACCCACTGCTTAAAATCTACTTGAAATAAAGTAATGTTTAAATTATAAACTCTTTCAGGAGCATTTCGAAATTAATGCATAAAAAAACATTAACACGGTTAGGGATTAGGTAATCATTGCTTCAACATGTGAATGTCTGAGTGTACTATCAGTTTCAGCATTCCAGTGACTTAAATCCGAACACCTTTTTGCCTTGGTTAATGTAGGAGAAATCCTTCATTACTGATACAATTCTTATTTTTGTTATTGACCAGAGATCCTCTTTTGGAGAGCTTGTGTCCCCCCGAATTTTTAAATTAAATGATTTCTCTTCCACTGAGTGAGAAGAAATTGACATGTAGCACCAGAAGAACAGCTATTACACTTGTATCTTAGACAAAAGGCTAAGAAAGAGAAATCATTTTTATTAGCTTTGCCTCAACAGCGACACCATTTGTTTTTTTTTTATATTTCAAGGAATAAAAGGTTTTGGAATATTCCACTTTTTGGAATATTCTACTTTCTTTTTTAGGGATGCAGAGCATGATAACGGTGGGAGCGATGAGCGTAATAATATAATGATAATGATATATATTATCTTCTCTATATAAATAAAATGAACTCATTTTTTCCCGTCTGATTTTGACATTAATTTTTTTTTTCACACTTTATTTTCCTACTTTTACTCATGACTCCGGGTTTAATCCTTCCTACTTACCTACCATAACATTTTTTAAAACTCCCCCCCCCGTCTCGGAAACAAACACTCGGGCAACGCCGGGTACCCCCGCTAGTTATATATATATATATATATATATATATATATATACATATATATATATATATGTATATATATATATAATGATATATAACAATATATATATATATGTATATATATGTATATTAATACATTACATTACAAATGCATAACGTAGTAGCTATCGTTCATTTTTTAATTTTTCGCCTTGCTGTAAACAAGTTTTCATAGCACAGTCATTTACCCCGGACGCATAATAAATCGTGAGCTGAACGAGTTTGTTTCCATTCTCGGTGATGGCGCATGAGTCTTTTATAAACTTATTAAATCATTACTATGTATTGCACCATATATATATATATATATATATATGTATGTATATATGTATATATGCATATATGTATATATATGTATGCATGTATATATATGTATATATGTATGTATGTATATATATGTATGCATATATATATATATATATATGTATGTATATGTATGTATGTATATATATGTATGTATATATATATGTGTGTATATATATGTATGTATATATATATGTATATATATGTATGTATATATATGTATGTATATATATATATATATGTATATATATGTATGTATATATATGTATGTATATATATGTATGTATATACATATATGTATGTATATGTATATGTATATATAGGTATGTATGTATATGTATATGTATATAATTGTATGTATATATATATGTATGTATATATATGTATGTATATATATGTATGTATATATATGTATGTATATATATATGTATGTATGTATATATATATGTATATATATGCAAGTATATATATATGTATGTATGTATATATACGTATGTATATATGTTTATGTATCTGTATATATATGTATATGTATGTATGTATATATGTATATGTATGTAACTATATATGTATGTATATATGTATATATATATAGGTATGTATATATATATATATATATATATATATATATATATATATATATGACGATATATATATATATATTTGACCACAGTTCACGATGATTGCATAACGAAGGCCCACAGCCCACTCGGTAACGCTGATCATGCAGTGATACTTGTTGAAATCACCTTAAACTCTAGAGCCAAAACTGAAGAGTTAGTTCCGAAAACAACGAGATATTATAAAAAGGTAGACTAGGAAGCCATCAGGGAACTCATCAGAGATGCCCCATGGGGAAATATTTTTTTCTCTCCCTGCTGAACAGTGTGCAAACGAGACCACTGGCTGGTTCAAAACTGCAATCGAATCGCATGCTCCCATGCGGAAATTTTATAGTAAACCCCACTCCCCCCAATGGTTTACTTCGACTTGCGCAACTGCCATTGCTCAAAAGCAGCATACATACCGCAGACATAAGTCTAGTTCAAACAGACTGAAGTATATAGAAGCCTGAAATAACGTTAAGAAAGAAATAGCTACAGCAAAGAGAGAATTTACGGAAACCACTAAAAAACGCATCGAGCACAAAAACTAGGCAGTCGAGATTTCTGGAAAATCTACAACAGTGTAGCAAATAATTGTCAATCAACAATTCCCCAACTAACTAACAATCACTAGGTTGTTTGCTCACCAACCGAGAAGGCTAACATGCTTGCCAGTCGGTTTGCCTCAAAATCCACACTGGGCCCTTCCAACCACATACTACCTGACTTTCCTATGCGGACAGACGCCACACTAGGCGATGTGAAAAACACCCTGCTCAGGTGCATGCCATCATAAAAAACCATGACACTTCAAAAGCATGTGGACTCTATCTCATCCCAGCTGCGCTATCAAAAAATACTCAGCCGATGTAGCTCCAGTTCTCTCCAAACTCAACAACAAATGCCTTAATAAAGACTGCTTTCCGGGCTGTTGGGAACTGCTTCTGTTGTACCAGTATTCAAGACTTCTGGCGAAAGGACTGACCTTCGAAATTATCGCCCCATTAACCTCCTCCCACTTTTTGCCAAAATATTTTAGACCTTAATTAACCATGCTCTAGTCCATCACCTTACAGATGCTAAACTTCTGACCGACCAACAATATGGATTTAGACAAGTCTGTTTAACAGCAGACATCCTAACTGTAATCTCTGAACGTATATACCATCCACTGGACAAAGCGGGAGAGGGCAGAGCGGTAGCTCTAGATATATCTAAGGCTTTTGACAAGGTATGCTATGAGGGTCTCCTTAGGAAAATTTGATCATACGGTATCACTGGTAGAATACTTAACATAATTAAATCCTTCTAAGATAAGAGAAAAATCCAGGTTGTCCTCGACGGTCGTACATCTAAACGATATGATAGATATGCGGGAGTGCCCCATCGGTCTATCCTTGGACCTCTATTGTTCCTTATATTCATAAATGAACTCGTTGACAAAATTGCCTCTGAGATAGGTATATATGCTGACGACACTACACTCGATGGCAGGGACGACAGGAAGACGAATGAACATATTTCTAAAGAAATTACAGAAACACTAGAGGAAAACCTCCAATCTGTAGTGGAATGGGGACAAAAAGGGTTGGTCACGTTCAATGCTGCCAAGACTAAACTAGTTTATTTCAATAATTACAAGACCCCCTCTCTACCATCTATAGCAATGGGCAACGACTTTTTATCTAAGAGTCCATCTTTCAACTCCTTGACCTAACGTTCACAAGAAACATGAGTTGGAACAATTATATTGAAGGCATTGTCAGGGCCACCGCAAGAAAGGAAGGCTCTCTACCGTGCTAGACAACTAGTAACCCCCGAAAATATCCTGTATCTCTATAAGGCCACAATTCGCCCAAGTATGGAGTATTGCTGTCACATTTTGGGCTGGTGCATCTGCTACTAGTCTCTCGCTCCTTGACAAGGTTAAAAAGAGAGTCGCAAACCTGATAGGCACTGAACTGGAATCTTAGCTTCAGCCTCTGTCCCATCAACGAAATGCTGCATCCCTTTGCCTGTTCTACAAGTATTTTAGTGGTTGATGCTCTGGCGAACTGCAATCACCTGTGTCCCCACGACATCAGCACCCTCGACAAACCCGACAGGCTGCTAAATTCCACCCCCACACTGTAGAGATCCGTAGATGTACAAGACCTCTCTACTCCAATAGTTTCTTCCTCGGAACCGCTAGACTTTGGAATTCCATTCCAGGTCCCTGCTTCCCCAACAGTACTGACGTGCAGAAGTTCAAGTGTAACGTGAACTGACATCTTGCTGCCCAAATCCCTACATAGTACCCCAGTACTAGCTGATAGTAGCCCCCCTATACCAAAGTGGTCATTTGCCATATTTGGGGTGAAAATGTAATTTAAAAAAAATGTATGTATATATAGTCCTGTTCAAAATCGTAAGATCACTTAAGAAAGTAAGCGTTTACGCATGTTATCGAATTTTTATTAAACAAATGGTTGAAACCATTGCCAAACGGGAAAATATGATGGAAAAGTGAAATCTGCTTTATTCGAAACCTTAACGCTGATCTAATAATTATTTTTAAAACACAAAACTTTTCACCTGATCAAAATGATAATTTATCTTACAAAAGGCAATTATAAATTATTAAAAGGGTCTCAGTATTTTTGAAGCATCCATTATTACGAATTACTTCCAAAATTATCTTCGACATGCTTGCGACTAAGTTTTTTTATCAGTTAAGAAGGAATTTTATCCCATGTACTGAAAACTGAATAAGAAAGTTCCTTTATCGAATCATACTGGGGTCCATCCTTGAAGCCTTCTTTTGTCATCCATCCCCAAAGATTGTCAATGGAATTGAGATCCGGAGAACATGCTGGATGATCTAACAATTCTATATTATTTGAAGAAAAGTATTATCGTGCTTTTCGAGAAGTGTGTATCGCAGCGTTGTCTTGCTGGAAAATCCAATTTATCTCACGCAGACGTGGACCTCTAATCCTGATAGAAGCATTTTAAAGCATTGAAATGTACTTCAGTGATGTTTGCCGGCCTTTCATTGCTTGCAACTTTATTTTTTTTTTGGTCGACCTGGACTCTTTGTGTGCCCATATTAATCTGGATTTCTTAACAAATTTGCGACAACCGTTTTGCTACGATTCACTTCGTTTGCAATGGATCTATGGGCGAGTCCACCCCTATTAAGCTCAAAGATCCTTCCTCTCACCCTGATCAGTGTTTCCCTTTTGCCATTCATAATTTACTAATATGTTTTTTTATCCACTAAGAAGTTGCTTTTCGTAGCATAGAAAACAGTTCGTACTCATTTTTTTAAACTAGCTGATTTTATTAAAGTGGTCTTATCATTTTGTACCAGGTGAAAATTTTTTTTTAAATAATTAGTAGATCAGATTTAGGTTTCAAATGAAGCAGATATTATGTTTCCCATCATATTCTGTCTTTTGGCAATGGTTTAAACCATTTGTTTGATAAAAAAATTCGATATTATGCGTAAAACATTACTTTCTTAAGTGGTCTTATGATTTTGACCAAGACTATATATATATATATATATATATATATATATATATATATATATATATATATATATATATATATATATATTAAAGTTTAATTGTATGTATTTTCTACATTGTAGTTAAGGAATACTTTTATACAGAATGCATTGCTTTTCATATTCATACTTTTGTAATATATACATATGCACATAAGATTATGAACATTACATAAGACCCGATCAAAGCTACGCAGAACTTCTAGTATATATATATATATATATATATATATATATATGTATATGCGTATATATGTATACGTATATATATATAGGTATATATCTATGTTTGCATCTATGTGTATATATGTATATATAATATGTATATATGCATATATGTATCTAAATATGTATATATATATATATGCATGTATATGTTTGTGCATATATATGTATATATGTATGTATATATTGTATATATATATGTATGTATATATAGTATATATCTGTATATATTGTGTATATATATGTATACATATGTATATGTATGTATATATGTATATATGTATGCATATATATATATATATGTGTGTGTGTGTGTGTGTGTTCAATGTGTGGTGGGGACGTGTCTTAAAACACACAGATGTCTTAGCGTCTTTCTGTGCTTCTCCCAGACAAACCAACCCCACGTGTACGTCATGACCACTATAACGGTAACGGGGCTCTGATGAACGGCGAGTGTCCTGCGCCGTATAACTGGACCTCCACTGTTTTGTAGGTCAAGGTTATGTAATCAACGGCTAAGGGAGGAGCTTAGGCCCTGTAAGCTGCGGCATATATGACCCACCGGTGTGTGGAATATGTTCTGGTGTCCAGCAACCTAAATTCCAGTCATGGATCAAATTGCATAGTGGTTGGAGAAGGCTCTGTAAGCCGTAGTGAAGGCAACTTTCTTAGGAGAAGGAATACTGATATAAAACCAGCGATGACTGCTACATCCAATGATGTTGACTTGCTCTTCTTTTTCGATCAATGTGGCAGCTGTTTAGAGAGTGGGATTGTCTCTGTGTAAAGCCATTTCCCACTATAACAATCCTCACGCACAGGCATTGCTCGATATAAATTACATACACTATTTACAATCTCGTGTATATTTATAGCAAAAAAGGCTGGCTGCACCATAAATGGCAAAACATTAAATGAAATTAGAAAACATGATTATAAACGTAAATGGCAATAAGGGAAGTGGAATTTCCAGGGCCTGGCCCGGCAGGTGTTTCAGTGTTCCACTGCCTGGATCCGGTCACTATCATGCTACTGCGAGGAAATATATGACAATGACCATCAGCTGTTGGAATGTGCGGATGCTGCTTGACTTGCCGTCAGCAATAACGCGTCCAGAGCGTAGATCTGCCCTTGTATCTAAGGAACTTCAACGTTATGACATGGACATGGTTGCTCTGTCTGAGACCAGGCTAGCTGATGGGGGACAGTTTTCTGAGTTGGCTGGGGCCTACTCCATTTTCTGGAGTGGTAGAGCGGATGGATGTAAGAGGGAATCAGCCGTGGCTTTTGCTATAAAGGCATCAGGTCTTTCTAGCCTGGAAGCACTTCCCTGTAGTGTGAGTGACCGGAGCATTACTATGAGGTTACCTCTGGTAAATGGTCGTTATACAACATTTTTGAGTGCCTATGCAACCACTATGGATGCAACATAAGATGAAAAGGTTGCTATCTACCTTGCTTTGTGCAGTGTAGTTAGAAGCATTCCCTCTGCTGATAAGATCTTCATTCTTGGAGATTTTAATGCTAAAGTTGGAAGAGATTTGTAAACCTGGGATGTGCTGGGTAAACACGGAGTGGGCAAGTGTAATAGCAATGGTCTGATGTTGTTGCAGTTTTCTCCAGAGATGGGTTTTACAACTGGTCACACCGTGTTCCAGCAGAAGGACAAATGCAAGGCGACCTAGATGTATTCTGGTTCCAAAAAATGGCACTTGATAGGCTATGTGTTAGTCAGAAAATGTGAGATGAGGGATATCTGCAGCGTTCCGGTCATGCGGGGTGCAGAGTGCTGGACCGACCATCGGTTGGTCCGTGCAAAGATTCAGTGTGTTGTGAAGCCCAATATGAAGGGAGATAGTGTGGCTATCCCAAAGCGACTTAATCTTACCCGTCTAAAGGACAATATTGTGAAAGAGAAACTAGTTAAGGAGATGGAAGAGATTGATTGTGAAAATACTTGGCCTGCTTTTAAGGAATCTGTCTATGAGGTATGTGACAGACTATTAGGTTATTGTGAGTGTAAACCTCAGGATTGTTTCAATTAGAATGATACTTAAATTCAGGCTCTGCTTGATTCAAAAGCCAAAGCATTGCACGATTATCTCTGGGGTTGTTTGACTGATGGTGAGCAAGATCGATTGAGGGACAAGTTTAACGCAATCAAGCACGAGGTGCAGACGGGGGTTGCGTTACATGCAGGATGAATGGTGGAGGCAGGAAGCTGAGGAAATACAACTCGCCTCGGATTAGAAAACATCAAGGTCTTATACAGCCTATTGCGCGCGGTTTACGTACCATCCATATTACCTATCACTCCTCTGCGCTCGAAAGATGGTGGGCATCTTCTTCGAGACCCTACCGACATTCTTTATAAATGGAGGGAGCAGTTCGATGACCTCCCGAACAGACCTACTTACGTTGATGAGGAGTTTGTTTGGTCGATTCCTAGCAATCTGGTCAAGGATATATTGGCAGAGGTTCCTTCTCTCCAAGAGGTTGAAACAGCTGTCGATAAGCTGAACAATGGAAAGTCTCCTGATCCTAATCGTTTGCATGCAGAGATCTTTAAAGTTTCTGGACCCAAGGTGATGCAACGCTTAGCAGAATTGTTTAAGACGGGATAAGTGTATTCCGCATGGTTTGGCGGAATGCATTGATGGTAGTGCTATACAAGGGGAAGAGTAACAGAGAGTAATGTGGACACTATCGAGGTATCCCTTTGCTGTCAGTAGTCGGTAAGGTGCTCTGTAGGATCATGCTAGGGAGAATGCTGGAGCATATTGATGATGATGTTTTTCCTGAGTCGCAGTGTGGTTTCCGAAGATGTCGCTGGATGGTGGATATGAATTTTACAGACAGGCAACTGCAGGAGAAATGTATAGAACAGCACAAGGAACTGTATCAGGTGTTCATCGATTTTACTAAGGCCTTTGATACAGTCAATAGGGATGCTTTGTGGGAGATTTTGAAACGTTTTGGCTGTCCTGACAAGTTTATAACCATCTTAACGCTTTCCACGTTGATATGAAGGTTGTGATCAACGTTGGGGGACAGCAAGCTGATCCTATCTCAGTTGAAAATGGTGTTAAGCAGGGAGACATTCCAGCACCCACACACTTTGCGTTGTATTTAATCATGATCTTTCGGATGGCATTTAGGGGGTGCTCTGATGGTGCCTATATTCGTTACCGAACTACTGGGAGGTTGTTCAACATTAGACGCTTCAATGCAAGTACAAAGGTACTCACGAACACGACCCGTAGCTTGCTTTATGCGGATGACTGTGATCTGGTGGCTCATATGGTGACTGATATGGAGCGTCTTGTGGACGCTTTTGCGGTTGCCTGCAGCGCATTGAGCCTGACCGTCAATCTGAAAAAACAACTGTCTTAATGTATCAGTTTGCTCCGGGTATGCCATACTATGAACAACCAGTTTATATCTGTAGATCAAGGATAGCGGTTGTCTCTGAGTTTGTATACTTGGGTAGCAAACTGAGTATGAATGTTACCCTGGATTATGAGGTATCGTTACGGATCAGCAGGGCAAGTGATGCCTTCGGAAAGTTGGACGGGCGTTTGTGGAGACGTCATGGGATCTTGCTGCCAACTAAGATTAAGGTTTATGCCGCATGCGTTCTCTCTACTCTTCTGTAAGGTTGTGAAACTTGGAAACATACAGGGAGCATTTGAGACGTCTGTAGCGGTTTCACCAGATGTGCCTACGACGAATCTTACGTGTGGGTTGGCAGATGTATGTCAGTGATGTGGAGGTGCTTGATCGAACCCAATGACTTAGCATTGAGGCTCACGTTATTAAGCATAGATTGAGATGGAGTGGAAATGTGGTGAGGATGTTAGAAAGTCGACTTCCCAGACAACTCCTTTATGGTGAGCTCGCCGAGGGAAGACGTCTGGTTCAAAAGCCTTAATTGAAATTTAAAGATTGTTTAAGATCCACCTTAAAAATGTGGGATTGATGAAAGAACCTGAGAGAGTCTTGCTTTGGATCACGGAGGGTGGAGAAGGACCTTGTGGGGAGGTGTGGGACAGTTTGAGGTGGATCGAACCCAGTATGAGCGGCTGAAGCGTGATATCCGGAAAGGGAGAGTTAAAGGAGCCGCAGATCGGAGGGGCAGCAAAATTGGTCTGGAGTATGAAGTGTGCGGAAGAATATCTCTTAGCAGAGCTGGGCTGATGAGTCACCATGATGAGTCACCAGTCTAGTATCGGCGCAGCGGGCCACAAAGCAATCTTGAATTGCCAGAATTTACCTGTGTACAGTGCGGGCGAATGTACAAAACGACAGGCGGTTTGAAACGGCATTTGATCCTGCATAGAAAAGAACAGCAAGAACTTGCTGTTAGTGGTGTATGTACAATGTGTGCTAAGGAATGCCAGAGTTTAGCAGGGCTTAAAAGCCACATTCGTGCAGCCCATCATTGAATGTTTTCGTGTTTCTATTTACTTTTTTTCTTTTTTGTTGTGCTATACCGAGTGATGACAATGTTCGAAAGCGAATTTGCCGCCATCATATATATATATATATATATATATATATATATATATATATATATATATATATATATATATATATATATATATATATATATAGGAAGTTTTCAGCATCTGGTTCGTGAATTGCTTTATGCGGATGGCACCGATATCATGGCCCATAGTGAGAGGGATATACAGTGGATCATGGATCTCTTTTCGGGGGTCTGTGCGTCTTTTGAGCCTGTGCGTCTTTAGATGAATAAGCGAATGTTCCCACCTCCACCCGGTAGTGTGTATGTGGATCCAAATATTTTTGTCAACAACCAGAGACTTGCCGTTATTGACACATTTGTATATTTGGGTAGTACTCTCGTCAGAGATCGAACCGTGGATTCTGCGGTCAACTATAGGATACAGCGTGCCACTAAAGCTTTTGGTGGCTTAGAGAAGCGTGTGTGGTCTGACAGGGGTATATCTATTCATACAAAGATCAGTGTCTATCAATCTTGTATTTTTCCTTCCGTGATTTACGCTTCTGATACCTGGAATACTTATGGTAGACACCTAACGTCATGAGGAGAAAACACCAGAAATTCCTGAGACACATTCTGGGTATCAGTTATAGCACTTTTACACCTGATATGGGTGTTCTCATGCGAGCTGACGTACCTTGTATCGAGAAGTTGATTATACGCAACCAGATGAGGTGGGTTGGACATGTGACAAGGATAGACGACGATAGATTGCCAAAACGCCTGTTCTATGGTGAAATTACACAAACAAAACGTCCACAATATAAACCGAGGAAACGCTTTAAGGATAACATCAAAGATAATCTTAAATCTCTTTGTATTGATGTGTTCAGTTTGGAAAGTGTTTCCAATGATCAGAAAAAGTGGCGCTAATTGGTCTATCATGGCTGTGATAGTTTTGAGAAGAAAAATATGAGCATGCACAAATGAAGCGTGATATCCTGAAGAAGAATCTGTCAGAGCAGGTCTGTCGGAGGATTTCATGCAAAACCACACCTGTGATTTATGCGGGCAAATGACTTAATCCGGAGCTGGTCTAGCTAGCCACAAGCGTTCACGTGGAGATCAATCTTTCTTTGATGAGCAAAACATTGCAGGGCACAGATGTTCTGTTTGCTATGTGGTCTGTAAATCGAGTGGAGGCCTGAAGCGTAATATGAGCGTCCACAGTAGAACAGCATCAGTTGGCATCCCTCTATCTCAGCTTAAGTGGGGCCTTTGCAAGAGGCTGTGTAAGAGCAGGTCCGGTCTGAAGTGCCACCTTCGTTTCCACAGAATATAGGAATTCATGCATTTTGACCACATCTCCACATGTGTGTATATATATATATATATATATATATATATATATATATATATATATATGTGTGTGTGTATACGTATATATATTTGTGTATATAAAAAAAGAAAAAGAAGAAAAAAAAAAGAGTCAAAAATACATGAAAATGAATGAGTACTCAACAATAAAGCAAGGAAAAGATGGTTTTCTTCTGTCAAGAATTGACAATCACCATATATATGTATATATGTATATATGTATGTATGTATATATATATATATATATATATATATATATATATATATATATATATATATATGTGTGTGTGTGTGTGTGTGTGAACTTGTCTGTATTTTTGTGTCCGTGTGTGTATATTTCCCTACCAAACTATTCTGTCAGTTTGCAGATTATACATACGAAATTTGACATAAGCTGTTTGAAATATGGAAACATCATTGTAATCGATTTTCAGACAGACATATATCTTTCAGTAGATCAATGTTAAAGGTCTGCCCTTTTAAAATTTTTCTAATCTCCTCGGCCAGTTTTGGCTCTAAAATCTGTATAATTTAGATATAAGTTACTTTGACATGGACCAAACGTTTTAATTTGATCGAGGCTTAATTAATAAATGTTAAAGTGTAAAATTTTCGGTTAAATTCTTAAAAAATTTGATCTCAGCAAATTTTTCAATCACTCTTTAATCTCAGCTTTTGAAAGTACATTAATATCGGGTAAGTTTTTTACTCGTTTTTCGGGGTACAAATTATGTTGCCAACGTGTCAAAGTTCAACATATGTAACATTTGCGGTTTCTAACAATCTATTACCCAATTTTGGGTCTAAACTTTTAAAATCTTACATAAAGGTATTCAAAAATGCGTAAGATTTCGATCAGTTTTAAAGCGAAATGTAGCTCGCAAAGTGGAAATAGATGACCTTTGCTTACTCCACAATACTACACCGCCAATTTTAGGGTTTAAGACTTGAAATTTCTTATATAGGTTACCAGGACATAAGTCAACCTTTTTAATATACAGACATATGAACATACATTTAAAAACAGTCCATATGGTCCGAGCAAAGCCGCGCTGACCTGCTAGTGTATTTATAAAAGTGAAATTGTATGTGTGCATGTGTTTTTGTGGGTAAATTTCTCTACCAAACTTATTTTCAGTCTACAGACTCGGGATTTTTCATAAGGTACATTGAGTTGTCAGAAAATATATTTTATGATTGTTCGGCTAGAAATGTGGCTTTCAAGAGATAAAAGTTCATCGATTTCACCTTCGTAAAGTATAGCAAATTGTTCCCCCAATGTTGGATCTAAACACTTGATATTTTAGATAAATGTAACTATCACCAAACCCTTTTATTTGACTTGAACCGAACACAATAACGTTTATGGGGTCCAAACTGGAGTCAAATTTTAAAAACCTTTTGCGTTGTGGTCCCTAACAATTCGTTTTCAGTGAATTTTGTGTCTAAGCATTTTAAATTATAAGAACCGTATGCTTTTTAATTGGTTTCGGCCAAAAATTACGCTGAACGATTTGACTTCTAGAAAACTCTTCATTGAATTTTAAACTTAGAAATTTTACATAAAGTGTATTAATCAGTTTTTTGCGAGAATTTGTCTGACAACAGGTCACAGCTGAAAGAGTATATATTTCTAAGACTCTCCTAAACTCCTTCGCAAATTTTAGTTCTAGACCTTTGAAATTTACCAGGTAGGTTACCTAGACGCGAGCGAAACTTTTATTACATATATACATATACACACAATGTTATGAACAGAAAATGTGACCCGAACAAAGTTGGGCGGAAGTAGTTTTTATATATATATATATATATATATATATATATATATATATATAAATGTAAAGTTGGTTCGTTCTAAAGAAATAAAACCATGTTTATACGTTACCAATTCATTTGGAATTTTCAGACACCCTATTTTTAAAGTCGAGGTGTGTTTTTATGTTATTAAAATAAATTTACCTAATTAAAATTAAAATATTAAATAAAATAAATATATTTATGTATCGTTTCTGCGAACCTGTTCTGTTGATAAAACTGAGCTTCCGGTTCGATTCATTTCACAGCTACGAATTGACGACAGGTTTAATTTTCTGTTAACTCGATAAGTAAAAAAAAACAAAAAAAACATATTTCCTTTGTTTATCTTCCAATTTTTTTAATTTACACATCTTTTCTTTATTATATAAGGCCAAAAAGAAAAGTTTGTTGCTTGCTTTTGAGTTTTTTTTTACTATATAAGATTACTCATGCAGAGAGTGATCCGTGCTGAAATAATGTTATTATTTAAAAAGTCATTCTTAACATGGGGAGGTAAGGATGTTTTGTACCTATTCTGTACTTTAACCTTACAATTGAATAAATAAAAAAAAACATATCGTAAAACGTTATTTAAACGTGGCAATATGATTTAAAAAATAGCGCGGCTCTCTGCATTAGCACCATTTTTATTTATTGTTGTTTCACGAATTTTCGGCCAACTATTCCTCTGGCCTTCATGAAAAGAAGTCCTTTTATAAATGTTCAGTAAGTTTTTCCTTTTATTATTCTTAAAGAGTAAAACTTTTCTTATTCATGAAAGGAGTTAAGCCTACGTAAATAAATAAATGTTTGTACACGTGACAAATTATCAATAAATGGTTTAGTTACTTTTTTTAAAAAATGTTTGTAAAAGTGCGAAAGGCGACGTTACGTTGTTGTACAAATATTACTCCCATGCTTAATTTCTATACTTATAGGTTTTGGGAATTTTTTTACACTAGAGTATTATTGATTGGACACTAATTAAACAGATTATTAAAAAAAATGTAAAAAAGAAATCATTATTTCGACATTTGAAAGTGGTGCTCACTTTTTAGTTACAATGTTCTGATAAATCAGTCACCCATTTTGTAAGCAATAAAAACGCGGTATATCAAAACCATAAAAAGTAAAAAAAAATTAGTCTCTACCGCATTTGTAAGTCAGAAATATATTTGTTTCTCAAAGAAAAAAAATAGAGAGAACAGGACTTTTTTTTTATTGTTTTCATGAAAATAAAGTTTCGAGATTTTTAATTATTTTTTGTTTTACTTATTTAGTCAGTTTGTGTGTTTTTTTTTAAAAATTGTTTTTGTGAAAGGTGAGTTTTTTTTTCAAAACTTTTGTTTTGTTTCTTTTTAATTTTTTTATAGTATTATAAATTTCACTAACATGCTCGATAAATGTTTAATAATTTGGTATTTTTTTCAGATTAGGTCCACCTCCACAATTTTCCTTTCAATGACGACATTTATAGGTTTTTCGAGTATTCTGAACACACAAATTGCATTGAAATTTTGCGGAAATAGATAGCTGTATTATGCATTGTATTCTTCGGCGGTCATCTTTTTACGTGCACACACGCCATAAACAAATACACACACGTAAAAAAGATGACCGCCAAAGATTACAATGCATAATACAACTTTTTATATCTTGATAACTACTTATTTCTGCAAAATTTCGATGCGATTTTCGTATTCAGCATAGTCGAAAACCATTTCAAGTCGTCATTTAAAAGAAAATTGAGGAGGTGGACCTAATCTAAAAATTTACCAATAATTTTTAATCCCGTACGCCTCCCGATACATTGCTTCGTGAACATGCGACCATTTTATATCTCCCGAAGACACTTCCGTATTTAGAAAAAATAAATAAATAAATAAAAAGTGACCGATTTACCAGAACGTGGTAACTAAAAAGTGAGTATCCCTTTCAAATGTTGAAATGATGTTTTTTTCAATTTTTTTTCATAATCTGGTTAGTGTTCAATCAATAATAATCCAGTGAAAAAATTTCAAAAAACCTATCAGTATAGAAACTCCACCACGTCAGTAAATAAATAAAAAAATGTTACGTGCGCATGCGTTAGCCTTGACTAGGGGGGTACTAAGGGAACGACCATTAAATAATTCTGCGGGTCGCCATGGAACTCAACACCCAAGGAGTATCAAAATAGTTTTCATGATCTAATGAAATTTTTTTCCGAAAAGTTGGTGATCACTTTTCCATCTAAATTTAACTTAAAATGAGTACCCACTTTCTGGCCACCTGAGGAAGGGGCATTTATTTTCGTGTTTATTGGCTTAAAGGTTTTTTTTTTTACAAGGCAGTTTTGTACGCGAATGCATATTTAACAGTTTTCGTTTATGCTCACGCATAGCATAAACAAAGGCTACGGCTGTTAAATGGAAAATAGTCCCAGAGTGCAGGGGTTATTACCATGCAAAAGAAATCAAACAAAAAACTTTTTAGTCAAGAAACAGAAAAATGCCCCTCTTTCATGTGGCCAGAAAGTGGGTGCTCATTCTAAGTTAAATTTACATTGAAAAGTGATCACCCACTTTTCGAAAAAGTAATTTCATGAATGTCATGAAAACTTTTTTTTTGGCTACGTAAACGGTTTGCAGATTCGTTTTTAGCACACCGAAATCTACAATAAAATAGTTCGTTGTATATGAACGTGAAACGGGCCTTTAAGTAAAATAATACCGTATTTTTTTTAGCAGATTTGCTGTTTAGTTGTACAAATATTCTCACACCAGGTAATCACTAAAAAAGATTTTTAAAAGTCGTCACCTGTATCGAGCAAAAGTTTAAAACCACCGATTATATGCCAGCCTACATCATGGTAACATATATTGAGTGAGTTCCAAACAGTATTTTTAGTTTAAACTCATTTTCCCAAAATTTCCCCAAACTTAACATGTTCGATACAGTCTGCCGCCATTTGTATTTTTCAGATATACCGATAAACATTGAATGTTTTTGAACCGATTATACATTACATAAAAACACTAAAATCTTATCCAGTTAGGTAGAACACTTACTTTTGTTGCCTTTGATAACATTTATTTGTTATATATTTATTTTTTGACAACTTCTTTGTATCTGTGTTTAGTAATATAAACCCTTTTCATTTAATGTAACGTTTAGTCGGCTCGAAAAACAGTGTTTATTGGTGTACTTGGAAGCTACAAATGGTGGTGGACACTGATGATTACTTTAAGTTAGAGAAAGTGAGTTAAAACTAAAAAAAACTATACAAAATACTGTCAGAAACCTATCCATTATGCCAGCCTATGTCATGGTAACATATGTTCGGTGAGTTTCAGACACTGTTTTGTATAGTTTTTAGTTTTCAACTTACTTTCCCAAACTTAACGTATTCAACAGAATTCGCGACCATTTCTGTTTTTGAGCCAATTAAACATTTTACATTACATAAAAACACTAAAAAATTATCCAATTAGGTAGAAACGTAAATTACCTTACCTTTGCTTTCATTTATTTGTTTTTGGATTACTTTTTCGAATATGTGTATAGTAACCCCCTCCCCCCACCATCAACCAAATATTAATTACTAAATCACATTTTTTTAAAACAACAAAAAAAAAGCATTTAGCGTTTCAACATTTTTGCTACGTTCGGGTTCATCCACTGATTGTTGCTCAAGTCCAAAACATGAATGATTGACAGAAACTCTTGAGGATCCAGATCAAATTCTGCAAGAGCACCATTTTTTTCAGTTTCGCCTTCTTTTTCACTTTTTGCAGTGGATTGCTGTACTAATATAAGAAACATGCATTTTCTCTTTTATTAAATTTTTCCATTACACCAAATTGAGCCACTGCAACGCGTGGCGGGGTACAGCTAGTATATATATATATATATATATATATATATATATATATTCTTCTAGGATATATATATATATATATATGTATATATGTATATATATATATATTTTTTTATATACAATCTTCTAGGATATATATATATATTTATATATTCTTCTAGGATATATATATATATATATATATATATATAAATATATATATATTCTTCTAGGATATATATATATATATATATATATATATAAATATATATATATTCTTCTAGGATATATATATATATATATTTATATATATATATATATATATATATATACATTCTTCTAGGATATATATATATGTATATTTATATATATATATATATATTCTTCTAGGATATCTATATATATATATATATATATATATATATATATATATATATATATATATATAATTATTTTTTTACTATAATAATTAAATACCTACAGACACTAGTGTTTCATCCTTTCGGGATTCTTCAGTGCAGGGTGTCACAATTACTACCAGTCGAACGATTCGAACCCCGCGACACGAGACATCTCTGGTTCGATTGGCGGAGACCGTATCCATTCGGCTACCATTAATCGTGTGAAATAGCGTTGAATTTTAAACATTTTAATTTAAATGTTCATTACGTCAGACAGACAGTGATCAAGTCGTTATACGACGATCTACGCATAAGAGCTAAATTGACCGACTTTTATTCAACAGAAAGTGCTCAACTATAAGAAACGTATTTCTTAAAGGGGCTGTCATAATTATTTTTTTACTATAATAATTAAATACCTACAGACACTAGTGTTTCATCTTTTCGGGATTCTTCAGTGCAGGGTGTCACAATTACTACCAGTCGAACGATTCGAACCCCGCGACACGAGACATCTCTGGCTCGATTAGCGGAGACCGTATCCATTCGGCTACCATTGATCGTGTGAAATAGCGTTGAATTTTAAACATTTTAATTTAAATGTTCATTACGTCAGACAGACAGTGATCAAGTCGTTATATATATATATTCTGCTAGTATATGCATATATATAGATATATTCTGGTATTATATATACATATATATATATATATATATATATATATACTCGGCTAGTATATATATTCTGCTAGTATATATATATATATATATATATATATATATATATATATATATATTCTGATAGTATATTTATTCTGCTAGTGTACATATATTCTGCTACTATATATATATATATATATATATATATGTGTATGTATATATATATATATATATATATATATATATATATATATACAAGAATAAAAAAGCATTGGAAATGCAAAAGGATATAGTGATGGCATGCCAACAAGTATACAAACAAGATAGCTATTAATGGCTAGGCACATGGAAATAGAATTGCATCCAAAGTATAGCCTTCTAGCTTTTCTCCAATCTGCATTCCGTGCCATCATTACGGTTGTAAAAAGCTATAGGGCTATACTTTGGATGCAATTCTATTTCCATGTGCCTAGCCATTCATAGCTATCTTGTTTGTATATTTTTGGGATAGCATCCCTATGTCCTTTAGCATTTCCAATGCTTTTTTATTCTTGTTAATTAGTATTTTTACTTACAGTCTTATTTTTAAACTTACATTCATGATATTATTGTCTTTTTTAGGAGGCGGCTCATTGCCGCCTCCATTAGTAGCAGGTCGCTTCCTGCTGGGTTTTAGGTCTTTGGGTTTTGGGCCTTAGGAGTTTCCTCTTGGCCCTCCATCGGTTCTATATTACATAGAGAGTTCTACCGCCTCTCTGATGAAACAGTTAGAGTAATATAAAGTTCTAAAATGTTCATACCTTTTAGTTTGTGCATGAGGCAGCTTTTTCCCCTTGGGATCCCTGTTATACCGTGCTTTTGAGTCAGCACGTGAGGCAGCCTTCTTTTTTTCTGGTTCTTTGTTATAAAGAGCACGTGAGGCAACTTTTTCCCTCGGAATCCCTGTTATACCGTGCTTTTGAGTCAGCACGTGAGGCATCCTTCTTTTTTTCTGGATCTTTGTTATAAAGAGAACGTGAGGCAGCCTTCTTTTTCTGGTTATTTGTTATAAAGAGCACGTGAGGCAGCTTTTTTCTCCTCAGAATCCCTGTTATACCGTGCTTTTGAGTCAGCACGTGAGGAATCTTTCTTTTTTCTGGTTCTTTGTTATAAAGAGCACACGAGGCAGTTTTCCCCCTCAGGACCTCTGTTATACCGTGCTTTTGAGTCAGCACGTCAGGCGGCCTTCTTTGCCTCAGGATTTGCATGATACTTAATTTTTATTATTTCAGCATTTTTCTGATATTATTCTTTTTGCTCAGATAATATCTTGACTTTGTTTTTTTCATAGTCTATATTTCTCTAAGCTTTTTTACTACGTGCTGACTTTGTCATTTTTTATTAAATGTAAACATATAACACTTATGTGTATCTTACTATAATATCACTTATCTTATAGCAAGACAACTCTCGTAGAATTGAGATACTGCCCCGTCACCAATAGTTAAAGTGTGGAACGGTATATACACCAATAGTGTAGTTGTTATCTTTATATGAAGTCCTAATCCGTGACAGTGTGTGGTTACTTGGTTAATTTATTGTAGTTTATTTTAGAAAACTTACTTGTTTTTATTAGTAGATTGTGTATAGTAGCCACAATATCTAGTTATTTTTGTGGCTAAGCTGTGATTTTGATTCTTTTTGGTCAGCTTCCAGTGAGTTCTTAGAAGATGACTTTCTTGCAGTTTCTTTTGCGGTTAATTTAACTTATTTTCTTTGGCGTTTGGTGAGTTCTTAGAAGAACTGGTCTGATCTACTTTTCTTAACGAGCGAAGAGATTCAGCTGCATTTAACAATGGTTGCTATAGTGTAT